>NC_090922.1:89875414-90178445 GCF_040938575.1 Ambystoma mexicanum
TTGTTTATTTTGTTGCGTAATTGTTTTTGTCTTAGTTGCGCATTTATAACATGCTTAAACACCCAGAGGTTTCTAAGCGCGGACCCAGGGATCGAACCTGTGTTGCTTTGTGTCGTCTTGCTTCCAAGGCACGCACGTTGCCGCTGAGCTATCCTCCCGGGACTTTGGGTTGGCGGATTTGGGGTTTATATATTTATAATGGATAATGTTTTCTAAACATATGACAATGGCGGATTTCCCTGGTTCTATCATTGAATTTACATATAATAAGTCACACTGCGAAATTTAATCATCTCTGTGGGTATTCCCTGCTGCCATACCAAAGGGTAACATGTCCGTGATTACTGAACACCTTTTGGTCCAGAAGTAAACTAAAGGCTGTAACGTAAAGAGAGAGTGCGTGTGCGTGTGTGTGTGTGTGTATGCGCACAAGCGTATACTACCATCAGACTCCATTGATCTGTGGCATGCAGATTATCAATATGGCAACATGTTCATCTTCACCAGTAGCCAGTGGGGGAGCTAAAAGCCTAAATGACCACTTAAGAAAAGCTATTCAGTTTGCTTTGCCAGTCGCAGCAGGGCCCCAGCTCCCCCTACTCTCCACACGTGCGTTTGTGTTTGGTGCAAGCAAGGGGTGGCATTTCAGTGGAAAGTATGTTGAAAAGCCCAATTCTGGCCCTGGGTGCATGGTTTTGTTTGTGATGATAAATCTGACAATTTATGACCTTTTAGAAAATATTTGTTAAGATTAGTTAACTCCACCTGCTATACCGCGATAACCATGATATACCGTCATTTGGCAAGAAGGTTATTGTACCGTCATAAAACTAATACCGTAACACCCCTAGTCCTGGGATTGGGCCATATGAGATTTTTCCCAGTTAATCAGGAAGCCCCACTCCTGGATTGACTAACAGACAAGGAGAAGATGAAATTAAACAGTGCAGCGGAGATATGCCTTGACCAGCCAGTCATCCAATTAGGGGAATGCCTTTGGGTTTGGCATGCTCTACAAATGAAAAAATAAATAAATAAATAAACAAATAAAGCTGGACCCCCGGCATATGCAAATGCGCCAGCAAAGGCACCACCACCTTCGTAAAGACCCTCAGTGCTGACATCAAACAGAAAGGAATAGTAATTGTTAGGGCTTCATATGTCCATCTGCCAGCTTCGGACCCCCACAGCTGGACGGAAGCCCCTGGAGCGATGATAAGGCCAGGCCCCCAGCTCCTATGTGCAGCCTCCGCTGTAACCGGTCTGCATGCTTGTCTACCCGGGATACCTGGCGCAGCTTGTCTTCAAGAGTCCTTGAAAATCTCACTGCCCACAAAGGAAGGCTTAAGAGCAGCGGCCTTCTGGGAGCTGTCCGATTTCCAGTCCCTCAAATGAAGATGACGTTGAGCAGAAATGCAAGGTCCCATTGCCATCTTCCATTGCCTTACGTGGAAGCCGGAAGCCCCCTAGAACTGTCTTGGCCATGTAGGAGCCATAGACATTAGCTTGCAGCACTAGGTGGGATCCCATATGAGCCTTCATCAATGCTGAATTCGCCCTCCGGTCTGCCGGGTCTCGAAGAGCAACATCCTCCGCAGCCATGGAGGAGCGGCCCACCAAACCGGCTAAAATATCGTCCACAGACACTGGGTCCGGAAGAAAGTCCTCTGTCTCCTTTAATGGATAGAGACGAGCCATGAATCACGCCATGGAGATGTGCTCGGGGTCTTTCCATTCATGCAACACCTTGGCCCAGATATCCGATATCAGGGGAAGGCCCAGCTTTGGAGTGTGCTTATACTACCGTATCTTCTGATCACAGGAGCACTCCTCCTCCATGGTGGTCTGAAAAGCCCATGGTGTCCCAAACATGGGAGATCACAGCTTCCACTTCATCCCTGGACAGATATTTACCTTCGGCTTCTTCATCGGAATAACCCCCCCCCCCCAAGGATGAATGGATTGAAGCAGAGGACAGGGGTGGGGATGAGGAGAATGATGAAGCAGAAGAGGAAAACTGACCCGATGCCTGCGCCGGCACCGAGGAATCCTCATGCTCAACAATGGGCTGCTTCATAAGAGCCTTCAACTCTTTCGGAATTAAAGAGAACTTCAGCGGCATGGCCTTTTTATGTTTCTTCGTTACGTTGCGCCGGGCAGGACTCAGAGACATTCCAGGAAAGTCCACATGCCTGTGCTTTGCTGATCGTTTGCGCATCAGAAAAGCAAAGCCCTAACCTACAGCCTGCAGGTCGCTGCCATATAAGCTGTCTCCTGGCAACAGGAAGGAAACAGGAACCAACAGAGTAAATGTCAACCCGCACAGATATGCCAGCCAGTTCCCGCCCCCAGTCAGGCCTTTCCGCGAGGAACCGAGAGAGCACCAGGTGAGAAGGAACAAGGGGAAGCCCTGCCCCCCAAATAGGTCCCAGAAGGAAGGGGCCTGGGGGCTGTAGCACAGAAACCCAAATGCGCTTGGCATCGTCATAGTGACGAATGCAGCAGAACACATGATAAAAAGCCTGCACATATGCTTTTGCCAAAGACAGCAGCGCAACAGAACCCCTGGCTCCGCAGGAGGTCCATGCCAGCCACGCATGCTCAACCAGACCCCAAGCCCCGCAGGGAGCCAAGGACCCTACATGTTACCGGGAACACACCGCCGCCCCTCAGGAGACACCACCACGGAAGACTCTGCAACAATGTTTCCCAGAGCCCCGCTCTAGGAAGAACCAGTCCCTGTCGGAGACAGGAGGACAAGAACTGGTGGATTGTGGGCAAGTAGGAGGTTTATACCTCCAAGAAAAAAAGAAAGAAAAAAGTTCCTGTAGGGTGTGGTGTGCTGGTCTTCTGCATCCCATCCTTGTTGCCAGTGTGGTGCAGCACTACGGTGGGGCCGGGCCGTGCAGCAGGCCGCTGCCGCATGCACACGGAGCGATGACAAACAGAGCCAGCTCACTTAGTATTCGGAGCGGAAACTGCCATCTTGGTGCGCTCCGCCACCTATTTATTCCACTCGTCCTCGTGACCCCTGCCACGTGGACATCACATAGGGGAGGTGGAGCCTCATAGGTGAGTACTGTGACGAGGAAGAGGGACGTGGAGCCGAGGGAATGCCAGCAATTCAATGCTAAATCGCGGGTCTTCTAGGCCCATGGCAATCTGTTCTTTGTATAGTAAACAGTGCAATGGAAGACAGTTGGGAAGACATTGTTAACAGCAGACACACTGACTCTGCATTGCAATGTAAACAATGTCAGAAGAAGCCTGGACAAGAGCTACAGGGAAGGGAGCGACGGGGGAGTAAAGGTTTGTTTTGTTCAACGTTAAGAGGCGGTTCGGACAGCAGTGCACACCACAGAAGTGACCCTTTATTTATTCATACACTCTTTCTGCAGGGTTTAAGAGGAGTGAGGTTAAAGAGAGAAAGGGGAAAGTATGAGAGGTGAGAACAGTGGCAACAAAAAGAGAAGATGGGCGAGGAGGAGCGAAAGTAAAAGCAGGTTAAAGGATGGGATAAAACATGGAAGGAGAGATGCAGGGGAGAGGAGAAGGGGAGAGGAGAGGAGAGGAGGGGTAGGAGGTGAGGAGAGGTAGGAGGAGAGGAGAGGAGAGGGGAGAGGAGAGGAGAGGAGTGGTAGGAGGTGAGGAGAGGAGAGGTAGGAAGAGAGGAGAGGAGAGGAGAGGAGAGGAGAGGAGAGGAGAGGAGAGGAGAGGAGAGGAGAGGAGAGGAAGGGTAGGAGGTGAGCAGAGGAGAGGAGAGGAGATGAGAGGTAGGAGGAGAGGAGAGTAGAGGTAGGAGGAGAGGAGAGGAAAGAGGTGAGGAGAGGAGAGGAGAGGAGAGGAGGAGAAGGAGAGGATAGGAGAGGTAGGAGAGGAGGGGTAGGAGGTGAGGAGAGGAGGGGTAGGAGGTGAGGAGAGGAGAGGAGGGGTAGGAGGTGAGGAGAGGAGAGGAAGGGTAGGAGGAGGGGAGGGGTAGGAGGAGAGGAGAGGAGAGGGGAGGAGAGGAGAGGGGTAGGAGGTGAGGAGAGGAGAGGAATAGGAGGAGAGGAGAGGAGAGGAGAGGTAGGAGGTGAGAATAGGAGAGGAGAGGTAGGAGGTGAGGAGAGGAGAGGAGGGGTAGGAGGTGAGGAGAGGAAGGGTAGGATGTGAGCAGAGGAGAGGAGAGGAGAGGAGGGGTAGGAGGAGAGGAGATGAGGGGAGAGGAGGGGTAGGAGGTGAGGAGAGGAGAGGAGACGAGGGGTAGGAGGTGAGGAGAGGAGGGGTAGGAGGAGAGGAGAGGAAGGGTAAGAGGTGAGCAGATGAGAGGAGAGGAGAGGAGGGTAGTGTAGGGGAGGGGAGGGGAGGGGAGAGAGGAGGGTAGTGTAGGGGAGGGGAGGGGAAGGGAGAGGGGAGGGGAGGGGAGGGGAGGGGAGAGGGGAGGGGAGGGGAGGGGAGGAGAGGAGAGGAGAGGAGAGGAGAGGAGAGGAGAGGAGAGGAGAGGAGGGGTAGGAGGTGAGGAGAGGAGAGGAAGGAGGAGAGAGGAGAGGGCGATGGGAGGGAGAGGAGAAGAGAAGGGGGGAGGGAGAGAATGGAGGGGAGAGGGGTGGAAGAGAGGGAAGGGGTGAAGGGTGGGGGAAGAAGGGGAGTGGGTGAGGGAGAGGAGAAGGAGGAGAGGAGGAGAGGAGGCTGGGAAGTAGAGGGGGGGAACAAGGAGAGGAGGAGAGGTATATGGAGGGGAGGGGAGGGGAGGGGCAGAGGGAGAAAGGAGGGGAGGGCAAGGAAAGATGGGATATGAGGAAAAGATTGAAAAATAGGGCACAGTAAAGGGGGACATGACAGATGAGAGGAGATTAAAGAGAGAAGACAGAGTAGGATAAGGAAAGGAGGAAAGAGAAGCTTTTGAATGGAAAAGAAAGAAATCAAAACGAATGCCACCCTCGAGGTAGGCAGAAAGCCTTGGGTCTGTGTGTTTTATGCGGACAGTGCCAGCTCTGAAGGCAGGCACATTGACGCTGCCAACGTCCCAGTCATTCGCGCTAATCAGTCACATTGTTTTCCAGAGATGCCGCTCTAGCAGAGCCAAGTTCTCATTGCCAGCCAATGCCGCCAATCTGATTTAACAAGAAAAGCGATCCGCTCAATGCCAAGGTGGATTTGCTCGAGACGGGTGAACCCACCGCCCGCATATGTCCTTCTCCACCCCGTACATCACAACAAACGGACTGGCACTCTTTACCCGTTATGGAGGCTACTCCTTGGCAATTCATGTGTAGGTGGGGGCACACTCTAGAGTAAGCAGGGGAAAAAATGGGCTTGATAATGCATGATTGACCCAGGTCCATATGGGGTATATAGAAGCCCACACTGGAAGCATCTCTAAGAGGCAAGGTCTTAAACAGAGATGTGTGCTGGCAGACTTTTTAAAATGATTACAAAATACCTTTCGATTGCCCCCCAAGAAACAACAGTAAACGTTTTCCCATTCCCATCTTTGCAGCGGATGCAGTGACCCTCTCCAAAATCCCAGTAGGATTTCAGGGAATAAACAACACCCTGAAAGTCAGAAATCAAAAACCAGAAAATCGACCTTCTCCTACTGTGCACCTGGACTCTGGAATCAAATACTGGTGCACATCAGATGGGCGCCATCTCAGCTGCACTTCAGGGTGGGACCTGTTCCCCAAGCAGCACTCTTCATTTTCTGTGGGTAAGAGATCCCCCGCGGCTGGAGTTTTCAATGGAGCGGGCCAGGGGCAAAGCTGTGGCAGATGGGGATGGCAGCGATGAAAAGAAAGCTCGGTTTAGGGAAGAAAGAAAAACTATGGGGGTCATGAGGGAGTCCCCTGCGGGTCATGTAACAAAAAGGAGACAGGGATTAAATGGGTCTTCCATGCAAAAGGCAACCCCCTTGGAATTCAAAATGAGGACAAGGAGGTCCCCTTCAAGAGAGCAAAGATTGGGCGGAAGTTGTGTGGCCTGTGACCACGGTGGCGGGGACGAAGAAGAAAAAAGGAAAGAAAGGACAAAGAGAGGGATGGGGGACCAGAGAAAGATGGCGACGGGAGGAACAGCAGTTGAGAGATGGTAAGGGATAAGGTGCTACCGTAGGTCATACATGAGGTAAGCGTGATTAGGAAGGCGGCAGCAGCAGGAGCAATGTCTGCAAAAAACGTCCCGCAGAGTGAAGACCCCAAACCCCAAGGAGCACTCTGTTAGCCGTTGACCCCCTGATAGCATCTCACCCTCCTCTTGCCACCTCCCGCCTGCCCCCGCAGGCACCCCCTGACCTTCTGTATTCTCCCCCATTTTGTACAGCGCTCCGTTGCTTGATAGCTGGAGTTGCACTACATAAATCCCATAAATCGGGCACGCTGATCACATAGCGCGTCTCTAGCACTCACGCAATCTCCTGACTCCTCTCAGCACCCATTCACATGCCTCGCGGGTTGCTCTCTACCGGAGCCCGGCCAGCCCTGCTAAGCCTTATTTTGGCCAACTGCACAAACGTATCGTAATCTTACTCCGTGGCCTCCAACACTCTGGACTTCAGCCCATGAGGGCGTTCCCACCACCAGCTCATTGAGACTATAATAATGGTAAAAGGTGTCATATAAATGACAAGTACAATGCAACGCAATATACACACAAGTCTACTAAAAGAACACTGGCTTCCATCCAAATACAGCCCAACTTAATCTAGGCTGTTTGAGGGATAAACACCCCACGGGCCTTGGGTCCTAAACAACACAGTAATGGATTCTGCATCAGAATATGGAGACCTGGGATCCCTCCTTACTTCGCTTACCCGTTTGGATAATCATATGAAAGATCAGTGCAGTAACTCCTTCTTCTCCTTAACATTTCATTGGTGCGCTTTTCACCAATGTCTGATGATGCGCACCCACTATTTTTGCCCCACGCTTCATGCTTCTTTGAAATGTAACAAAAAGGGTGATGGGGAATCTTGATTCCTCTCGCGAGGACTGATTGGTTACAATTATCAAATGAGACACTTTATGGCTCCCGAAAGCAAGAATAAAAAAATTAGAACTGCTCTGTGGTTTTTTCCTACCAGTTTAGGGGTGTGATAGGAATGGGGCTTGGTTTCTGAGGATTAAGCTTCAGTGGCCTTTAGAAAAAGGTAAATGAATAGGCAAAACTCTCCTATAAGTGTTAAAATACAGATCCATGGTGAATATGTCAAAACACACTTCATCAGGCAATACATCCCTTTAGAAGCGGGTAAGTAGCTGTTATTCATTTGCTGGGAAGCATATCTGCAATTTTTTACTGTAAAATATGTCTTATTAGTAAAAAATCTTTTATCCCGCGTGTATTGTCAAAAAGTACTTGAATGGGGAAAACTAATCTGGAGTTTGTTCATTTCTTGTTAGGTATACCATGAACTGTGGTTCAGGTTGTTTTATTTGATGTCACGTTGAGTTGTGGTCACAATCTACTACAACAATGTTCTTAGCCACGAAATATATTTTACTATTTTTGAATTACAAATTTGTTGTCAATTGATTTATGTTATGCTATGTTGTGTTATATATGTCCAGGTTTGGCATTTTCATTTCTTCTTTCCACTAACATATGTCGTGGAGATTGTTTCGCTGGGATGGGTTGCCCTCGGGGAACGTGCCACAAGTGGGTGGCAGCTGTGCTACCTGGTTGGTCTCTGTCTCAACCTGAGAGGTGGTCAAGGTTTGAAGGCTTCTGTAACGTCACCGTGGCTGCGTTGAAACAATGGGCTGTGGCAGTATGGTTACATGTCTTTATGTGGCTGGGTTTGTAGCAATTCTGGGTTGGGGTCATTTTGGTTGTGCAGGTGATGTGTTGGTTTAGGTTGTTGTGAAGTTGTATGTCTTGATTTGCCGTAGTGTTGAGGTTAGTGTGTCTTTGCATGGGTTGATCAGTGGTTTGGCTTTTCTGGTGAATTGTTGTTTGTATAGGCTTTTGTAGCAGTTTATGGGTGTGGAGTTGATGGGTGGTAGTGGGGGGGTGAATAGTAGTTGTTCATAAGTTAAAAAAAATATATAGTATAACTGATCTGAGGCCAGGGATCTACAAATACTTATCAAAGCACAAACAATGGGTCATTTTAGCACTGAAATAGAAATCATCATGTCCCAATGGCAAACTAATTTCCTTTGGTGCTCCACTCTCACCCAGACACTACATGTCTGTTCCCATACATCACTACATTCATACCAAATCATTGTACAGCATTGTGTTCGAGATGTGCAGCAAACATATAGGTGTAGACACATCTCATCTGCCTCTCTTGACAATCATCTGTCCTCCTGCTTTTACCCCCAACACTGCTGAGCCCAGGCTGGGGGAGACTTGGGTGCCCCAAGTTCCTGTCTAAGGTGGTTCTGGTTCTCAGGGCTCCTGCTAAGGTTTACTATGGTGTTTGTCATCCCTAAAAATAGAAACCATGTTTTTCTATGAGCCGGTCAAAGGTGGCAGCGGTTACCCGAGCCCCTGGTAGGGTGTGTGGTGTACTTGAACTGTGCTGACAAGGAATCGTCCAAAATGACCAATAATAATAGCCGGAATGCATGATTTGGCCGAATTTTGGCCGTTTGAAAATTCCAAACGGAAGTGAAAGGGAACAGGTGGTGCAGGGACACCACGAGTCGGCAGCAAGGTAAGTAGGGGTTGGAGGTAGGGGTGTGGTGGGGGTGTGGGTAGGGGTGTAGGTGGGGGTGTGGGTAGGGGGGTTGTGGGTAGGGGTAGGGATGTTGGCCAAATCGGAAATGCTCAGGGGGAAAAGACCGAAGGTTATTTCAGAAAAATAATCTTAGGTCTTTTCTCCCTCAAACATTTCTACCTCAGGCTTTCAACCCTGATCCTGCCGACAGTGGGCCCTATAGAGGCCAAATATAGTACCACTAGTGTGAAGGCCCGTGAACATGGGCCAAGGTGCATGAGGAGAAACATTTCCAGAGTGTTCATATATTATGTGGTATATTTGATTATAATTGTTTGTAATTCATGTTCATCTTATTATATTTCGTAAGGCAACAGCTCCCTATAGGGGTGTCTATAGGTGAAGTGAGCAGTCTCTACTGTGCATGACTGCATCAGACAAACATACATCTGGTCTTTAATTATATTGTATAATGGGACCACCCGTTTAAGGGTGATGTGGCACTGAGCCCCTATGAAGGAGAGCTCTGATTCCTGGACCCATTTTGAGGTGACGTTGGGGGCGTGGGCTACTGTTGCAGATGGCTGTGGGGCTTTTGTCCATCACTGACGTTTAACGCTTAAAAGTTGGCATGCAATTCTATGGTCTTGGAAGGGTAACTTTAATATAGGTACTATATCTGTATATGGTAACAGAGTAAGCGGATTGGGTAAACATTGTCAGGTGGCGCATCTAAGCCCTATTTTAAAATGGCTACTTGTGGACGTCACTAAAAGTACGACATCCCATTGGTTCTACTGACTATAGGACACTAGATTACTTGGTCCACTATGATTGGGTTGGCATCAACCCCACTCATACTTTTCCACTTGGCTTAGCAGCATGCAGAATGGTCGGCCAGGTGCAGGGCGCCCCCCAGATCGTCCGGCCTTCCTCCAATTATTGTTATAATCAATCATCACTTTAGTGGCCATGTGTCAATTATTTCACTGTGGTTGGCCTCGAGACTGCATCTCCTTTCTAGAAAGTTCTGATATCTTCGTCTGGCCCACTGCCATGCATTGGTGTGAAAGTCTCGCTTCTTCTCGCTAGGCTAGTCACGTGATTCAGACACCGCGAATTTGCCTCTTCTTCATGTAATTCGTGTATTTGATTTTCACTTTACCCACCACCTGCCGTCAGTTTCTTATCTTGACCTTTCTGAGCAGGATATTCCGTTCTTCGCTTCAAATTAATTGTAGCTACTGTTCATCTATTTTAGCTGACATGTCCTCGGTTTCTCTGGCACGAGTTGCCTCTGCTGGGTTTCATTTCTGCCGTTTATTCTCGATTTGCTAAATATGAAGCTCTTCTTGTGTGACCTCTAGTAACCTTTGGTTGATTCAGCTTCTTGTGCAAAGTGGAAATATACTTATATGAAGTGCTTCTTTTGAGGTAGATATGTATAGGTGGCGCTTGCCGCAATCTATCTTACAACTAAGCATAGCAAGCCTCACGATTTCCTTAGCTTCTTGCGGTTCCAAGAGTGTGTTCATGCGTAAACTGGCTGAATATCTTCGTCATGCTTACAGTTTAAGCTTCTTACTTTTGACATCGTCCTTTCATTTTTGGTTCATGATGTCCTTTATTCATGGTGTTTCGTCTCTTTTTATCATTCTCAGGTCATCATATCTTCTATATGTGAGTCAGTCCCGGTTCTTGTGACGTCACCATTCATCTTCCATTAAGAGCTTTTTGGTTTCTTCAGGGACTGTACTCAGACGATCTTCGTTTCGTTTCATTGGTTGATATGGTTTTCTCAATGGGTACCTTACTGTCCATGGTTTCTTAGGTATAGGTATTTCAATAGGTGCTGCTCTTCTGATAGCTAATGGACAAAGCCCCACTGAGGCTCTCTGCTGGTTTATTTGCTCATCATACGTCACATATTTCGGCGTGAACGTTCCTGGTACTTAAAAGTGGACGGTTGGAATGCGGGCTGTACTTGGGACCTTCTCTACATTGTGATAGTGTGAGATTGGTCAAGGGCTGATGAAGTTGCTTTGGCACCTATTGAGGGTGATTATGGTGCCCTGGGTACCTTTTCAAGTTACAGGAAAAACAAGAAACTCCAGGACTCAGCGCCAGTTTAAGATTTGATTGTTTAATTGCACAATCTGTTACAAAGCCCTCTACTTGGTTACGCGTTTCGGCTCCCAAGAGCCTTTATCAAATCAGGGCTATATTGTTTTAAACCAAAGCCATAAGAAAATTACAGAATTGACATTCGTATCATAGTTCAAAATCACATATGACATATGAAGATTAGACATTTCAAAAAGTCCACATATTCAAATTAGACAGAGAAACAAGGGTTGGTGAAGGGGAGGATTAAGCGGGTTCAAAAAACACAAAGTAATGTCATAAAATAGACATATGAAACCATATAAAGCCATAACACAGTAATATGAAACGTTTCATGTCAGAATAGCAATAAATAAAATAACAAATAAAGGTACACATAAAAAGAAAAAGAAAAAACAAGAGACAAAAGTAAAAAATGCCCATTAGTTCAGTTGTTGCTAAAAATGTTGCTAAGTGTAATTGTGTAATCACATAATGTAATATAACTTGAGCTTACCCAATAATAGAACTATTAGATCCGTACGACTGTTGTCCGAAATATAATAATAGGGACAAATCCCAATGGTAGAAAATCTGTAAACACAAAGATTACAATAACCCCAAATTAGTCTAACAAACTAGTGTTCACCTAGTGGGTCACCTCTCGTACGAAGGGAAGCAACCTATAATGCATAAATGTATGAAGGCACGTCACGGGCAGGATGCCATACTACATTGCGGGGTGGAAGTTAAGCGTTTCGTGGCACCGTTACATTAAACAAGAAATCTAATTAAAGGTAAGGCACATTGTCGAGTTCTACAGTTAGCCGTATCCATGCGATCACGCTTGCAAATACAAAACTCGCATACGCTAGTGATCAAGATGAAGCGACTTACTCTGCCGCTCAGAAATCCCTCGCGTCGGCTGCTCGAATGGTGAAAGCAGCCGGCGCCATTTTGGAAGGGCTTAAAAAGTATTTGGGTTCCCACGGCAACGCAACTATGCGTTGCCATGGAGATCTCTTTCCTACGAGGCGAAGCAGCCTCGATTCAATACAAAAATCTCTCTCCTACATCACAACACTGCCTGTTGCCACCCTCTTAAAGGGAAAGCTATGCATACAGGCGTTCAAAAGGACAAATACTCTGAAAAGCATATTTACATGCATTTAAATTGTACATTAGTGGACCAGTTCGTTATAACCCGCATAACATCTAAAACAATGAGTTAGTGTATACTGTTTCATACCGAAACATAATAAACTGAAAAATAGAAATAAAAATAATAAAGTCCTTTTCAAGTTAGTCATGGGGCACTGGGGCCATGGCAACGACAGGTGTAGTTCCCTGGGCTACTGTTGAGGACAGATATTGTGACTTATGACCATGCTTTGTAAAGTAGGCTATGGTATTGTGCAGGGAGATTCAGTAGTGCACTGGGTGTCAGTGTTGGGTTGGCGTTTCTGTCCTGGGCCCTTGCTAATATCAGCAGTGTATTTGTGGTATTCAGTGATATAATCGCTGGAAAGAACATCGACGGTGACTGAATATTTTTTTTAGGCACTGTCCAACACGTTCCCTAAATATTCTAAGATTGGAGTTTGTTTATATAACTGCACCAGTCCCTAAATATGTTGGGGAGGGTGTTTAGTGCCTTTAAAAAAAAATCCAGTCACTTTGGATGTTCTTTCCAGCGTTTATATCACATGCAACCGTATTTGCATGAGAGGCTGAAAAACGATGGCCTGGGATGTTGCCCAAAGCAAAGCCAGAGATTATGATTCATTCAAAACCTTCCACACATAAACTTTCTCTTTTGCTAAAGCAATGAGGCATAGGGCCACATTGAGGGCAAAATGCTGACCTGTCTGTAGTCTCTGAACACGTGGCTCGTAACCCTTGGCCAGGGTAGCAGTGGTGTAAGCACTTTGGTCCCTGGCCTGAGAAGACCGGAAGGAGGCTTCAGCTGCAAAGAAAGCCCAGTTTCAAACTTCAGGTATGTATAATGCACCACTCAGGTGGATATCCACCATAGTCACGGCTCTGCATCCACGCACTCTAGAATGCCGCTGCGGATGCGCCAATTCCAGTCCAGCTGGGCACATAACGTACGCACTGAAACATCAGACCTGCCTCAACACCTCTCCCGCTAGAATACAGCAACAACCTACGAGAAAACAATTTGGTACAGCTGGAACACATCGAATCTTACACACCAGCACTATGTCACCCCTGCAGCCCCCAACCACGTACCTGGGATGCTTTACGGAGCCGAGCCAGGCAGCATAAGTCCTAGCACTTGGCAAAATGCACACACGCATCTTAAACATTGCCTTAGAATCTCCTCATCACCTGGGCTTCGGCCTCCGTGGGCGTTCCAACCACAAAGCGCTTTGAGGCCATACAAATGAGGAAATAGCGCTATACAAATGACAATTACAGTTACAATTACAACTGAGTTCCTGACACAATCTCAAAACTTTCTTCATTTGTGTGTGTGGTGCTTCAATGTGTATTTCCCGGATTTCCCTACAAGGACACAACCCACTGAACATGTTATGTCATGTATGTGTGATTATTGTTCGATTAAAGCCTCTGCAAGCTTGCAAGTACAGTACTAGTAGCAGTTACTATCATCACCCCATTTTTTCAATGGTACTCCATTCATCAACCTCAAAGGGGTGCAAGCCTAAGTGGGCCCTGGCACACGATCTGAACTTGCGAAGTCCAGACAGTCTTTTTGTCGGAGACCCGCAATTTACTCACGAACTATCTACCCAATGTGCTTGATAGTGCTTTCACACTTTCCAATATCATACATGGAAACAGAGAATCATCCTGCCTGGCAGTAGGAATACGATTACAGGGGGCACCGACTGCCTGCGAACATTCATGAGAGGGTTAGGGGACCCAGTGAGTCACCTCATCCAGATGTCTTGCAAAAACTCCCGCCATGCTGTGTTCCTGATTGAACGCGTTCACACCAGACACCAGCTGCCGAGGAGCAAAGACATCCGAGGAGTAAGCACTCCGGCTGCCATTACACGTGAGCCTTGGAAAGGTTAGTAAAGAGCCTTTGCAAGAGACAGACTGCAGGGGAGCCTCTGCCTTGCTAACATCCCTGAAGATAAGAAAACCCCAGCCGGGGGCTGCTATGTTGGGGCTTGCTATGTGCTTGTGCTGGGGGCTGCTATGTTGGGGCTTGCTATGTGCTTGTGCTGGGGGGATTGCCGGGGGCTGCTATGTTGGGCCTTGCTATGTGCTTGTGCTGGGGGGGTTGCCGGGGGCTGCTATGTTGGGGCTTGCTATGTGCTTGTGCTGGGGAATTGCCGGGGGCTGCTATGTTGGGGCTTGCTATGTGCTTGTGCTGGGGGGATTCTGTGGGGAGAGGTCAGGCGTTGCCCATTTAGAGGAGTTACCCTTGGACTCCACATGCTACTGGGTATCTTCCCAGGGACTGGCCTCTGTAGGTAGTATCCTCTTGTACTGGACTATGCATATCTGGGGAGCGCTCTGGCTCATACCACTCCGCTTTCTGCTGGGAGGAGACCGGAGGCCAACCTTGGACTTCAGCGCAAGGGGGTACAGGAATAACCCGCTGAGATCTTTTCCATCATGCCCTGCTTGCCAGAGCCTAGCCTCCACCCGAGAGGCAGACAGAATACCCATCTGGGGCTGTGGCAAGTTTTACTGCAGAGACTAATGCAATACCCAACGCAAGGCTCGAGAGAGAGTTACATCTCTCAGCTTTAGAGCCCTCAAGCCCCTGCCAGGTTTCCTATTAATCAGCATCCCCAGAATATCTAGAAACCAATTTGTATTACCCTTGTGTAAATCATCAACATTAAATGACATCAAACCTCCATATACAGCGTTATCAGCGAAACAACACGCATTTCCATGTGTATTATAGTGGCCTTTTAATACTCACAAAAGAATAAAACAGATTCAGAATGCTCACACACGTCGTTGGCATGTATGTATGTTTATTCCACAGTAGAGCATGCGAATATACATTAGCACTAAACATAGTATAATTAAACAATAACCAATTCCCAAGATTAGCATTAGTGTACTTGAATATAGTTCCAGGATCTTCCCCTATTCACGTATAGGGCTCCACAGCCTTCAGCCAATCAACAATGCACACAGCCATATAAAATCTGTGACAAAAAAGCCAATGGATGTACTTACATTAGTGCTGGCCGGATTGGTGAGCCATTAATCACGTGATACCACAATTGGAGAGGCAAACAACCTGGCCCATGTCTACCAAAGGTGATATTCTATAAAAGGATCTAAAGCAATGGATGGAAACTAGAGGTGAAGCAAATCAGCCCGCCTGCTGGCTCCCCCTTTGCAGCCCACTAAGATATGTGTGTGATCACTTAGCCGGGCCAGACGTATTATGACGTGTCTTGAAATGTGCTATGCCCAAACTCATTCCAGCACGTGACCAAGTGCATCCCAAACACCAGTGTTTAGTGGGGAGCTAACCTCGCAAAAATAGAATCACCAGACTACAACCTTTTATAGACCATGGCGCATTTTAAAACAGGACAAAATCTAACTCAAGCTCCTACCAATTACAGAAGCAACAATACAATTAGAATTGAAAAACTTAAATCCCAATAATTTAGAGTTAGGGGCAGAATTGCATTGCCTGGAAAATTCTATCAGAAAATCATGTTGGGCCCGTCATATTGTTCCCCCAATAGCCGCTCCATCTGTGGTGTGCAAGTGCCTAGAGGTTCACGCCAACCGGACCCTCTGCCCCTGACCAAGCCAAGCCTCCTCTTTTCAGCCGGAGCGCTTCCCAATCCTACAGCAACAGTCATGGACCCGGGAAACCGTGTTTTCTTTGTAAATTTCTGTACATTTTTACTAACAATATAATTAGGAAGAAACATCTAAAAATGCAGAACTTGTGCAAGATGACCTTAAAGACTATAGTAACCCCTCCTTTTTCTTTTTAAGAACCACTCTTGATGATCAGGCTAGGTCATGCCATAAGCAGCATAACCTCAGTACTTCTCCCCAGTCAGAGTTGTCCTCATTCTGACTCTTGCATTTTTATGCACTTGGACTTTCCTTAAGTTAATACGGGGATCTATTCCTTCTAATTGACGATTTTGGACATCAAGCAGGAAAATAGATTTTACTGGTCCATTCTTTTCCTATGTCTGTTTTCTCAGCTTTTCCATAAAAGAAGGATTCACTTTCCTAAATAAATGAACTGAACCAAACAATGCTGTGTGCCTTATTTTATCTATTGATATGATGGTGAGATGTCATGTACCCTACAAAAAAACCTCTGGTTGGTGAGTCCTAAGCTGTTCAAGTGTGCTGCCCATGCACGCAGTCCTGGAAACAGAATTGGAGCATCTCAGATGGAGCGGGGGCCCCTGTGAAGGCATTTGTAGTATAATCGCCCCCTGTCATGAATGGCAGTAGGACCCTACGCCCCTTTTTTCTGATGGTAATACTAACTTGGGTCCCTATTGTGTGCTGCTTTGATGGCCTAGGACTCTGTCAGAGGGGGATTATTTTTGCCTGGAGACATTTGTTGGAGGAGGCTGTGGTCCTGCAGGCTCTTGTCAAGGTCAGAGTTGGCAGCCTGGTCCCAGTTGAAGCACTGTCAAGAGTGAATAAGATTACAACGAGCCTAGCTGAACTTCAAATCAAATATTATCACATGGCTCAAACCCTCTGACCTGTAAACCTGGCGGTATAATGTTCCACCCTGGGACCCTATGCCTCTGCAACCAAAATGTAACCTAGCACTACCTTCTCCTGATCCGTTGCAAAAAACGCAAATTGTATATTCTGTATCGTGTGTCATAGTTGTAACCCTTAGCTCCTCTAGTCATCTTAGATATATGTATGTACTTTATTTCACTCCATGTAACTGTATTTTATTCCATGTAACTGTATTTCATGCTCTGTAACACTGTAACTAAGCTTTGCATATTCTTGTAACTGGTGTGCCCTGATACCCTCGGGTCTGGTGCGCATTACAAATAATAAAACAAACAAACAAACATGTTGCCTTTCAAAAGCAAAGGCCACTTTCAAAGACAACTGTGATGCTCAGGGACGATGATAATGGTGTTTTTGAAGGTAGATGTGGTGCCATGGCCCTTTATAATGGATAACTGTAGTGAGCTCGGGCCTTTCCAATGGGGCAGTTGGGATGAAGTAGTGGTTCATCACTACCCTTGTGACCAAAAGACCCAAAACTCTTTTTAGCACATCCGCATCTAGGGAAAAAGAGAAGACAGATCACCACTTGGGAAAACACCTATATCCAGGATATCAGAATAATAGAAGGCCACCCGTTTAATGACAATGAGGACTTATTGCTGAGACTAGATATTGTATCATTGTACATTAAAATCGTGCACACAGCTACTTTAAATATGGTAGAAGAAATACTTCTAAGTAAAAGGGATGGTGGACAGACACCAAACTCCTTTATCCTCTGGTATACTGAGATGCCCCTTACAGAGAACTACTTTGTATTTGATAACAAATTCTACCGCCAACTTCATGGAACAGTAATGGGCTCCGCAATGGCCCTTCTTTAGAAAAGCTTTATGTGAACACTCTAGAGAAAAATACAATTTTGGCAGATACTAACCCCTTCAAACACCAGATCAGGCTGTGGAAGCGCTTTATTGATGATGTTTTGATGATATGCCATGGCGACATTTTGGACTTTGAAGCTTGCCTCATGTGGCTGAATGATCAAAATCCGGTCTTGAAATTTACAGCTTATCATGACAAAAGCACGATACATTTTGGGGATTTGACGATATTTGTAGACAACACAGAAAAATAATTAAAAGTGAAACCGTTTCATAAAACAACCGATAGAAACTCTCTGCTGTTATATTCACGTTTTCACCCTAGACATAGAACAGAACTTACTGTTTGGCCAATTTGAAAAGGAATAGCACCACAAAAACGAAGTTTGATCACGAGGCTAAGGCACTGAAGAATAATCTTGTAAATAGAGGATACCCTAAGAAAATTGTTAGAAAAAAGTCCTACAAACCTGCATCTAATAACCATAGAGATGCTCTGTTGGAATATATGCCTGAACCTCAAAAGACAGATGAAATGATGTTTATGCGCACTTACAATCCTCTGTCTAATGGGATTAGTAAAATCATTAGGAAGAACTGGCACGTACTGAATGGAGGAGAATGCCCACTAGACCAACCTAGAAGTGCATTTCGTAGAGGAAAGAATCTCAAAGAGTTAACCCCGAGAAATGATTTACACGAACGTGCACAGACACAAAGAACACTTACTGAACAGTGGGGAATGGAAAAATCAACTGGCCATAGCCTGTGTGGACAGTGTAGTTGTTGTGTCCAAACAATGAGGAGCAGAGAAGTAGACATAGGTATAAGGGCCCTGTGGAAACAGAGACTATTGACCAATTTCAAAACCACTAGGGTAATATATGCTATTTGGTGCCCCTGTACACGCCTATACTTAGGTAAAACTGAACGTAAAGTCAAAATACGTATAGGTGAACACAAGAGCTCTATACGCAATAAAGTGCTAAGCGCACCAGTGGTAAGACATTTCAACACAGCTGATCACAAACTTGAGGAATTATGCTGGACAGTCCTAATGGGGATTGTACCCACTAACAATAATGAGAATGATAAACACAAGCTATCCATACATAAACAACGGCTCATTTATCTGACCGAAAGCAATGAGAAGGGCTTGACTGAGGAAATCAATTGGTACATTTAAATTGAGTATCTGATGGTGTATTATAGCCCAACTATCATACTCTATATCTAGATAATTACACATATCCCCTTGTCCTCTACACTATAAATGTATCGATTTGCGCCACCTTTGTTTCAGCTACTTATCCACCTTCTGATGATTAGCACGTGTTTTAATTTCATACAGCATTTTGGGAACACGAACACACAATCAACAGAGCGATTAACACAATTGGGCAATACCATCTGTTCACTATATATCTAATTCCTCAAACTATTGGGTGAGTTTCAATATCTGCGCAATAAGTCGAGCGAATTTTCAGTGAGCATACCGGGTTGATATCTTTTGTCCACATTTGGGAGACTCATCATATCACCCCTCTGAGTGTGGAGATTCCATCATGGTCGCAATATCTACTCCGAAACGTGACTTTGGCTAGGACGTGACGTGATGTGTAACTCCACACAATGATAGGTTCTTAGGATCACTTAACAAATGGAACGTGCAATGCAATGAAATGGGGTCATTTTGACCTGTGATCTGAAATCCGCATCACCAATCGCAATACTTGTGTAATTGGTTGCCCAATGCTCATTAAACAGACCGCTATGGAATCTTGTGTTCACATGTGGTAGAATTGCATTACTTTTCCAACATGTACAACCATTCCAATATGGCCGCGATATGTACTGTGGAAACGGAAGCTTACCACCTCTTGTCATGTGACATGTACATCGTCATCAGTGACGGTTCTGAGTTGTGTTATCTAGGATATACAGGGACACTGAGAGCGTGTCGCCCTACTTCAGTCTAGGGCACAAACAAGATGCACTACTTTAACTGAATGCCGCACCGTATCTCCACACCAATACTAAGCACTAGAAGACATACTCTACCACACAGCGCGTACGAGAAGTATAGCACAATTAAAGTAAGTACCCAAAATCGGAAGTCGGTAGTCCTAATTGTGATTCAGATATAGCTGTATGCTCCATGTACCATACTTTGCTAGACCTCGTTTTATTGACTTGGCTACTTCATTTCTTGCTAAATTCTTACAATAAACATCCACTGACTTATTTAGAGTGGATTTGAATCCTGCTGCATGAATACATATCTAGCTTGAGCGCAATAATAGAGCAAGTACCATTCTTAAGCGCTAGTGATGCTGCAGGCTAGAAACATAGGGCCATCTGGAGCCCGATTGATTTAATTTGTTCGTGACTCACACACGCTAGAGGTTCCATAGCCTTTATGGATTTTGTTATGCTGTCCACAAGCGCTGACATGTGGCTGAATTATCGGATCCATTTGCTTCAAGAACCAGATCACCACTCTAAAGATGTTGGTGCTCGAGACTTCAGACTGGACACTAGTAAGTGTACACACTACCAGTAGTGCAGCTGTCACCGACTGCTACTGGTTGGGCTTTATGTATATATTTATTTACAATTAGCTTGTTTGACTTGACATTAATATATGGTGTTGTATGTGTTTTTAGGGTTTCTACGCAGAAATTATCAATTATGCAGCATTTTTGGTGCCTAACCACACAGTTTAAAGAGGTAAGCATACGGTTAGTCTACCATTACTATTAACAAGTAAGTCAGGTGTGTTGTTAGAACAACAGTAATTAACATGTTGTTCTCTTCTCTATGGCACAGGTGGTGTTGCCCTGTCCAATCAACTATCCTGGATGGCATTTAAGAATACAGACTAGAAGTCGATGCGTGTATACTCTACACAACTGCACGATTCATGAAAGAATATGTAGTGTCCCCTAAGCATTTGAGCTTTACTTGACTTAATCAGTTGATAGGTGAGAGGCAGTATAGGCTGTTTGCATGTTTAAAACAATTTTTCCCCTGAAGAAGTTCCTATAAATGTGGTATATGGCAGATAAGGAACGAAACATGTTGGATTTAGATATGAACACCCACATTGATCTGGTTGTGTAACAACAAACTAATTACAGCTATTTAGGCAGAAGAGAACCGTGCCTTTACATGTACTCAAGATTAAGACTTGCCCATAACCTGTAATTATTAAATGTACAATTGTGGACTTTTAGAGATCGGATTTTTTTAGAATACATTGTTTGTGTAAATTAAATATTTTGTGAAGTGTATATGATTTTTTTAATCGCTGTATTATGTACAAGCATGAGGCACTTTTATGGTGGGATGCACTGGTCACTTGCTGATGCTTTTATGATTGAGATATTTTTAATGCTATGTTGAATAAAACAGAAATTTTGGTTTAAATGAATGAGGTGCATCTATTTTAAGTTTGAATTCTCCTTTACTATCAGGTACCTCTGGTGAGCTGGAGTAACACCTTTTGAGAGTTTGTTTTAGGAACACCTTGAAAGAGATTGCCATAGCGACTTAGAGACTTAGAGGTTTTTAGCTTTAGAGTTTGTGTGAGGAAAAACACCCAAACATTTTGTGTAACCAATTCCGATCAGTAGCTGCGGAGAAGACAGACCTGTCCTACATTATCCACAGGTGAAAGGAATGAACCTAATAGATCGAAATGCACTTCAAGTGAGGGAACTAGGAAAGAGAGGTCCCTTTTGAAGAAGGCAACAAGCTGTCTGGCGGCAGGAGAGCTATCATGTGGCGCAGGGGAAATATTGAGGGCTTGGAAAAAGCCCAGATTAGCCATGCTCAGGGGAGGAAGCTACACCAGAGGAATCTCACAGGAGGAAGAAAGGGGACCCTGGCAGTGTGGATGCAACCAGAAGAAGAAGGTCTGAAAGAGGGAAATGCCCACCCAATCTGCCAAAGAAAACGAGTCACACATTGGCATGACAGAGAATCAGATGGCGGACACAAAAGAGCTCACAATGAAGGTAAGAACTGCCAGGCAACTCAGTTGCTGCAGAGACATTTTAAGTAAGGTGAATTACACAAGTCAAGTGAGGAGGACCTAGCGATGGTCACCTGATTGGAAATAGTGGCTCACTGCCGCATAAGCAAACATAGGGACTGCTGAAGTCAGGTGAGGCTGTGAGATGCTAAGCTTAGTAAGGTGGCGAAGTATGTCCCATTACCGAGCTACTTGCTTTGAGGCAAGGAATGAAAGGTACACCTAAAGGAGGAGCCCAGCTGGGACCCAGTGGTTCTTTGGATCCGCTGTTGAGAAGGTTGATGAATAAAGAGTCTGGGTGAAATTTGCCAATGGAAACAAACACGTGCAAGGGGACTGGCTGGGTCCTGTTAGTCCCATGGTCCTCTAAAATGCCTGGCCACTGGAATGAAAATGTAAGTGTAAAATGAACTTTTTGAGTGTCTGTGCGTGCTCTCCTGTCACACTCTGCTACAATGGGACACTGACAAATGTCCCTTTTGAAGGTGGTTGTAGTACCCTGTGCACTCCCAAGTCGGGTAGTGCTGTCTTGGGGCTCTTTTAAGGATGGCGGCAGTGCCTTCTTTTCCTTTGGGGTTCACAGCAGTGGTTCCATGGAATCCTGTTGCTGATAGCTGTGGTGATGTGTCCTACGCACACGTCAAGGACATTCACGGTACCCTGTATACAAGCCCTTGTTGATTTTGCCCTTGATATCCCAGTTAACTCTTAAGGCAGCCATGGTGTCCTGGACCTCTGTCTTGGGGTAATAAGTTGTCCTCTCCACTTGTTGAGGACCAGTGTTATATCCTTAACAATCATAAAGGGGGGCTAAGAGGCTCTGGTCCCCTGAGTGACCCGTGTCCTGAGTGACTGTGGTGTGATTGGCCCCTACTGAAGATGACTTTGGGGTACAGTGACCATGTCACTGATGGCCCTGTGGTGTGGGCCCTTGTTCATGGCACCTTGGCAGTGGGAGCTCAGTCAAGTGTAGCCAATGTGCTATGAGCCCATTTTAAGGGTGGCAGTGGGTAAGTGGTCTCATGCTGGGGGTAGAAACGCTACTGTAGACTCTACTGAGCACAACTGCAGTACATCATCCCCTGTCTAATCTAGCAACGTAGGGAGTTGGGGTCCAAAGGCCACGAGCAAAAGAGCAATGTTGCGGGAGCCCGCTTGGTCCAGGCTGCCACCTGCAAGGTGGCTCTTTGTTTCCCTCCTCCCTCTACTCATTTGCAAGGGAATCCCTCTCTCGGACCATCATTTCACTCCACGACCACCACACCCCTCTTCCCGCACCCATCTCCACCCACGATCCCATGCTTCCCCACCTACCTTTATCACGGACTGCTCCATTGCTGCTGGCTGGGCCCAGGCATGACGTACTGTGTGTCGGCTTTAGCGCAATGTTTTTATTGTTGTGTCATGCTTGGGCTCAGCGGTCTAGAGACTGTAGATGGTCTAGGTAGATGGTCTGGGTTTCTATGAGCCCCTCATGATGGAGAATTTTTGTATCCTGGGACACTGTTGTGTGCAGATGTAGTGTCCCAGAATCCTGGAAAGGATGATGTGGTATACTGTACCCTAGTTTGAGGATGGGGGTACGGGGACCTATGCTCCAGTAAATGTAGCGTTGGTGCCCCTTGCCAACTGTTTTGGGTGCGATGGAAAAGGCAGAGGACAATAACTTCTGTGGTGCTCTGAGTCCCCTCTAAAGGCAGACATGGTTACGTGCCAGTGTCTGTGTTGCTCTCTAACCCTGTTAATGGCATTTGTGGTGCCCTGTGCCATTCTCAGGGACACAGTGTTCTAGACTTGTTGAGGGGGCCTCAAGCCCCCTCATCCTCATAGCACCAAGATGACAGATGCCACCCACTGAAGCAGCCCCACAGCCCATAAATGGATGACATCACCAAGGTAACCATGAAGAGGCGACATGACTGAACACACACGTAGAGGCATTGGCTAGATGCAAAAGAACACACACAAACTGCCTGCAGAAGCCTAAAAGAAGCTAACATAAACAGTTATGAAAATTAAGGTGGAAGCCAGAGCTGCATTGAAATGACTTGGAAGACAGTGGAAAGGCTCAAAACACGGGGAGAGGCCTCACACACTGATTTCCCTGAGAAACACAAAGCAGAGCTGGCAGTGCAGTTACTGTGCCCAAACACGCCAAGAACGCTGAGAGAGAGTGTTTTGAGTCAACAAGAAAGATAGAACACCGGCAAGGGCTGGGAGCTGAAATTCTTCATAAATGCAAGCAGAGAGCTCAATCCTACGGTCCTTACACGCGTGATCTGAACCTGGGGAACAAGGCCCATTCATCCGAAGCAGGCAGAAACTGTTGTTCCCATCAAACTGAAGACCGAAGATGCAAAAATGTAACACAGCATGAAGCTGGAGGCTGGAATGTCCTTGCTCAGGGCCAGAGGAGTCAGAGAAGTTGTAACATTGGTAGGAAATAGGCGGGACCCTGAAGCCCTTCTCTCCACCCATCTTTGTGCTCACATGCTGGTAAATTTCCCAAGTTGAGAAGGCTCACACTGGCCTACTATGGGTGGAGCTAAGAAGAGCTACCAATGGGGCCAGGACAGTCAGATCATCTATCCCCTATAGGATGTGAATTGGCCTATACTGTTCACCCAAACCCATCTCACTGAAGGACCAGAAATGTAACTTTTGATTGTGATGTAACGGTGCAGTAAAACCGCACTACCAGCCTGTAATGATCTGAGAATGCATTTGGACACTGCAGAAATCTGTGTGCCTATCCCTGCTTTTGAATTAATGAAAGCAGTAATTTGTCACTTTTCTGGCCTCCTCCGTTTCATGGGCACAGGGGATTTCCCTCGATCCAACCTCTGGTTTTTAATTCCGCTCCAGACTCTTCCCCACATCTAAGGTTATGGTGATGCCCGGTCACTGCTCAGTTGATTCTGGAGTCCTTGGCTACTAGTGATGGCTGCTAGGGGTCCCTGGCCCTCTGTTGAATTTCACCTTATGGACCTGAGCCTTAGTCAAGGGTGCTTGTGGGACTCTGGCCCACCCGGTGTGTGTGAACGCAGTGTTGTGGGCACCCTGCTAGGGTGTCTATTGTGCTCTGTGCCCCATGTGAAGGGAAAATGTGGTGACCTTGGACCCCATAAGGAGTGACTGTTCTTCCCTTACAGCCTGTGAATGGTGACTCTGGTACTCTGCCCCCTTGCTGAGGGTAAACAGGGGGCTTTGGGCAGCTGTTGTACCATGTAATGAGTGCGGTCCCCTGGTCTCCTGTTGGGGTCATCCATAGCACGCTTGGCCCTTGTTGAGGCTGGCTGCGGTTTCCCAAGTTCATCTTGATATCAGCTGTGGTACCCTGGGCTCCTGCAATAGAGGGATGTCATTCCCTAGGAGCCCGCCAATGGCGTATGTGGTACTTTCGGCCACAGTTGAGGGCATATGTGTTTCTATGGGCCCCAATCAAGTGCATCTAATGTGCTAGGGGGCCCTGATGAGGTGGGGTGCTTTGATTTGAGCCCATTATGGAGCCATCTGTTGTAAGCTAGGTCCAAGCCCCCTGCCATGGGTGGCTGTGATGATCTTGTCCCTGTCCATAGAAGCCATGGTACCCTACAACCCAATCAAATGTGGCTTTGTTTTCCAGGGCTCTTGCCAAGGTCCAGCGGAGATAGCTGCGGCACCTGAGACAATGTCAAAGGTCAGCATGGTTCCCTGTACCTCCGATGCGCTACTCTGCAATGCATTTTTCACTGGTCAAATGGGACTCATGTGCCTAGGGCTCTGTTGAGTGTAGAAGATGTCGAGGAATGCTGTTTCCATGGTGAGCGTGACAGTGCCTTCCTGTGCCAATGTCAATGTAACTGTGGCACCCTTCGTCCCTTGTTTAAGGTAACTGGTACCTTATAGATGGATTTGGTGATGCCCTAAGCTCTTGTTGAGGGCTGCAATGGTGATGTGTACCCCTGTTGTTGATGATGGCATTTGTGGTCCTTGGCTGGCTGCGGTGCTGGCATGGGCCGCTGTGGTTTCGTAGGCTCCCGTGAAGGGTGGCATGCCTCTCTGGCATTCAATCAAAGGTAGCGTTGGTGCCTTTGGGTCCTGTTTAGAGCATTGTGTTCTGAGCCCTTATTGTGGGCAGCTTTTGAACTTGTGGTATAAAGGATGTCTAGGGGCCTTGGGCCCCTCTCAATGGCAGCTTTCATGCTAAGATCCCAGACTGGGTTGGCTTTGGCGCTCTGGTCACCTGGCCTGAGACCTCTTTCGCCTTAAGTGGCGTTGGTACCTTAGTTCTATATCACGGTTGGCATTGGTCTCTGGTACCCTTTGTGGGCAGCTTTGAGGCCCTGGCCCCTGTCCAGCGTGGCACCTGGCTCCTGATCCCTGCTATTTTCCCAGTGAACCATCTCAGAGCTGCCTATTATGGCTGCCAAAGGAGAACATGCTTGTTTTTAAGAATGTGGCTGAGGGGAAGTTGTCGTCTAGGAGACCAACTTGTACAACTAAAGTAGTCGGGACCAATCGGCTGCCGGCACAGTCACCAGGAGCCACTTTAAGCCTTGGCACGGTTGATGAAATGTACTGAATGTGGAACTTTGAAATGTGGATTAAATGGAGCACATGGGGCTGGGGAAAGTGTACAGCTGCGGAGAAAGTCTAGATATTAAGGCCATCCTTCTCTGGGCTATTATTCGAGTGGGCAGAATTTACTTGTGCCCTTGATAACTGCTTCTCCATGAAGAGTATGGCTGGCACTCTGAAGAAGGGATGCAAGGACGAAATCAAGCTGAGGGGCCTGCACGTAAAGTGGGGGGGCGTGGTAGGGGACCCCCCCTCACACAAAGAGAAAGAGAAGGGGGAAAAATCAACCAACAAGCAGACAGGAATAAAAGGCTTAGAACAAGGAACTGTGTGATTGTGTGATTTGCACTTATTTATTTAATTGTTCATAGCGCTTAAAACCAGCATTGTGGTTTCTAAGCGCGGGATTGGGATTCGAACCTGTGTGGTGCTACACTGCCATGCCAAGACAGAGGCATTGCCCCTGGGCTATCCGTCTTCTCATCCTTCCTTCCTTCCTTACTCGGTTCAACATTAGCCAATGGTCACGTGCTGTGGCACTCGTGTAGCCCCTACCTTGTCATTCAGGAGCAGGCAAGGTAGGGGAATAAGAGTGGGAGTGGTACAGCATGTAAGCATTGGATAATGTTGATGACTTGTTTGCCATTTGGACCTCTGCTATATCTTTATTAAGTTGAGCGATTGTAATGTAATCTGCCAATGCTAATAGAGAAACAAGCATCTGTAATGCCAACATTTTGGGCTTTTGTGTAGCCATGGGAGAGGCCAGACACTGTGGTAGTCGTATTAACTGGCTATTGATGGTGGCATGTGCAAAACGGTGCGAGTACCTGGGCATGTGAAAGCAGTGCCTGGTAAATGCATAATACGTATACACAAGCCAAAATGGTTGGCTTTGCCAATGCTTGCTTTTCACAGGACTTTAGGGATAGACATGTATATTGCTTATAAATCGAGTGGCTGAAGGCAGACCTAGTCAAGATATTTTTATTACACCAGTAGCATGTTTATAACTCCAATTAAGTCATTAACTATCAGCAGACTGTGTTGAAAAGACACTGACAGGCACTTTGAGTGCAAAGTTTGATGGTAAGACTTGAGGAAAGCAAGCTCACAGAGTTCCCATGAAGAGGTGTGTTGGGCGTGGCGGGGTAGGAACTGGGTGGAAATGGCCACAGGGATTATCATGACCATGGGCAGTCAATGGGTGGGTAAATAACCAAACAATATCTACGAGCTTTGAGTCCTTCCTCATATGCCATTTCACCCTACCTGTACTCCAATGCAATCGTTTTGGCTCATACAGTGCCACCTAAAAGCCAAAACTAAAAAGGGCAAAACATCACACAATGCTAAGCTCTTATTCGTGATGCATCCACTGTGCACCAGGGAGAGGGGTTGCGGCAAGCATGCTCAGCTGTGGCACTCAACTTCGTCATCATTTCATTTACTTAATCTCTTAAGTGCAAATAACCAAAAAAGTAGCTTTGCGTCGCTCACAATTAACTACATTGGCAATAAAACATCTCGATTCCCAACCACTAAAATCCAGATGCACCCAGACGTCATCGAACGGCATCACAAGTCCACCCAGAACACTACCCATGTATCTTATACATCCTAGCCCCTGGGGTACACGAGCCCCCCTCAGGCAGACAACTATTGGTGCTGAGGACATGCAACACCTAGAAAGAGTCCTAGCGTGCAAAGCTCAGTGTACTTCCTGCCTGCACACATCAACACAGCAACAAAGCCTTCAGCACTTTCCCTCTCTTCCCTAACCTAGCCCCCCCCCCACCCACCCCCAGCTGTTTCAGATCTGACAGAACATCTGGAGACCATGCAAACAGCAGCGGACCGTGGTGCCAATCCCAGCAAACATAACACTGCAAACCATAGGCAAGGCGTGCAGAACACAGGCTGAGCTGTTCTTTACCCAATGAAGAGGGCACCAATGGGGCTAAACTAAGGTCATCAAACACACAAAGCCCCACATAACATAAAGGGCGGGCAAGACTAAATCATTGCTCACTGAAGTACCACTAGTAGGGATATAACTGGCAACATTATCCAACAAGAGAAGTGTGTCAAGACATCTGACCTTAGATTTGCCCACCTTGCCCTTCTAGCACTGCCAGGAAGAGGGTAACTGCATCCCAGGGTAGCCAGGAAACTCCCAGATGTGTTCTTGAGCCAGCTCTCGCAGCCCTGGCTTCAGAAGGCTCAGCTTGGAGGCTGAGAGCAGGAACAATCAAAGCCTCACGTACTTTTACACAGCTCACCACATGGGTATATATGTCTTGCAATTTGCAGAGATTGTTTTGTTAGGGTGATTATTGTAACTAATGAAAAGAGCAAAGTCCAACTCGCATTACATCTCTCAAAAGCGGTTCTTGCTGAATCACTGTCAGACATGTATCAGTTTCCTGAACTATCTAAAAAAAATGTATAACAAAGTGATGAATACATTTAATTTCAAGTAAAAAAAAGTATCAGATTTGAAATTGTGAGCATTCTTATGTTCCCATGATGCCTTTTGCTTTTATGCAAATAGACAGGCTTGTGTTCTACGAAGACATGCAGTGTTGCATGACCTGGCCTGGGGCCAGGCCCTTGGCCTCCCTCCCCAAAGAGAAGAGGGTTCCGCCAGCAGATGGTTTTCCATTTCCAGCACTGTACCGGAGGCTGGCCTGCCAAACTGGTCTACGGTATTATCCACCCGGGATCAGGTTCGGCCAGAAAGGGCGCTCCCTACTGCAACAGCAATATGGTATGTTCCGCCCTACTAGCGGCTCGACTAGAAAGTGGTGACGTACTACGCAGGACCACGTCATTATCTACCGCTATCCAATGAAATATTTGACAACAAAAACAAAGCCTTCACAAATAGAGAGGTAAAAATATCGACCTACAAAAATAAAGACTGAAAAAATAGGCGGCAGTTTTGGGGCGTTCACGGTTGGTTGGGGTGTACACATGTTAATCGCCCCTCCATAGGAAATATTGGGGTGGGATAAAGTGAAAGTTTTCGGTGTGGAAGGGTTGATGGCAAAAGTACATGTTAAGGGGCTGTAGGAAGTTTCTGGAAGCGATGGGTGTGGCACGTGTGACCGGAGAGACGGATGTATTGGTTGTCTTTTTGAGGGGGTCACACCATTGTTCACATCTTAAGAGTCAATCGAGGGAGTCGGTGTTTGTGAAGCGTGCGCATTGTTCTGTCAGAAGAACGGCTCCTGCCGCCTAATACCAGGACTGCGCAGCACCCACCACTGAACGCCAAGGATGAGGGGGCACTGGCAATTAGCACTGAACGGCGTGTGACGGGAAAACCACACAAGAGGAGGGCTGTGTGCTGCCCACGCAAACGGGAGTGTGTCTCCTGGGAACTGCACGCGAAGTCATGCCGGAGGGCGGCAGCTCTCCCGGGGAAAGATGCCGGGGGTCGTTATTGCACCAAACCGAGGGGTGCCGCTGCCGGTGCTTGGAACATCAGCGCGGTATAGTGGGGCGGGGCCCTCCAGCACTCCGCTGTGGTGCCTGCCATGTGATATAGTGCGACCAGCCCCAAATGCATGGACAGGGGCCCCGCCCCCCCCTCCCAAAAGTGAATAAATGCAACACGCATGTGCAATATTGGTAAAGCGCGAACCTAGACAGGAGAGCCAGTTTCCCCATCTGTGCACGTGCAGTCTAGAGCGCCTCGACTGGCCAACGCTGAGCATGTGCCAGCCCGAGCCATGCCATGGTGTAAGTGGAGTGGGGCTCTCCCTGGGCGTCCGTGCCAGTCACGGGCCGAGCCCTTGTCAAATGCGCAAATGTTACCGCTGTTGTGGGGGGGCGCAGACCTAGCAGACCCGCGCACTCTTACACTAGGCGCGCTCCGTTTCCTAAGGCAACAGCCGCAGGTGGCACGCAGCTGCCTCGGGCACGCCCTGGCACTCTGGGCGCGTTACTCCCACCTAGCCATGCTCTCCCTCATCCCGGTCCAGACATGTGACAGCTGTCTGCCCTCATATGCATGGACTGGGACGAGGACATGATATGGCATTTGGAACTATACACAAGTGTTTCGAGGACGGGGCGGGGCTATGCGATGTGATGCCCTCCTCCTCCCGTCCAATCTGTGCGCGGGGTGTCCCAGAGGGCGCTCTGCTCTAACATGGGCGACACCCTTTGCTGGACCTGTGAAGGCGTGAGTGATGGCGCTGCTCTCCAGGGTTTTCCGCTGCACACTCTGCCCGTCTCCCAGATGTGCGGTGCTGCCCGCTGCGTTACACCGGGTGGCAAACCTTAAGGCGGGATCGCATCGGGAAATGCACGGCGCGTCTCGGATGCATGTGTGATCCACGCAGATGGGCCCGGGAGCGTCTCAGGATTCCTCCAGGAATACTCACACCGGCGACGCGAAGCTTTGCGAATCACGCAGGAAGTTGGTGGTGCACACCTGAGATCCTCCCCCAAGTGCACATCTGTCTGAATTCGCCCCTTTGGGGGATACTTGCAAGACAGTTCTGCTGTCATAGGCAGCGCGTGTACATGTGGGCGGGGGGGGGGGGGGGGGGGGTGCTTTGCTGTTGAGAGACCACCCTGCTATTCGAATGAGCGGACTCCTGCCATATGAGGGACAGGCCAGCCCAGCACTGCTACCCAAACGAACAGGTTCTCTCCATATGACTCGGGATAGCACTGCTATCCAAATGAGCAGGCTCCCGCCATGGCTCGGGACAGCACTGCTACCCAAACGAACAGGTTCTCTCCATATGACTCGGGATAGCACGCTATCCAAATGAGCAGGCTCCCGCCATGGCTCGGGACAGCACTGCTATCCAAATGAGCAGGCTCCCCCCATGACTCGGGACAGCACTGCTATCCAAATGAGCAGGCTCCCCCCATGACTCGGGACAGCACTGCTACCCAAACGAACAGGTTCTCTCCATATGACTCGGGATAGCACTGCTATCCAAACTAACAGGTTCTCTCCACATGACTCGGGATAGCACTGCTATCCAAATGAGCAGGCTCCCTCCATGACTCGGGACAGCACTGCTATCCAAATGAGCAGGCTCTCTCCATGACTCGGGACAGCACTGCTATCCAAATGAGCAGGCTCCCGCCATGAATCGGGACAGCACTGCTATTCAAATGAACAGATGCCCACCATTTGAGGGAAGCACTGCTATCCAAATGAACAGGTTCCCACCATTTGAGGGACAGCACTGCTATCCAAATGAACAGGTTCCCACCATTTGAGGGACAGCACTGCTTTCCAGGGTGCCATCCTGCAGCTTGTGTGCCCGTTTGGGAGATAGTTCTGTTGTCTAAGGCTTCCATGCCCACGTCCCGGATCTTCGAGGGCTGGATCTTCTGTCTAAAGTGTACGTGCGTTAAAAGTGGCAAGAGCCACCCGGTGTGACCCGGGCAAGCTGGAGCCTTCCCCGAAGCCTGGGTGGTCTATGCAGGCTGAGAATCAGCTCTGCCTACCCGGATCTGGGCACGTCCTGCCTGGGTGGCAGCACCTGCGCGGGAAGCCTGGGAGTGCACGGAAAGTCGCGGGGTTGACGAGTGCGCCCCACGGCAGACCCCCTCCGTATGCATTTGTAACCGGAACGCTAAAAAGTGAAGAGATATATGCGAAGGCACGCTCGCGTGGGGTCAATCTAAAATAAAGTGAAACAAAGTGGCAGGCCGGGCATTTGCAAGTGGAGACTGACATAACCTGAAGCGCCCATTGGTGGGAAGACTCTTCTGGTCTGAGGAGCGCGGAAGTCGCGCCTGCTTTCCCGCACCGCGCGCTTCCCCGCGCTCCGCGGCCGCCTTCATGACAGATGCAGATAAAGGTCCGGCTCACCCGGGCCCCGGGGCATCTCACGAGCCCGCTGGAAGCGCACCCACCGCTTCCCACTCAAGCATGCTTTCAGATTGTGTTTTAGGGGACTTCTATAGCGCTCGAAACAAACGCGCTCGATTCTTGGCGCCACACAAGTTCATAAGCACTTTATGATGTTAACCTCGCTGACCAGTTGTGCAGGGGAATTTCATGAACGCCAGACCATACTTTTCTGTACTAAAAGTCCGCTTTTCCCTGGGTTCTGTTTCCCCTTCTAGTGGATAAGGCAGCAGTATCCCTTACCTGCTCCCCGCGGTCCTGGCGGCACGCCCTGCCCCCGAGCCCCCGGCGGCAGCCTCGGAATTACCCGGCGTTTGGCAGCGGAGGACGCGGAGAGACTCGCGGGCTAGCGCAGCACCACCTCCTCGCAAGCTGAGCGCAGCACTGTGCTGTGTTAGCCGCCGGCGCCCTGACAGGGCTGCGCCGCGCCCACTTCGCCTCTAGAGGGAGACAGCGGGCCCTTAACTGCTTCGCTGCCGGCCCCAGACACGCAGGGAGATAAATCAGCGCAAGTGAACCCTCTGACAGACCTTAACGGAGAACTCCATCACAGCAAAGGCGCGCAGGTAGCTCTGCGAGATAAGCGCCGGCTGCTGCGTTCTGGGTGCGTTTTGCAGAATCTCAGGGCTCTAGAAGGAAAGGCGCACGGAGGAATGGATCGATGCCCCGTAACAGCAACTCTCAATACCCCAATGTACTCCTGGCTTTACCTTCACTGCGGTGCCATGCCATCATCAACACGGCACCTCTCCTGTTATATCAGAGCGCCATGGGACCACTCCGGGGGCGACAGTGCGCGGTATAAATGCTCCAGAACATAACATACCTACATGCCAAGTGAACTTTGCTCTTTTGACTCTCATTCGAGGCTTACTTGTTTGCTGGTCTCGCCCTCTGTTTTACAAATGCTGCACTCCTAACCCCAATAGTGAAACGGGGCAGCGTGCGTTATCCCCGATTGCGAAACGGGGCGGCGTGCATTATCCCCCGTGCATTATCCCCGATAGCGATAGGCTGAGTAGTGTGGGTTCACCTTGCTGCTCTTACCAGATCCCTACCTAATAATAAATTACAGACAACTTTGTGTGTATGGAAAATTTGTAGGCCGTAGGCATTTTATTTTCTTACAGAAAATCCATTATAACAAATCATTACATATACATATGCTTTTGGGCACATTGTGTCCAGTTCCGAAGCCGCTCCAGGCTCCTTCTGAGTCTTTGTTATCCCTGAGTCTTCGTTCCTGGGCACATGCCACCACACCTGAGTGGGTGTCCTTTACACCCACTCAGGTCCCCCCCAAAAGCCCCCTACCTACAGCCTCTTGCCTGAAGTGCCCTAAAAATGTTGTCGGAAAAAACCCCCATCCCAACCTTTGATAGGTGCACTCCATCTTGGTGGAACATGTCCGGGTTGCTCCGGTGTAAGCCATGTCTTATGAAATGTAGACCTGTACTCTTGCAGTACTTCTCTACTGATTTATTTAACTTCTTTCTCGCTATCTCAATCGCATGTCTCTTTTTGCCCCATGCCAGATCCTTCTAGGTATTATTTCTGACATAAAAATCTCTGTCTTCCACCAGCTGCGAGCCAAGCTATGCAGTGACTCGCAGATCTCTCTTTGCAATTTGCCCCTGTTGGTGCTCACCAGATCGTTCCCCCCTAAATGTATAACCAGGTACTCGGGGGGGTTCCCTGAAACCTATTAAGTCCGATAGCCTGTCGTGGATGTCCACCCAGTGCATCCCTGGGAGGCCCCACCATGACGTAATTGTGTTCCTGAAATGTAATCCTTGATTCACCTCTTCCAGCCACCTGCCTGCCCGGGTCACAAAAGAGTGCCCCACTATCCAGGCCGATTTGTAAGGTCCGACCTCTGTCGAAACGGGGGAGATAAATATCATATCAGTTCCTCCCTTATGTATCTCTTAAAACATTGCGACTTCCATCCCCCAATTCGTTTCACCCCCTTCGTTCTCAGGCCCCCCGCCCACGCAGAGGTTGCTGCCCCTATCCTGAAAGAGTGTGTCCCAAACTCGGCTGGATCCCATCCCGCCTTTGCCACTGCCTGCTTCAATACCGCCTGAAACTGATACCTGCTGAGCGCGCGGCCGTCCCTATGTATCAATAACTGCCCGTCAATTTCTGGTCGCAGATCTAAAAATTCCCTGGTGATGCATCTGGGACAGTGGTCCTTCTCTCTGATGCAATTGAGATCTATCGCTCTCCCCCTCCCTGTTTGGTCTGTCTTAGATTTCCTTAGCATTATTGCCATACCTTTGTCACCCATACTGATATCTTTCATTGCCAGGCCGTCTCCTGCCATCGTATTCCTGGCCACCAGTTCCCCTATTCTGAAAGCCCCGTAGTACGCTAGCGCAAATGCTGCCCTGAACAGCGCAGTTTCGTATGTGCTGCTGCATGTATTTGGTAGCACTTTCAGTAAAATTATCAACTTCCCAAAATTGACCGGCCTTCTGCTATCTGGCTTCTTCCCCTCTAGCTTCGCCCATCCCCTCATCGCATATTTTATCTTATCGCTGTCAGTCGGGTCCGGTACGCCCGCCACTTTTGCGGTATATGCCACCACCGCTAGGTGCGCTGCTGCCCAGCTTTTCTTTTTACCTTTGGCAAATGCCCCTTCCAGGAATTCACAGATTTTTTCCGTTGATATTTCTTCCACCACTTTTACACCTGTTTCCAACATCACATCTTTTACACTCTTTGCGTACTGCTTACCCGTCTTGTATGTCAGGGCATTCCTGGTCAGCTTGTCGATGACCCTTTCTTTTTTCCACTCTTTTTCCACCACTTTTGAGTCGACCTTGAGGCCAACCGTGCTTTCCTTTCTAGTGCCTTCAACGGGACCCATGCCTTTCGTGGCATGGGCGTTTTTTCCTTGTCGGCGTCCGGTCTCTGCTCCCTGAATCTCTCCCACTGAAAACGAGAGATTGCATCAGCCACCACATTTTCTTCCCCTGCGATATGCCTCGCCTTTATGCATGTATTTAATTTCAGGCTTTCCAGTGTAATTGCCATCATCAACTCCAACACTACACTGCATGATGCACTTCCCTTGTTTAACACATGCACTACTGCCATGTTGTCCGACCATACCGCCAACTCCTTATTGCCTAGCTCCTTCCCCCATGCGCATAACGCGACCCATATCGGGAAGAGCTCTAGTAGCGTTATGTTCTTTGTCCATTCCGCCACCTGCCATGATTCAGGCCACTCATCTGCACACCATTTTCTCCCCAGTATTGCTCCAAAACCAAAACCACCGGCTGCGTCAGTGAATAACACAGGTTTACGCAAGCATCTATTAGAGTGGCAAATTGAGACAACCCCCATAAAGATAGTTCCAAATTATGTCTATTTGGGTGTTATTTTTGATGGTTGTCCCATTGCAGACTCACAGTTGAATAAAATTAAACAAAAGCTAACCATGGCAATTTGTCAGACCCAAATAATTGTATCTAAGTATGGCAAATTTACACTCAAAGCAGCTCTTCTGTTTTGGAATCAAAATGTTGTCCCAACTATTCTTTATGGCATGGAAACGCAAATTTTACCAACTGCATTTCTTAACCGCTTAGAATCCAAATTTTGGCGAGCCATCTTGCATCTACCGCAATGTATTCCTGGGGCAATGATGCGTTATGAATTGGGCTTAACCTCATTAAGTGCCCATCATAATTGGCGCCTATGCGCTTTATTGCGTAAATGTTTGCTTTCAACACAGGACAATTCTGCCTTGTCGGCCATCTCCAGTTACATACTAAACTCAGCAGAAAAATTCCCGAAACAGTGGTCTTCAAATGTTCTCTCTATTATGGTAAAGGCCGATATTTCTTTGAGCCTTTTATTAGATCATCCAGAGAGAGCAAAGAAGAAAGTCCACATGATGGACTGGATTGAAACCCGAGTAAAGTGTTTAACCTATAGAGACTTTGATCCTGCAATATTTGGTCCTAAATCTTATAAAGACATTGCCTCGTACCTGTGCCTGTCGCCTTCTTCTGCTATTAGATCTGAGATCCTGAGGCTGCGGTTTAACATCTGGCCCACTAGGGAAGTCAAAGTAAGAAGGAGACAAATCACATCAGACTTTAATTGGTGCAGGTTTTGTCGAAACACAACAATTGTTGAAACCTTGCAACATTTACTATTGGAGTGCACAGCCCCTAAACTTCTGAGTTTAAGAAACATGCACTTTGCTAAATATTTTGTGTATTTTTCACAAATAGACCCAAGTAATAGATGGGTCGCTCTGGCTGCAACTGAATGTATGGGTATAAGGATTGCTACTATCAATTTTTTAAAATCTCTAAACCTGGAATGATTGATATACACCATGTTAACCAACACTTTTAAATTGTGAAAACTTGATGTGGAAGATGGTTGTAATTGTAAACGTTTGTTTTATTGATTTAATGTTTTTACTTAAGCAAGAATGGATTTTTGTAACATGTATAAAATTGAAAAAGTTGTTGTAATACAACTATATTCAATAATAAAAAAAAAAAAAAAAAAAAAATAACACTCTTCTACCTTCCTCGTTCACTGGCGAGCACCATATCACTGTACCCCTGAAGTTCACCAAAAATTCAGCCCAGACATCTAAGTCTCTCTTGATTCCTCCTCCTAGCCTGACCCTGTGGTGCCCTTTGGTAGCACCTCTTGTCTTCAGCTCGATCCTTCTCTGGAACACCTTTCCCTGCGGTATGACTCTTCCTGCGAAGTTCAGTTTCCCTGCCAGTGCTTGTAATTCCTTCACGGTTGCCTTGTTTCTTCCTCGTAGCTCCTGTATTGTTTTGAGTAGCTCCGTCACTTTGTCCTCTGGGATCCGACACCTCCCCTTGTTCGAGTCGATCTCTATACCTAGAAACTGGATCACCTGTGTTGGTCCCGTCGTTTTCTCATCTGCCAGAGGAATGCCCCACTCACTCGTTATTTCTACGAATTTGTCCAGTGTTGCCTTGCACATGTCTGCCCCTTTGGGGCAGACAAATAAAAAATCATCTAGCTAATGCACCATCATGGACTCCCTCATCTCCTGTGCCACTGCCCATTGTAAAAATGAACTCATCCTCTCGAAATATGCGCATGAGATGGCACAACCCATTGGGAGGCACTTGTCGATGAAGTATTTCCCCTCCCAATGCATACATAGCCATTTTTGTGATCCGCTGTTGACTGGCAACAGGCGAAATGCGGATTTACTGTCTGCTTTCGCCATCCATTCCCCTTCCCCTGCTTTTCTGACCAATTCCACTGCTTCTTCGAAATCTGAATATGTTACTGTTGCTTCGCTCTGAGCGATGCCGTCGTTCACCGAGGCCCCCGGGGGGTAGGATAGGTGGTGTATCAACCTGTATTCCCCTTCCTCTTTCTTCGGCACCAGCCCTAGCGGAGAGCACAAGAATTCTTCAAAGGGTAGGGCCATGAATGGGCCCTCCACCCTCCCTAGTTCCACTTCTTTCCTGATGTTCTTGGTCACAATATCTCTGTTTTCAATTGCTGATTTCAGATTCCTGGGAATGTCTTGCGCTCCTTGGCCGGTGAACGGGATGTTGAACCCCTCCCTAAAGCCTCGCCTAATCTGCTCCGCCGCTTCTTGATCGGGGTAATCTCGGAGCCACTTTTCCATTCTCTCGATCATTACCGGCGTGGCCCCTTTCCTGCTCCAGTTCTTATTTCCGTGTCTCGTCTCTTCTGCCGCTCGGAGCTGCGGCCCTTGTGCACTTGGAACTGCTGTGGTCTCCTTTGCATCTCTCGCATTTGTGGCTGAATTTGCACTTCCAACCCCAGCTGCATGGTACCCCTTTTTCAAAGCTCCTGCATTGCCCTGGTTCTGTTCGAGCCGTACCCGGGCTCCCACTGCCCCCACCTTGTGTTGTTGGGGGCAGGCTGCTCTGCCATCCTCTCTGTGGCCCGAAATTTCCGCTCCGAAAACTCCGTTCCCTGTATCTTTCGTAACTGGAGTCGTATCTTCTGTTACTAGATCTGTAATCTGTCTTGTAATCGCTCTGTCAGTACTGCCTTCTCTTCTGCCCACCTGTATTCCGCTCCTTGGAATCCCATTTTTCTTTCAGCACATTAAAGATGTAGAGGTTGAAATTTTACTCGTCCCAGCCCATGTCCGGGAAGCAGTCCATCTCCTTTCTGAACTCATGGTCGTACTCCACCCATGCGTCCCCCCAAATGCTGCGTGGACCTTCAGCACCCTCTGTTGATAAGCAACTAGCACTACCCCATCCTTCGGGAATTTCTGTAATATGATTGTCGACATTATGGTAAAGGCCGACATCCAATTATCGAAGTTCCTAACTACTGGCCCCTTCTTGAGTAAACTCTTTTCGTCCTCCTTCATGTCTTCGACTGCTACATTCATCCCCCTTTTCTGACAATCTAATAATGTAAATATATCAATCAACTCCTTTGTCCAAATTTTTTCCTTTACTTTGTCATTTATGTACCAGGCCATCGCTTTCATTGACCTGCCCTGTGCGTCTTTACCCATAGTTGGCCTGCCATACTTCGTCATGAGTGGTGCCTCGTTCTCTACCGTTGCCGCCGTTGTTGTTGCCCCTGCCCCTATGTTTGGGCCTGCCGTCGCGCTTTGCAGCGTCGCTACAATTGGCGCTCCTTGGGGCACTGGGACTACTGGTGTCCCTTGCGGCGTCGGGACCAGAACTTCCTTGGGCTCAACTGGTGCCCCCTGTGGGGTTTGGACCGGGGCCTCTTTGGGTTCTATCCCTGCCCCCCCTACCCCACTCCGCTTTTCCTTGCTCACCACTCCTTTCCACTTTACCCAAGCTTTTAGATGATCCCTTTCTTCATCTTCACTGCTGGTTTCCTCTGCCGAATTTCCCAACCATTCTTCCCTGCTTTTCTTCCCCCCGTCTGCTCTTCCTGTCGTTGGTTCTGGGCGACTTACCCGAAACCATGACGCAATTTTTTTAACATCTTTACTATTTTATTCCCAACATTATTATTCACAGTACCTTTCTTTTTATCTTTCCTCTTTCTCTTGACCATCGTCTCCGTCTCCTCCTCCGTTCTTCCTGACTCTGCTCTCCCCCTCTTCTGTCCTTGTGGCACTTCTTCCTCGCCTTCGCTGCTGCTGTGTTCGATGAACAGTAGGGGGGATGCTGCCTTCGCCCTTTCTTCTTTCTGCATTACTTCCAGCACCCATTGGGCTCCATACTCCTTCTCCGCTTTTCTTGCCCATTCTGAGAATTCTCGGGCCCTCTTCGCTCTCCCATCCGCCATCTTTCTCGTCTGAATTCTGCCAGTCCCGCTTCCGTTTGGCAACTGCAACGACTATCCCTCTCGCTCGCTCCGGTGCCGTCTCGGTTGCCGCGTTAGTCTCAAGCGACGAACGCTGTATAAAATGTGTGAACCCGCAAGAGCTCCGCTTATTGAAGGGTCGAAAGTGCGTGAGCCCGCAAGAGCAAACATTTTTCCTTTCCCTTCTCCAGGTACCAAGAGCCTACCCGAGAGAGGTGAGCTCTTACCTGGTTTGTGCCGCCTCTCCTTTTCCAGGCTTACTTATACCCCCCGGCCTTTTGTTCCTTCCTAGGGGTGGCTGGGTTACCCCCTGACCTCCTGTTATATTTCGCACCTACCCAGGTGCTGTTTCCTGCCCTTCCTGGGCCTTTCTTTCTTGTGGCGCCATTCGGACGCCCCTCCCTATGCTTTCGCGCCGTTTTCCCCCCACCCCGCGCCTAAACTCGCAGACCCTCTATCGTTCCGCATTTTATGCGGCCCGGGGCTTGGGTCAAACGGGGCAGCATGCATTATCCCCTGTGCATTATCCCCGATAGCGAAACGGGGCGGCGTGCATTATCCCCCGTGCATTATCCCCGATAGCGAAACGGGGCGGCGTGCATTATCCCCCGTGCATTATCCCCGATAGCGAAATGGGGCGGCGTGCATTATCCCCCGTGCATTATCCCCGATAGCGATACGGGCCGGCGTGCATTATCCCCCGTGCATTATCCCCGATAGCGAAACGGGGCGGCGTGCATTATGCCGGCAGGTCGAGCTGCGGCCCGTTTATGCACCTACATTGTACACAAGGCGACCTGAACGTTTGATACGATGTGCTATATTTTCTGGCAGCGGGTGGGCGCGTGGCCCCCAGGGTGAGGTGGGTTTTAATGCGTGCTGTCATCTCTGCAGGCAATTTCATGCGATTGCAATGCCACCCTGTGCTATGGTTTTATACTGGGTTCTCACAGTGATAACAGTCCCCTGCTACTCTAAGCAAGCGCATGATGGCCCCAGGAGTGGAATGAGACCCTGGTTGCTTCCCCTTGGCATCTGACACTTTGTAGGGGGACTGGCACATGACATCTTGGCAAGCCCTTCTCTGGCAAACAGGCCCCCACCTGGTGCCTTCCTGGTTGCTGCTCTTTCTCCCCACTTAGCAAGCCCTGCCCACCTGGTACCTTCCTGTTTGCCAATCTTTTTCCCTACTTAAGCAGCCCTCCAGCCTCTTTTCCTTTGCAGATGGGGAGCAGGTGCAAGTGGATCTAGGTCACCTGGCCTAAGCCCCGCCCACCTGATGCCTTTCAGGTTGCCGCTCTTTTTCCTCACTTAGCAAGTCCCACCTACCTGGTGCCTTCATAGTTGCCGCTATTTCCCCACTTAAGTATGCCTAAGCCCCGCCCACCTGGCACCTTACAGGTTGCTGCTCTTTTTCCCCCCACTTAGCAAGTCCCGCCCACCTGGCGCCTTCCTTCCCTTTTCCCTACTTAAGGAGCCCTCCAGCCTCTTTTCCTTTGCAGATGGGGAGCAGGTGCAAGCGGATCTAGGACACCTGGTCTAAGCCCCACCAACCTGGCTTATTCTAGGTTGCCGCTCTTTTTCCCCACTTAGCAAGCCCTGCCCAACTGGTGCCTTCCTGGTTGACGCTCTTTTTCCCTACTTAAGGAGCCCTCCAGCCTCTTTTCCTTTGCAGATGGGGAGCAGGTGCAAGTGGATCTAGGTCACCTAGCCTAAGCCCCGCCCACTTGGTGCCTTCCTGGTTGCCGCTCTTTTTCCCCACTTAGCAAGCCCGGCCCACCTAGTGCCTTCCTGGTTGCCGCTCTTTTTCCCTATTTTAGGAAGTTTCCAGCCTCTTTTCCTTTGCAGATGGGGAGCAGGTTCAAGTGGATCTAGGTCACCTGGCCTAAGCACCACCCACCTTCTTAGCCCTGCCTCTTCCTTCCTACTCTTAACTCTTAGATCAAGGGCGTCTCGAGCCCGGGTGTCCAAAGCAAAGAGCTGACGAAGAAAAGGGCAATTCCTGTTTGGACCCAGTGCCCGACCCCCTGCTCAGACAGCAGGTAAGCATGCACCAACATCTGTTTACTCCCTCAGTCTCCACAGGCCATCCCCACCCCCTCTGTTCCCCCTATGATGTGCCCCTGTGCCCCCACCCTTCTCACACACAGGTGTTGCCTGTTTTGCTTGACTCTTCTACCCTGCTCCCTCTGACCCCCCCTTCAGCCTACTTCTGCAGGAGTCTGTCCTAATACATTCTGGTTTCACCATCACCGTCTTGTGGCCAATGCTGGAATTTACTTTTATGGACTTCATTGATTCACGGTGCGTCACCCTTTCTCAACTCTCATGCTGGACTTCCTTTGCATCTTGTACTCATGGTGGCCCTGAATCATGCTGTTCCCAACTTCATCTTGTATCCTTGCTTGCAACATTATTTGTTCCTACTGACTTCTGCAATTGTATTCGCTCTCCCCTCTTGCTTCTCCACTCTTTTTGACTGCTTAGTCTCTGTTCTCCCCTCCTCTCCCTTTCTCACTTTTCTTATCTCCTCCCCTCCTCCCCTTACTTTCTTCTATGCACTTACTCTATCAGAATTGTCCCTTGACCTAGTATGATAGCAACCTCGTCTGTCTCCCCCCAGCACTATCTGAAATATCGTCAGGCCTAGTACAATAGTCACTTGTTTTGTTCCTCCCCGCCCTTTCTACACCCCTCTCCCTCACCTTTTGTTTTTCTCTGGCTCTACATGAAATGTCGTCAGGCCTAGTACGGTAGTCGCCTGTCTGTTTCCATTTCCTTCCCACCCTCCCCCTCCCTTCCTTATCTATGTCTTAGCTCTTGCACTATTTGAAATGTCGTCAGGCCGAATAAGATAGTTAATTTCACACCCTTACTGTTCATGGCCTGTAAGAATGTCATAGTATTTTCCCTTGTTCCCTCCCTTCAAGCACTATGAAACACATTGTGTATAGCCGCTATATAAATAGACGATCATATCATATCATATGCATACATTGAGACGCACAGGCTCCTCTTCAGTAATATGCATAAGCTCCCAACGGTGAGACACATAGTCTTCACTTCAGCAATATGCACACGCTCCCAACGGTGAGACGCAGAGGCTCCACTTCAGTGATATGCATATCTTCCCTACAACGAGGCTCATAGGCTTCCCTTCAGAGAGACACATAAGCTCCTTACAGTGAGACGCATGTGTTCCTCTTCAGTAATATCCATACAGTGAGACGTACATAAGCTCCTCTTCAGTAATATGCATAAGCTCCCAACAGTGAGATGCATAGTCTTCCCTTCAATAAGATGCATACGCTTCCAATAGTAAGACACATAGGCTCCTCCACAGTAATATGCATAAACTCCCAATGGTGAGCTGCATAGGCTCCTCTTCAGTGATATGCATATGTTCCCAATGATGAGGCGCATAGGCTTCCTTTCAGTGAGACACATAAGCTCCTTAAAGTGAGATGCATGGGTTCCTCTTCAGTGATATGCACACAGTGAGACACACAGGCTCCTCTTCAGTGATATGCATAAGCTCCCAATGGTGAGATGCACAGTCTTTCCTTCAGTGAGATGCATAAACTCCCTACAGTGAGATGCACAGGTTCCTCTTCAGTGATATGCATAAGCTTCCAGCGGTAAGACACATAGGCTCCTCTTCACTGATATGCATAAACTCCCAATGGTGAGCTGCATAGGCTCCTCTTCAGTGATATGCATATGTTCCCAATGATGAGGCGCATAGGCTTCCTTTCAGTGAGACACATAAGCTCCTTAAAGTGAGATGCATGGGTTCCTCTTCAGTGATATGCACACAGTGAGACACACAGGCTCCTCTTCAGTGATATGCATAAGCTCCCAATGGTGAGATGCACAGTCTTTCCTTCAGTGAGATGCATAAACTCCCTACAGTGAGATGCACAGGTTCCTCTTCAGTGATATGCATAAGCTTCCAGCGGTAAGACACATAGGCTCCTCTTCACTGATATGCATAAACTCCCAATGGTGAGATGGATAGGCTCCCCTTTTGTGAGATGCATAAGCTTCCAACGGTAAGACACATAGGCTCCTCTTCACTGATATGCATAAGCTCCCAATGGTGAGATGGATAGGCTCCCCTTTTGTGAGATGCATAAGCTTCCAATGGTAAGACACATAGGCTCCTCTTCACTGATATGCATAAGCTCCCAACAGCGAGACGCATAGGCTCCTCTTCAGTGATATGCATATCTTCCCTACAATGAGGCGCATAGGCTTCCCTTCAGTAAGATGCATAAGCTTCCTGCAGTGAAAGGCATAGGTTCTTCTTCAGTGATATGCATAAGCTCCCACGGTGAGAGGCATAGTATTCCCTTCAGTGATATGCATAAACTCCCAATGGTGAGACTCATAGGCTCCCTTTCAGTGAGATAGACTCCCCTTCAGTGAGATGCACAGGCTTTTCCTAATTGGAGGAAACCACTCTGATGAATTATTTGGCTCCTCCAGCAGATGCGCAGTGTCTGCTAAGTGAGGAGGCTTAACTCCTCTTAATTACCCACTCAGGCTGTTCCATCGACATGCATAGCCTCCCTAAGTAAGGCACTCAAGCTCACTTGTGAGGTGCCCACTCTTCCTCAGTGAGATACACAAGCTCACATCAATGAGATGCACACGCTCCTGGTAGCGAGGCATACATGCCCCATCAATGAGATGCTCAAGGTATCCTCTGTGAAATACAGAAGCACACTTAGTGAAATGCACAAGCTAACATTTGTGAAATGTACAGCTTTTCTTTGAGATGCATAAACTCCCTTCAGTGAGATGTGAAAGCCTCTTTTCAGCAATCTGGTAAACACCTACAATAATAGAGAAAAAATGTTATGTTATTCAACATGTATACTGTGCCCATTGCTAGCGTAGTGGTCTTACGGCACCTGACATCGTCCGAGAGGTGGTTTAATGTGACCAGGCCATGCTGTCGTCATATCTTGGTCTCTGATTCTGAAAGAAAAAGGGTCCGTGGTGAGGGGAGGTTATGGGAAGGGGGGTTATTGAATAGACTTGCAATGTAGGGGAGAACTACTTGAGATGAGGAGGACGGGTTTTGGTTGTGATAGCTGGGATGCATGCTTAACTGTGATTAGTTATTGGTAAGTGTGATGAATCCACTTCCGGGGCACCAGTGGTCCAGGGGTGAATATCAGTTTCTAAACCATCAATCAGCCCCCACTCCTCAAATACACCCAAAAGCATTTGGACAGATTGGAATAACAAGCAAATTACATAGAAAAAAATGAATTGGACATTAAGACCTCTAAAACCCAAATTGTCATCTATGGACCAAACCATTAGATACAAATCATTATGGACAATCAACCGAATTCCTCTGGTAACAGTTCCAAACTATGTTTACCTGGGAATGATAGTGGATGGTAATGCCTCAGTTTCTGGCCATCTAGATGTTATAAAACAAAAACTGAATACAACTATCTCCCAGGCCAAGGTTATCATACACCGTTAAGGTGCCTTCACAATGAAGCCAGCAGTTTTGTATTGGAAACAAAAAGCTAGCCCATGCATTCCATATGGTCTTGAATCCCAACCACCTTGGTCGACAAAAATCCTAGATAATTTGGAAGACAAGTTTTGGAAAGCAATACTCCGGCTTCCGCAATGTATCCCAGTAGCTTATTTGCGCTATGAGTTAGATTTAACTTCCTTACATGCACAATATTCATGGAAGGTTTGCGCGCTACTTCGCAAATGTTTGTTGTCAACGAATGAAAATAACATTTTAACATTTCTTTCTGACTACATATTTAAAACCAACCATACTTTCATCAAATGTTGGTTGCGAGCTGCTTATACCATCTTAGCCCAAGCTGAAGTAACCCTAGAAATGCTGCTTACCAACCCTGACAAAGCTAAGAATCTAATCTATCGCTACAATTGGATTAATACCAGAGACAAATGCTTAAAGTACAAATCGGCCATCCCTGACAAATTTAAACACAAATGTCTAGGTTCCATAGAACCATATCTTCTCAAGTTTCCATGTAAAAAAATACGCTCTGGAATCCTAAGGATGCGCCTCAATTTGTGGCACACTCATGAATGACTTGCTCTACGTAATCATATCCCAGCAGATCTAACCTATTGTCAATTCTGTCGAGACACAAAAGTCATGGAAACACTGGAACATATTTTATCTCTGTGTCCAGCTCTAATCAGTGAGCATCTGAATTTTTTTTCAGTCCACTGCAACCATCTCGGGACACTAGATCAAGTACAAAGATGGTCTTTCTTATTATGTACTATGATTACTTCCCATCAAATTGCCATAGTCAATTTTTTACACGCGGTGAACCTAACCTTCTGAATATTTCAATGTTTTGTTTTGTTTTGTTTGTTTTAACAATTTTGTCTTTCTGATTTTCATTCCTTTGGTACATACTAATTGTATTGAATTACACTGTAATATATTATCTTGCACTGTTCTCCGTTTCTTAAATTGTAAGGTTTTCTATTGAAAAGTTGATTTAATTCAACTATATGAATAAAAAAAAAAGTAACAAGCAAATTATAAACCTCCTTGTCCAATTTTGGTAACATCGACGGAACGGAAGGTTTATCTCCGAAAGGTCTTGGATCGTTGGTTAGTTGCAACACAGCAAAAATACAAATATTACTCAATGATAAAAGGGACTGTCCAGTCAATGCTGTGTCAAAAATATCTACTTTATTTATATCACAACAGACAGTCTAACAGAACTATGAAATACAACCAACATGGTAAAGGAATCCAGAGGACAGACAGTTTCAAAGAAGAAAAATGGATGCACTATGGATACTGACATGAGGATAGTCAGTATGGTTGATTATAACAGTTTAAAGATTTATTGGCTTCAGCACAAAGGGAGCAATGGGTCTTATTGTGTCTCTAGGGGCCTTCTGGGAAGGACCCGGGGGAACAGAACCACAATGTATGTTGTGCTGTAAGTATTCTTGGTGCTCAACAGGGTCGAGTCAGCTTCAGGGTGATTTGCAGGCCTCTGTGACAGAGTTTGAGATGGGAGTCGGCTGCGGGTATCAGGCAGCAAGAAGGTTCGGCGAGCCTATTTGAAGTAGCCTCTTTTGGTATGTTAATTGCTGCCACCATCTGCAGGGCTTAACAAAAGAGCAGGGTGGTTCCATGGAGCCTTTGTCAGTTAATCAGGCTGTCCATGGCAGGGGGAAGGTTGGTCCTCCCCCTTCCTGGAGATGACATTATGCCCTCCTCGGCTGTCATATTTCAACTAAATATGTCAGGGGCGTGTACTCCGAGACCTCCGGCCGGCCCATAGAGCCGAGTCTTGCTCAGAAGTACTTTAAGACAACATAGCTGCACCCATGAGATGAATGGGGGTGCAGATGTATTACTCCAACACCAATAAATAAGGACAACTCAATGGTTTGGCAAAGGGAGTCCGTTTAATGACAAGTACAAAAAACGGGGGGTTATGGATCTCAGCAGTGATGTGATTGTACTTCTCGCTTCAACGAACTTCATACAAGTTGAAACATTTATACTCAAAACTTGTCATCATTAACGTGTAATATTCAAAAGTTAACATGCAATTCTATTGGTTAGGAAAAGGTAACTTTACTATAGGTACTATATCTGTATATGGTACCGGAGTGAGGGGATTGGGTAAACACTGTCAGGTGGGTGTCTAAACCCTTCCTTCAAAAATGACTACTGTAGACGTCACTAAAAGTATGTCGTCTCATTGGTTCTACTAACTATAGGACCCTAGATTATTTGGTCCATTGTGATTGGGTTGGCACCAACCCCATGCATACGTTTCCACTTCGCCTAGCAGCACGCAGAATGGTCGGCCAGGTGCAGGGTGCCCCTTAGTTACCCGGCCTTCATCCAGTCCTTGTTACAATCAATCATAACTTTATTAGCCATGTGTCAATTAGTTCTCTGCGGTTGGCCTCGAAACTGCATATTCTCTCTGGAAAAGGTTCTGATATCTTCATCTGGCCTGATGCCATGCGTAGGTGTGGACCCTCGCTTCTTCTTGCTCGGCTGGTCACGTGATTCAGACACTGTGAATTTGTTTCTTTTCCCTCAATTTGTGTATTTGATTTTCGTTTCACCCGCTACCTGCCTTCGCCTTCTTATCTCGACCTTTCAGAGGCAGGATATTCTGTTCTTAGTTCCAATTAGATGTAGCTACTGTTCGCCTCTTCTATTGGTATGACCGTGGCTCTCCTGGCACGAGTTGCCTCTGCTGATTTTCGTTTCAGCCATCTCTTAGTGTTTTGCTAAATATGAATCTTTTCTCGTTTGGCCTTTAGTAACCTGGGTTGATTCTGCTTCTTTTGCAAAGTAGAAATATACTTATAATAATGTGCTTTGTTTGAGATAGATTATGTATATTGGCTCTTGCCGCACTACTCTTCTACTAAGCATAGCAAGCCGCACTGTTTTCTTAGCTTTCTTGCGGTTCCAAGCATATTTACAGGTGTAAACTGGTCGAATATCTTCATCTTGCTTACAGCTTTAACTTCTTTGCATTTCGACATCGTCCTTTCACTTTAGGTTCACGATATCCTTATTCATGGCATTTCGTCACTTTGCATCATTCTCTGGTTGTCATTTCTTCTATCTGCAAGTCAGTCTGGGCCCTCGTGACGTCACCATTCGTCTTCCATCAAGACCTTTTTGGTTTCTTCCGGACTGTACTTGGGCAATCTTCATTTCGTTTCATTTGTTGGTAAGGGTTTCTCAATGGGTACCTTACTGTCCATGGTTTTCTTGGTATTGGTACGTCAATAGGTGCTGTTTTTCTAATAGGTACTGGGTAGAGCCCTACTGCGGCTCTCTGCTGGTTTATTTGCTCATCATACGTCATATATTTGGGTGTGAAAGTTCCAGGTACTTTAAAATGGGCGACTGGAGTGCAGGCTTTATTTGGGTCCTCCTCTACAGGTGGACGGTGCCTGTAGGCAGTGTCCAGCTCGGAGTACACAGGTCTATCCTTTGTCGTGGTGTGATAATAGAAAAAGGTGTGTGGATCAGCCCCACACATTTTCCTGAGGTTGGTCTACCATCATTCCACTTAATTAAACGTTTAAAAAAAAGCCCAGGCGAACGCACACCGACCATGCGGATGGTCGAATTTCTCACAGTATCAGAGATCAGTTCAGCTTTGCTAACGGGAACTCCTTTACCTGTGTAGTCACCCTCCCAGATCCCAGTCAGAGACTGGAGGGTGGCCTACATGACCAAAGCGAATGTGCCCTGGGACAAGAGAGGAATGTATCATCCTTGCACTTCCCGGCCATACCCACATCTGGTGCCCCCAGAGTGCCTCTTTCTTGCGCTAAAATGGCACACAAAACTGATGGTGACTCTAAGGCGCCACATGTAAACCAAAATTATACATCCTCACTAGATAGTGTTATGGGGCTACCTATGAACCAAAACTAACCGCAACGATTAAGTGCCACTTGTGAGCCAAACCTATGTAGCCTAACTAGGTGGTGCCCAAGTGTCTTGCAGAACTTTGGAACAAGACCAAACTATCAGGACACAAGATGGAGGTGGTGTGGGCTTACGTAGTGCACGGCGGTGGAGGAGTTCCAGCCAGACTACTCGGCTGATCTGGATATAGCAGACATTTGGAGAGGGGGAATAAACCTTCATTTCTCATTGACCTGGAAAGTCATCCAGGATAGATAATTTTTGATCAGTAACCAGTTAGAGAATGAAGGGCTGATTCACAAAGAAATTGCCAGCAGCAACTCTGACCTACTCCTGGAAATAGAAGAGTAAATGCAGAGAAACCGAGACTTACTGCCAGCACATTCTGTGCGGATAGAGCAGTCTGTCTCCATGAGTAACCGGAAGTTACTACTGGTGACTCCGCCGTTGAATGTGTGTCAACCAATGGCATGGCAGCTTTTAAATCTGGCCGTGCAGCAATAAACATGCCAGTCTGTATCCCTGTAGAAAAGCATCGGAGTTTGGGGCCACAAGTTAAGTACATTAAAACCAAAAGACAGCAGAACATTAAATTGTGTAGGGTGCCCTTAAAACCTACTTTCGATGGCAGATAACCTCCTACTCTGGCCGGAATGTAGGCTACTTAAAAACTGCTCGTCTATTTGGCTCAGGAAGTGAGCAGGCATAGTACACAAACTCTTATAAACGCATCAAAAGTGCAACACAGTAATTAATCGAAGACTGCAACGTGAGACTCGGAGAGCAAGCATGTAGGCCCTTACCATTCAATGGCAACGCCAAGACACCACTAACAGAACCTTAGAACTACGTTTATAAGGAGTTACAGAGTAAATGGTGCGTGCACAGAAAGGGATCCGCGAAGCCTTCCTGGAATTCTCGACAGGCCTGTCTGTGTACAGGGGATGGGAGCCGAGAGGAAGCGGCTAATGAAGGAATTAGCCCGTCAGTGGCGCGTGCTATTAATCGCACATCGACAGGTGAACAAAAGGCTGCAATTAGTCGTCAGAAAGAGCCTCTGGAGGCTTTGGATAAATTACCCAATTCTTCTAACGCCGAATCCATTAAAAAATCGCTTCCTGCTACCATTCCAAACACACCAATCTGAAGCCTGTGCCCTGGAATACTAGGGAAAGGAAAGGATCAGACATTATGTGGGTCACACTGTCCCATTTTCCTAATGAACTCAGACTTGGACTTTTTCACTGCCATTCTGGCTAGCCGCCTGGAAAAGTGGGTAGCCAGTCTACTCACTACTGACCAAGATGGCTTCATAACATGTTCACAATCACGTTCCAGGCCTGTTTCACCACCGAGCATGGCACTCTATTGTCAATTACAACAATAGACGAGGAACAGACATTTGGCTGCATTCAGGCACAGTATGTGTAGGAGGGTATGGGCTTGATTCATGGAATTTTTAGCGCAGTGCAAAGTGTCTTTGCACTGCCAACAAACACGTTGAAACCACCCTGATTAACAGACCAGTGCAAAGTGTATTTATGCAGTGAAAGTACTCTTTGCACAACGTTAAATGAGCCTAATTTGCAGTGCAAAGAAAGTCACTTTGCACCGTGCAAAAACTCCCATGAATTAGGCCCTAAGTCTGCTGTGGGTTTTCTCACGAGAGCGTTTTGGGTAAATCAGGACACAATGGAACCAAAACCTAAATGTATTTTTATTGGGCCTGCAGAAGATACGCCAACGATGTGCAAAACATTGTGCAATAAAGAGTTGGGCATGATTCACAGAAACATGCATCTGTGCAAAGGTGGCACTAAGGGAGAGCAGAGTGAGTGGAATGCTAGCCGAAACATGTATATCTGCCCAATCAAGGAAGCAAGAGGGCACAGGGCATGAAAACTGGGCAACCATTCTTGATGAGCCCTATTCACAAAGTTAGAGCAAATGATTTGCTCCAAAAATGCCAACCGTCATTTCATCCAATCCCAAACGGGAGCAAGAGGGGCAATCTCACCCACTCAGAATAAATACCCCTGTAAAAAAACAACATTCCTGCAGGTACACCCATTATTTTTATGATTATTATATTTGTAATGCGCTAAAAACCTGAGAGAGGCACCAACGCGCAGAATAGCGAGTAAACAATAAGTGAATACATGAAACGAAATAATAAGGACAGAATCAAAACCAGGAAGTCAAGCAGCTAACATGGCAAGAGTCAAAACAAGAGAAAAACACTGCCATCAGAAAAGCAATGGGCCTCATTACGGGTCCGGCGGTAACTGTGCCAGTAATGCCGGCGGGTTGCTGCCGGACCTGGAAATCTTTACCAGCACCTGACGTCCGGGTAACATTGGGGGATTACAACCCGGCGGGCCGGAAAGTCAAGCATTCATAAAATGTTGTTCCCCATTCCCATAGAGTCCCACAGGACTGGACTCTATCCCACAGGACTGGACTCTATGGGAGGGGGACCACAGAAGCACGGACACCGTTAATAACGGTGCCAGTGCTTCTAAGACGGTCTGCCTACGGGGGCCACTGTGCATGTCACCCAGTGGCTCTGGAAGGCTGTAGTATGCCGGCCCGGAAACAACAGTAAGCTTACCGGCACTATTGTTTGGGAGCCGGCATAATTGTAATGGGCCAAAATGTCTTAAGTCTCTTCTTCCTCAACTGCTTCCCTAAAATGGCCAAGAAAGTGAGCATCACACTGCTGCATCAACTTCTGAGGGGGCGAGAAAGGGCATGCTGGAGGAGAGTGTCCACCTTTGCAATGGCAGATGACGAGAATAAGTTGAGGTACAGCCAATTCCCCTCAAACGTAATACTGGTTCTTCTAAGATAGTGGGACGAGGTCTTCACAGCAGCATATGAGGACATGTTCAGATTACTTACCAGTAATCTTCATTATTCACAGTCCTACTCTTCCTCATCACAGTACTTACCTATGAGGCCCTGCCTCCCCTACAGTAAATTTAATTTTTTTAGAGGTATATACTTCCCACTTACCCACAATACATCAGTACATGGCAAGCCTTCAAAGACACCATACCTTTTCACACCACAGGAGGGTGCAGAGAGCGGCAGTATGGTGATGAGGAAGAGTAGTACTAGGAGTAATGAAGATTAGCGGTAAGTAATCTGAACATTACCTCCACTTCCCTCTTCCTCATCCCAGTACTTACCTATGAGGTATACCCAAGCCAAAACCAGTGGAAGGGTCAGAAGGTAAGCAGGAACCTAAAGGACAACCAGTAGACAATGCAAAAACACCAAGTTTAATGAGCAATTGAACAAACAAACGCTACAGCTGGGCAACGGACAGCACCCACCCCAAAGGAACCATCCTTACAATCACCCACATTAAGCCTGTAACGTGTAATAAAGGTATTGGGGTCCGCAGAAGTAGCAACCTTGCAAATCTCATGCAAAAGAACCCCTTCAGCATCCGCACTGGAAGCAGCCATATCCCTGCTAGAACGACCCTGCACACCCAAGGGAATAGAAAGACCAGAAGCCAAATAGGCCATAGAAATCACTGACTTGATCCAGCAACTAATGGAAACAACCAAAGCCTTCCTCCCAACCCCGGCCGCACCAAAATTCACCAGAAGACAGTCAGAAGTCAGACCAATTCCATCCTGACCAGGTACTCCAGTACAATACGACGAACATCAAGGGAGTGCCAAGAAACCTCCTCAGGAGACACAGGATCCAGCAAAAAAGCCGGGAGCACCACCTCCTGAGCCAGATGAAACTTCAAGGCAAATTTAGGCAAGAGCCGGAGATCACATATCGACACCAAGCAGCCAGGCAACACACGCAGTAAAGGAGGACGGCAAAGAAGAGCCCCAATCTCCCCCAGCCACCAAGCAGAGTTGATGGCCACCAGAAAAGCTGTCATAAGAGTAAGGAGTTTAATAACCACCAGGCCAATGGGTTCAAAGGGAGAAGAATGAAGGAAACGTAAAAACCAGGGGCAGATCCCAAGGAGGAGAAACCGAACACACAGGAGGCCTAGAAGAAGCCAGGCTCTTAAGGAACCGGCAAACCAGACCCATATCCAACAGAGGCACATTGTAGCCTAACAACAGGGCCTTCTACACAGCCCATTGACCATGCAAAGTGGCCACCGCCAAACCTTTATCAAAGTCATCCTGCAAAAACTTTAACATCCTTTGGACACCACAACCATGGGGGGAAACACCGGCCATACCACACCAGCCAAGAAAATGAGCCCAATGCTGATCATAGGCTTTCAAAGTACTAGGCCTCTGGGAATGAAGAATGGTTTCCACCACCGGAGCCGAGAAACCCAAAGTAAATAACCTTGTCCCCTCAGGAGCCAAGCTGACCAGCGAATCACAGGCAACCCCTCCATCCGTCAACCCTGAAGAGGGTTCGGTGAGCTGGGAATCCTCCGGACCCCCCGCAACCAGGGGATCCATGAGCAACAGGAACCACCCCTTGCGAGGCCATAAGGGAACCACCAAGACCACCAGAGAAGCACTCCGGCAGATTTTCTGAACCACCCGGGAGATGAGAGCCAAAGGAGGAAAAGCGTACAGGAGACCAAAGGAGCCACCACCTTTGTGAACACATGAGGAGCCGATTTCAACCCAAAGGGAAGGACCCGGAACTGGCAATGGGCCACCCCCCACAGAGAACCAGAGGAACTGCATTCAAGGCGGGTGTATGGGTACATGATAATATGCATCTTGCAGATCTAAGGAGACCATCCAGTCCCCCCGCCGGACCAGAGGAATAATCTTCTGCAAAGACGCTATCTTAAAATGAAAAGTCCTGACAAAGGCATTCAGATGTTTCAAATCCAGGACCAGATGAAATTTTCCCTGTGGCTTCGGAACCAAGAACACCCGAAAGTAGAACACCAGACCCCACTGGGGCCAGGGCACCATCACAATGGCCCCCTTGGCCAGAAGTTAGGCCACTGCCAAAGACATGGCGACCCTCTTGACGGGATCCCGGGGCAGCGTAGTCATGATCCAGGACAGCTGAAGAGGAGGAGACAGAAAATTCAATCAGTAACCTTCCCGGACAACCTGAAGGAACCAAGCGTCTGAGGACCACCCATCCTACACAGGATAAAAACACTGGATGTGGCCCCCCACAAGCCACATTGGTTGTCAGGACTTCTGATGGCTGTCCACTGGCTTAGGGCCCCCCAGCCTGGGACTGAATCCCTTGGAGCAATGAAACGGGCCATGCCAGCCCCCAGATCCACGACTCTGAGAAGCTGCACCTGAAGATCTCTGGACCTGAGGAGCCGGTTTATGCCTCAACCTGTCAGCGTGTTTATCAGCCTGGGACACCTGATTAATCTTGTCCTCCAGCGAGTCCCCGAAAAGCCTACCACCCAGAAATGGAAGCCTAAGAGCGGCAGCCTTCTGGGAGTTGTCGGATTTCCAGTCCCGTAGATGAAGTTGACAACGAGCAGAAATGCAGGCACCCAAGGCCATGGCGGTGCCCCTGACACCATCATAAGAGAGATCATAAAGGAGCTGGACCTGGCGCTGCATATCATCAAGTACAGGAGCGCAATCTGAACCATCTTCCATGGCCTTACGGAGAAGCCGTAAACCCCCTAAAACTGTTTCAGCCGTATAAGAACCATATGTGTTGGCACGTAGGGCAAGATGAGAACACACATGAGTGTTCTTCAGAGCAGCATTTGAGTTACAGTCTACAGGATGCCGAAGAGCAGCGTCCTCCGCTGCCATTGAGGAGCACCCCAACAACCTGGACAGGATATTATTCACAGAAACAGAGTCCGGCAGAACATCCCCAGCACCCTTCAGAGGATAGAGATGAGCCATGAAGCGTGGCATGGAGTCGTGATCTGGGTCCTTCCACTCTCAGAGCACCTTTGACTTGATATATGAGATAAGGGGAAGCCCCAGCTTGTATTGCCGGATCTTGGGGTCAGAGGAGCACACAACCTCCACTAGGACCGAAAACCCCATGAGTCCCAAACCTGGGAAATCATAGTCTCAACCTCATCCCTGGAGAGATATTTCCCTTCCGCCTCCTCATCAGACTCAGAAACCAATGAAGAAGAGGAGGCAATGAAGAGCATGATGCCCCAAGAGCCATCATGCTCCTCAATGGCCTGCTTCATAAGGGCGTTGATATCTTTCTGAGTCAAGGAAAACGTCAAAGTCAAGGACGTCTGCTTCCTATGCTTCTTACTGGAGTGATGATGTGCGGAACTCCTAGACGCAGGAGAGTCCACATGCCTTCTCTTCCCAGAATGCTTGCCCAGAATGCGTCCCCCTTCCCCTACACTTGCGCAATCTCAATGTCACCTGGCCTAGTAAGATTTCTGTCTGTCTCCCCCCTGTTCTCCCTCCCTTGCCTTGTCGTGCCTTGAAACACCTGTGTATAGGCACGTTATAAATGCCATGTCATATCATATCATTCCAGCACAGAAACGACAGACACAGAGCAGAAAACAGCTGAAGGCCACAGAAACCGGAACCCGGCAACAGAACACGGGATTCAAAAGGAGAGAAGCCCCAACCAGGCAACATGCCACCCAGCGTAGCCACGCTAGGAGAGCAAACCCCAACCCCAAAAAGGCAGATGCCGGAAGAAAGGAGGGGCTGAGGGACGAGAACGCAAATCCCCAAAATACAGGCGCCAGCTGCTGAAAAACGCCACCCACTGCGGAGTGGGAACCCCGAGAGCACCAGAACCCCAGGGACCCGCTCCGCTCAGCCTACAGAGGCCTCTGAAGCCGCCGAACGCAGGAAACTAAAGGCCGGGTGCAGGACACCAAGCCCCGCAGGGGTTCCAGGCCAAAGCCCACTCAACTGAACCCCCAGCCCACAGGAGGCCTGGGAGCCCTACCTTCCACTGCGCAAACCGCCACTGCTCCGCAGAAGACCGCAGTAAGGAGGGTACCATAACGCAGCAGAGGCCTCCCTCTGGAACAGCCTTCCTGCCTCCCTGAAACTTGAGGAGAACCATCTCCGGTTCCGGAAGCACCTCAAAACCTTCCTCTTTGCCTCTGCTTTCTCTCCCTCTCTCCCCTGCTAAAATCACTGAACCTGCACTGAATCTGCAACTGGGCTACTCACCGATCTCATGTCCTGGCCCTGCCACTCTTCCTTGCACTGCCTACATGCACTACGGGACTGTCTCTGTATCCTACAGCCCCTTCTCCCGGCACTTACCTTTGCACTTGCCACCAGCTGGCCCTATTATTTATCTTGCATACTATTAACCATGTACTCCACTTTCCTTGCACTTGCCACCAGCTGGCCCTATTATTTATCTTGTATTCTACTAACCATGTACTGCACTTCCCCTCTCCCCTTCCCCTGCACTTTTCCCAGTCCCCCTACCCTTGCACTTGCGCGATCTGAATGACACCTGGCCCAGTAGGATCGTTGTCTGTCTCCCTTTGTTCCCCCCCTGCCTCGTCGCACCTTAAAACACTTGTGTATAGGCGCGTTACAAATGCCATATCATATCATATATCATATCATAACGTCGTCCACTGGAGCCCCGCACCTGAAGCCAGTCCCTGTCGCAGACAGGATAGAAAGAAACGGATGTATTGTGGGTAAGTGGGAAGTATATACCTCTAAAGTTCCTGTAGGGGAGCCGGGACCTCATAGGTAAGTACTGGGACGAGCAAGAGGGACGTGGATGTAATTCCATAACCAGACCAACGAAGCTTGCATCAGCGTTGCATTCCTTTGCAACTCTCTACGTCCAGATGACCAGTGGTATCACAAAAGTGGTAGTATTGTCCTCACTGTCACAGGTGCTATTCCGGTCCTCAACATGATTCTCTCATCTCCCAGGAAATACATATGCTTGCCCCATTATACCAGTGCGTGGTGTCCTTGATCGCGCCCATGTAGCTCTCAGACCACCTCCGGCCAGAGAGAAAATATGCAGAAACAGGAGATCTAGGAATTCTGTGACTGTCCAGATGGGGCGTGAAGTCAGCAACAACATCATGAAGGCACATGCCAACTACCCGGTACCGCTGCAGTAGGTGGACGGAGGGAAATGGCAGCAGGCCTCAGGGATGACCCTCCAGCAAGGTATTTTACACGATCGTGCACGGATACCACACACACCCAGTGACATTGCACATTGTGTGTCTCAGGGGCAACGTGCTTGCCTTGGAAGCAAGATGACACGGAGCAACAAGGGTTCGATCCCCGAGTCTGCGCTTAGAAACCTCTGGGTATTAAGCGTATTACAAATAACCTACCATATCATATTGTGCATGAATGATGAGAACATGTGCGGGCCAGTGGCCGGTGGATGTGCGTGACATGCCAATATTCTGTCAGAAGCTGTGGCCAAACGAAACACCGCTCACCCATCCCTTTCTCTGTTCTTGCAGTACACATATCTTGCTAAGCAACTACCCCACATGCAAATCCTTGCATGAAGCGTGCCACTTCCCCAGTGGCACCTGGGTGAACCTATCATTGTTGGCCTACTCATTGGAACACATTTCATGAAACGGAGGATAGCACAGGGGCAAAGTTCTGGGCAACAGAGGTTCGAATCCCGGATCTGCGCTTAGAAAACTGAACTGCTATCGGTATTAAGCACGTTATAAGAAACCAATAAATAAATAAAAAACACTTTAATTAAATTGCCATGCTCACAGCTCTGTTGCTTAAGCACCATCACCAAAGACATGACCCTAACACTCCCTGTTCCATGTATTGGTGGGATCAGACACCATACACAGTGGTGGTGCCGCAAAGGTATTTCGATCTCAACTAACTACATATTAAAAAAAAAAATGAACTATAAACCCAACTGTTATATCAATCACTCAAAGTACTGACACGGCCCTGGCATACTGCCCCTTTATGTAGTGTCAAGCAGAAAAGTAGGGATCTAGGTTTTGATTGGGACTGAACAAGGCTTTCACAAATAAGAGGAACTTTCCTCAGAACCTTGGTCGCAATCCTTCCTCTCTTCCCCATTACTTTAAGACCACCCACTCATCAGCTAAAGGCCACTCACAGGTTCTGGCATTTAACGGGCATTGCACTTCTATCTTGGCCTGCTCACAGTCTTTCATGGCCGAGCTTGGACTTAACAGGATGTCCCTTTGGTCTTCCAGATCCATTAGTATACCTGGCACCAACACACCTGGTTCCCACACCACCACGTTAGCCCACTATTATCGTGCTCAATGAATCCCTAGAGGACTTAGAGTGTACTTACAACCGACCTTATGTAAAGACATACCAGACTTTGGAAAACGATTGGAGCAGATACTAAATACCTGTTCGATAGATTTAATTCTATTGAAGAATTATCCAAATCAGTATCCAAATTAGACCAGGAGATAGAAGAACTGAGCGAACAGTTGGGGGCACTAAAAAGTTGTGAGGAGTTAAAAGAAGATACTAGAGGACATCAACAATTCATTGGACCACTATAGGAAGGACATTGAACAATGTAAAGTGCGTAAATTCAGAAGGGACACCTTGGATTATTCCCAGGACATAGTTTGGCAAGAATTTTATCAAAACACCAGACCAACACGCCCAAATAGACCACAACCAAAAGCTCCAAGACAAGATGAAAGTGAGATCAGTAGAGAGAGTCCTATTAGTGGAGAAGATAACACCAACACAGAGAAAAATAATACCGAACCTACAACCACTATCTTGCATAACTCCCAACCCGCTTCGACCTGAACTGCACTACCATCGTCTTTTTTAGACGAAAGAAGAGGTATCAAGAAACCTCTGGTTCAAGGACAAGCAAGGAAACATCTAGTGGTAAATCTGTCCTCTAAACAACTATCAAAAAGTCAATTGGATGTACCCAACCTAGGACTATGCTTTACTCCCTCCCACAACACTACACATTTGGAGGAAAGAACCAACTTATTTAGACTAATCAGGAAAAGGAGACTAAAGATTATTTTTGACATCCAACCACCTTCCGCTCTATCACAGGTGAGTGAGTTTCTTGAGATAAAACTGAAGAGTTAATTTGATTCCCAGGTGAACAACACAGCTTTAAAACTCTTTGAGTCCCAAATGCTTGGGGAATTGAAAAATTAACTACAGCAAAACCAACAGGCATAACATAAGAAAACATCAGAATCAAATCATAAGAGACCTAGCTGACGATTCCTCCATTACCATCAAACCGGTAGACAAAGGGGGAGCCATGGTGATAATGGATACCACCTTCTAAAATGCTCAATGTCTGTCAAGCCCGCGCCGCTGGCGCACGCATTGGCAACCATCATGGACCACTTGGTACTCAGTTATCCTCCTAATCCTCTTTGAACAACTCCTATTCACGCCTTGGTCTTTTATTTCCATTTGCTCAACTTTGGTTCTTTCTTGTTTTATTCAATTAACTACATTTCCCATAATGCACCTGGCTACAGTCCTCAATTCCTGGCTATTCTCATTCCTCGTTATTGGGACCACAATCCCCAGAAGCCCTAGCAGCCAGTGCTGCTTCCACCTGCTCAGGACCAGAGAGGGAGGAGGCAGATTGGCTTCAGGTGTGCTGCCCCAGGTGCTGTCAATTAGCCTACCTCAGAACAGGGCAGGGATGTATATAAGCAGCTGCCTGCAGGAGCACAGTGTCTTGCATCTTGAGATCTCCCCGCTCCTGTTTGCCTTGACCCTCTACTTTGTTTGCTGTTCCTGTTGCTGCATTTCCCTGTTTTGGATCCAGTGCCCTGCCGGGCTCTCTACTTTGCAGCTGATCACGCTCTGCTGCCTTCCAGCCTCCGCCCTTACCCTGCCGGGCTCTCTACTTTGCAGCTGATCACGCTCTGCTGCCTTCCAGCCTCCGCCCTTGCCCTGCCGGGCTCTCTACATTGCAGCTGATCACGCTCTGCTGTTTTCCAGCCCCCGCCTGTGCCCTTTGGGGTTTCCTACCTAGGAGCAGATCACGCTCCGCTGCTTGCTACCTACCTTTTTCCGCTGGGTTCTCAGCCTGGCAGCCTACAGTCCTCTGCAGCCCTCTACAGTCAGCGGCCCTGCTCCTCTGGGCTCACTCCCTGCTGCCCTGCTCTTCTGGGCTCCTTGTCTTGCAGCCTGCCTCACTCCGGCTGCCTACAGTCCTTGTCCTCTGGGCTCCCTGCCCTGCAGCCTGCACCTCTTCGCTGCCTACAGCCCTTGTCCTCTGGGCTCCTTCCTTGCAGCCTGCTCCCTCCGCTGCTTGCAGCCTGCTCCCTCCGCTGCTTACAGCCCTTGTCCTCTGGGCTCCCTGCCTTGCGGCTTGCTACACTCCTCTGCCTTACAGCCTGATTTACACTTAGCTGTCTACAGCCCTGCTCCTCTGGGCTCCCTACCTCGCTGCCCTATTCTTTTGGGCTCTCTGTCTGTCGCCTACTACTAATCTCTCTCTGTCCTGTTCTTCTAGACTCCCTGCCTTGCAGCCTACTACAGTCCTCCGCAGTCCACTACAGTTTGCCTGTACCTAGTTCCACTCTTGACTGCAGACCTGCTTCCTACTTTGCAGCCCTTCTGTTTTCCTGACTGCTGCTCCCTTGTTCTCTTCCTTGAGTCCTCTGTACTCCACCTTAGGTTATCTACTTCAGTCTAACTGCCTTTCCTTCATTTCCTTCTGCTAGATTGCTCATTGACTTCCTTTTCGCTGGATATTTCTGTTCTTGTTTTCTTATGTGTCTTATGTAATCCCTTTGTACAGAGCTTGCCCGTTGGTTTCAGGCAGGCAACCTCTGCCCCTTCCCTTGTCGCGTTTTCAATGTTACAGACACCCACTGCTGTTGTTCCCAGCCATGAGCATACAGCGCGGGCCTCTGTTTTAGCAATCTGTGCAGAAGGCTGGAGTTTCCTAAGGTTCATGGAACACTCTTTCCCATTTCAGCATACACCCCAAGAGGGAATCCAGTTTGTTTGTACCTTTGTATCTTTTGCCCCTTTTGGCTCCCAGCTACAGTTTCCTACTCTTCTTTCTTGTTGAACTTCCTGCTGTGTGTGCTTATCTCCTACCTTACTTCAGCACAGCCACCCAAACCCTACCGGGGTGCCCTGTGCCACTCTTGACAGAGTGCCATTCCTGACAATGTCTTACACTCCTCAATGACACAGACACCTGTATCCCTATCAAAGAAGACCCCACACATAGGATCATTGCAATAATAGAAACGACATTACAAAGGGCCATGGACAACGAGTGGATTAGTGAAAAAACAAGGAGTTTCCTACATAAAGTCAATCCTATCACTCCCATATTTTACGGACTCCCAAAAATACACAAACAGCTACCAAATCCACCCCTAAGACCAATAGTAGCTAATAAGGAGAGTATTTTTGACCCCCTGCTCATCTACGTTGATCAGACGCTGTAACCAATTGTACAGAAAACTAACACTTATCTAAGGGACACTACACATTTCCTGAATATAATTCAACATCTGGACATTCTCCAAGAGAATGATCTTCTGGTCACTTTTGATGTACAGAGCTTATATACCTCTACTCCCCATACAAGAGGACTAGAAGCATTGGAGTGGGCACTACTGAAGGAAGAACACTGCAGAGCACCAAAGCAGCTTATACAGGAACTAACCAAGTTTATTCTGATGATTAACTTCTTTTGATTTGGACGACAATTTTACCTGCATGCCTCATGCACCTCCATGGGCTCGGCTATTGCCCAAGCCTATGCTAATTTGTTTATGAATTATCTTGAAACTAAATTCATAACTAACCATCACCATTGTTGCCCAAGACTTACTACCTGGATGAGAAACATCAATGATGTTTTTGCAATCTGGTGAAGACAAAGGGAAGAACTAGATTCTTTCCTTACATACATAAATCCAGTAAACGACCGCATCAAATTCACTATGGAGGTTGGCACACCGATAATACATTATCTGGATGTCGAAATGGAACTGCAAGATTGTCTAATAATCACCAATGTGTTCTACAAACCAACAGATGTGGATAACAGTTTGCATTATATGAGGCATCACCCAAAACACCTAAGGGATAATCTCCCTTACAGTCAATTTCTTTGTGCTAAGCACATCATTTCTGAAGAGTCCACATTGACCATTGAAATGGAGAAGATGTCCTCTAAATATAGAGAAAGGGATATCCAGAGAGAGTAATCCAAGCAGGCAAGTATTGATCTACTATGACCACTCATGAGGACCTCCTAAAAAAGAAAACCCGAAATAAAGAAATTCCTTTCCTCTTTACGCTAAAATACTCGAGTCAAAGTCCCCAAATTAATCGTTTGATTAAGAAGAATTGGAGAATAATACAGTTGGAACCTCAACTACAAAAATGATTCCCAGAACCACCACTAATAGCATATAAAAGAGGTAGAAACATAAGAGACCACCTAGTGAAAGATGAAAGAAAAATTTAACAGAAACAAACGACACTGCAGACACAAAAATGGGGTACATTTGCATGTCTAGATTGCAGCAATTGAATTAACGTGATAAAGGGTAACTATGTAAGACATCCAAGGACAGGAGACAAAATTAAGCTGAGAGACTTCGCTACATGCAATACCAAGTCTGTAATCTATGCCATGAGTTGTCCACGTGGAATCTACTATGTGGGGTAAACTGCAAGAAAAATGAAGGAGCAGTGCAATGAGCACAAAAGTAGTATTCGGACAAACAACACTCATTCACCAGTAGCGAGGCACTACTCTGAGAAAAGACAAAGGGCCTCAATTCAGATTTTTGATACTGGAAGTACTACAAAGATCCCCAAGAGGAGGAAATCATGCTAAAAAACTTGATCAAAGAGAACTATTCTGGATTGACAAATTAGACAGTCTTACACCACACGGAATGAATGAAGAGTTCTACTTGGGAGCGTTCCTATGATGCCCCTTATATTACATATTGGTCCTAACTCTTTTCCATCATCCATGGGAAATGGTCCACTAGTACATTAACACATTTTGATTTAAATGAGGACTTTCTCTCCTTTTTGCAATGTTAGAATTGTTGGATTTAGATCTCCCACATGTGACATACCATTATAACTCATGGAGGTGGTCCAACTAATGTCATAACAATATACTCTGTGTATAATTTCATACCGGAATCCAACAAACCTATAGTTTTAGACAAATATTGTATGAGATGACTCACGCTATATATACAGGCACTACGTTATCAGCAATTGAATGCTTTAAGTTCAACAGACTAATGAGTGGATGTCTCTAATATAATGAGATCACCAGTTTAAGTTTGTCCTTGGATATATGTATATCTATATGTGCTCAAAGTTTGAGACCAGAACTATGCCCCTGGGCCTGGTATGCTATAGAAATAAATAAAATACAAATACAAAATACAAATATGAGTAAAAGCGACAAAGGATCTATTGTGACAGAAAATGTGAATGATAAATGATGTGAGGTTACTTTCTTTCCACTAGGAGTGATTTGATACATGTATTGAGGCATTAGTAGTCCAATTATAAGTCACCATTGTGTAATTTTAAATGTTCTACAGCCACATGCATTTAGAATGTGAACGTGGGTGCCGGCGGACATCCTCGAATAACTTTCATAAAGAACGTGGGTTTTACGATCCAATTAACCGCATTCCACCACCTTTAGGGATTATTGAGCGACTCTAGTGTTTTAGAATAACGGTGATACCTTCAAAATACATATGCAAATATCTATCCATCACGTAAATCTTTCACAAATCGAATTGAACACACTTCGGACAAATCGAGTGGCTCCGGCGTGATGACGTTGTGTGTCCACATGCAACGCCACCACGCTAATAGACGCTTCCTAGATACCAGTTGCTAGGGAAGCCATATAACCCCGATCGAGGCCGATGGCTCTTCTTGCTTGGGGACGCCACATACGGTCATTCGGATTCTGCTTTATGCAGCGGTAAGCGAGGTCAGAATGCGAGACACGTTGTCAGACTCAGTTAATGACCGCACTCAAGTAATTATACATCCTCTTATTTGCCATGAGAGACAGATCACGGCAAAAAAACGCTTTCCTATTACGGTTTCAGATCAGCATCGAGAGCCAGAAGGGTTTGTTACCTTCCACCCACATGCGATAATTCACAGCTTGCCTGCAATCAGGTAGGATACATTCATTTTAAGTCCACATATGGATATAGTGCACAGGACTAACGAATAGCATTCTTTAGCCAGACATTACCTCTATCCTGAGCGCATTTATGATTGCCCTCACAGAATACTATGGACATGGTGACTACAGTGACCTTGGACCCTGTTACAACACACGTATTGTGAACAAGCGATATGACCAGACAGCTTTAAAGTCTGACCACCTGCAGACAGGTAAGATTTTTTCTTCTCCACGTAATTACCCCAACAAAGGATGCCTGCCCAATTTAACTCCTTATTTGATAACTAGAATGCATCGACTAAAAGGGACCTCATATTCTAGGTTCCCTAGACGTAGGGTGACACTTTGTACACCTGGGAAGTTTTTTCTTTTTTCTTTAAGGAATACCACTCTAGTGATACCCTTAGTGATCTCAAGTCGGCACCCACGACAGGTATGACTATGCAAGTTCAGGGAAGGTGAGTTATAAAGATATTTGGACATAAGATTCTAGCCAACTGACATTATTTTTGTTGTTTGCTTACATCTAACAGAGTGTGCATATTAAGAAAAAGATGATCGAATTGACATGAAATCCTGCTCCTTAGGAAAGGATATCAGATCCCGAAACACTTTAAGCTTTCGTACAAACTCTGTTTTCTTTCGAAAAAAAAAACCTCTTCCTTTTTGAAAAATGTCTTGATATATTATTGTGTCTATTCTGATGATTTTGTGTATCTGAAACACAAGAACACCATGAATGGTAGAATACTATACTGTACAATATGAATACAATATTGTGGATTGGTATTTACACAATAGAATCACAAGTTTTAAGTAGAAACTGAAAGAGTAATACTTGAAAGTATACTTTGTTCATGCATAATATAAGTGGGCATTCCACTGTATCCTAAATCTGTTTTTTTCATGTGGTAAGTATACTTTCATGAATTTTCTTTGGGCCTCATTACACGGACGGCGGTAAGGGTTAATGGTCACCGTTAATGGCAACGGTGACCGTTAACCCTTACCGCCGTACTACGAGGTCCCTTTGCGGGTTGGAGGATTTAACGCCTGCTTCTTGCAGGCGTTAAAATCCAACCCGCTAAGGGACCTCGGAGCTAATTACGGCACTGCAAAATTGCGGTGGCGTAATTAGCACCTTCCCCATTTCCATAGAGCCCTATGGGGCAGTAATGGGAATGGGGAAGGGCAATGGCGGAAAGGGGATTTACCGCCCCTCCAACCTTGGAATGGGGCGGTAAATCCCCTTTCCGCCAAGGCGGTGCCGGTATTTTACCGGCATGAGCCATGGCGCTAATAGCACCATGGCTCACCGCCTACCGTGTAATGAGGCCCTTTGTCTGTCAACAAAAACCTTGAGTGTGCATGGGACGCGAGTGTTCCACAGACAGTGGACACCGTTTTCTTAACAAGTACCTAGTGTCAGGCTCGATATACACTCCCGTGCACCTCACTACTTTTACAAAAATAATCATACATTCTGAAACCTCTAGGTGTGCATCTGTATAAACCTTTTTTCCCTGTGTTGTCTTGACTGGGGCCAGGCATCATACTCTTCCACGACTTCTTCTATCACGTTCCCCTCCTTGCTGGGCTTATCTTCATGGCTTCTAAAAGTCCTCAATGTCCTTTCCCTTCCGGATATAGCAATGTGTTAGGCCAGAGGGAAGACTGACCCTTCAGGGGCATGACCTCCAGAGCACTCTTCTGTCTCAGGTCTCTCTATGGCCACTTCCTTGAATACCTATTTTTGGTCTGCATGCTCCCTCTCACCTCTATTTTCTTCCCTGTGGGACCAATGCACCTTTCTGCAAGTTTACACCCCTCTTGCTTTGATGGTTTGTTCACCACTTCCTCTAGTTCTCCCCTCACTATCAGAGTGTTTCTCTTCATCTCCCCCAATGCTTACACCTTTCTCTTTCTCAGAGTGTTCACCTCAGCACCATTCTGCTTTCATCCCTTATTCACTCCCTGGGGTTTCTCTGTGCCCTCCTTTTGATTGTTCTCCTTTATCTCTAAGGATTTCTCCTCTGCATTTTCATGGCCCTGCACCTGTTTCATTATGTGGGTATCCCTCTCTCCTTCTTCTGTTTTCTCTTACCTTTACCAGACTTCTGAACCTCAACTTTCTTCTCTCTCTCTCTCTCGCTCGCTCTCTCTCTCGCTCTCTCGCTCTCTCTGCACCCTAATGCTCAGGTTGGGCGTTCTCCTTCCACTACCTGCTCTTTCCCTCCATCTCCCAGGGGTTCTTTCCCCTTTCATGCTACCTCTCTCCTGTTTTTTTCACTTACGCCCTGTACTTTCTCTACTAGTATTAATGTATTCCCCTCTTTCATTGACTTCTCTTGGGGTTCACCAGGAACAGAACACAGGCCTATTTACTTGGGGTTACACAGAATATACTCAGGATAGCTCTAGCGCAGATCACCAGTGGATGCAAACAGCAGCACCGAACCCCCATCCAAAACCTCAGCCTCCCGCAATCATGCTGGGATTAAAGGCTCGGCGTGGTGGCACCTCTTTCATTTCTATCCCCTTCTATAGAAGATTCCTTCTCCAGTTACCTTCTACTCAGCGTCCTACCTTTCAGCCCTAAGAGAGGTGCCCTCTATGCCTGCCTCTTCCTTTCCAGTCTGCATCTCTTTCCTCCAGTCCTGCTGGCCTCCACTGCCTTCCCTCTTATCCCAGTGCCTTTCCTTTCTGGCCTTCATGCTGTTCCATGGGCTGCTTCCTTATATTCCCTGGATTAATTGGCTAACTGGCATAATGTGCCCATCCCTGGTAAGAACCTAAATTATTGGATGACTAGGAAGTCACACATCCTCCCAGCTGCAACTAATGACTGGTTTGCTTGGACCACAGCTCTGGAGACCACATCCAAAACCAGATAAAACTTTAAAAAAAGATAAATTGGGGAGAGCAGAATAAAGTCACTTAAAAAGCATGAGTCTGTAATTAATATATCTTACATCTCTAACTATTAATTACCCAATATTTCTTTCCATGAGTGGAGTTTTCTTAAATCTATTTGAACCATCACCCCTTGAACAGGTACAATTATAATTTTCACAAATTGCTGAAACTTGTTTTATCCAATTAGTCATTACACTCGCAAATCACAAGAATCATCAAAACGTTCAAACCTTTCACTAACCACTTCGACCGATCTCTCCCACCTATCTGTACCTTGGAAGGTATACCTAAAATGTCCAACCACAAATTGCCTTTTCTGTTATGGTTATGCTTGTATTTCAAAAAAGAATCCTGATCATAATCCATTAGGATTTCAAAATCTTAAAATCTTTCTGTAATTCCCACTCTTGTGTACAAGTTCTTTTTTATGAAACAATTAAACTCCCCCTTTTTTTAACGAGTTCGACTGTGCAGTAAAAGAGTGGTGGTAATTCCATTATTGACAACTTTTTAACAGCCATGAAATTACTGCAAATTTTACTGCACTGACCAATTTCCGAGTTTGACCCGAAGTGAAGGATTTACCTAAAGCATAATGCAGGAGGTAAATCCTCCACTTTAAGGCCACAAATCAGCAAATTTACCACACCAGCAATTCCACCACAATAACCCTGGAGACCCATGGACTCCAAAACAGGGGAGTACCGCCACTCTTCCATCACTCATAATTCCATGATAAACCCATGGGGCCGAATGGCAGTAACTTTAAGCAAGTTTCATGGTAATTTGGCCGATTTACTGCTGAATTCTCGGCAAACTCCTAATGAGGCCCATTGTCCTTGGCTACAGTCTTAAAAGGATACTTGATTGTCAGGGGTAACTCTGTATATACTCTGGGTAAACTTTAAACAACAATATACTTGCTTGGTCAATAACGAAACAACCCCCTATTTTGTATGTGGTGGCTTTAGACTCTGGGAAAATGACATTTGAATTGCACATTTCGGAACCACATTCCTCATATCGGATCACAGACAATGCATTTCTTTCGTTGGAAGTACAATAGCTCCAAGGACAAAAGAAATTCAAGTCTTAAAACATAGTTCAAGTAGCTTTTCAAGGAATACAATGAATCTGTAGCAACAATGATACTCGAATAAAACTGCCAAAGGTTTGGGTTAAGTGTTCTTTTGGATTTAGCTGGAGTTCATTGTATATCATATCCAAATTAAAGAGATTCCTAATTCTATTGAAGACAATGGGCCTCATTATAACTGTGCCGGTCTAGTTATATCGATGCTGGTAAGCCTACCAGCACTGTTGTTACCGGACCAGCACAGTATAGACCTGGTGGGTGGAACGGCACCCATCCGCAGAGTTTCACGGAAGCACCGGCACCATTATTTACGGTGCCAGTGTTTCTGTGGTCACCATTTCATAGGACTCAATGGGAACAGGGACTTACAAATTTACTGGTGCCCGACTTCCCAACCGCCGGGGTTGTAATACCCCGCTGTTACCGGGAAGTCAGGTGCTCATGATATTTTTTGAGTCTGATGGCTGGCCGCTGGTTTCACCGGCAAAATTACCGCTAGACCCGAAATGAGGCCCAATGAATTCCAATGAATGAAAAAATAACAATGTCACTTTCATTAGAGTCTCCATTTGACACGGGTCTCATTTTGAGTTCGGCGTTAACCCACCGGTGTTAATGAGGGTTGCCGCCGAACTCGTAACACAGCTTCCACCACCTGTTATCCCGCTGCCACCGGGACATTACAAGTCCCAGTGCCCAGGATATCAGGCGGGGGAAAGTGTAAGTCCCCATTCCCATGGAGTCCCATAGGAAACTAAAGGCTCCATAGAACTCCATGGGAATGGGGACACGGAAGCACCAGCACCGTTGCTAACAGTGCCAGTGCTTCCGTGACAGCTCCGCCTACTGGGACCATTGTGCACGGCAGGTTAGACCTGCCAGGCGCAACAGCCTAGGAAGGCAGAGTTGGAGTGTGGCTGTCCGGAAAGGGTGCTGATACGGTGCAACTGGCACCCTTATTTCTGGACCGTCACACTCGGAATGAGGCCCAAAGTCTCAGGAATCCATCTGGCACAGCACCTTTAGATTCTGATTGACATGACAAGGTCAACATCAGGTTTTGTCCTTTGAAGTGTCTATTTTGGGTCTCCACAGCATCATATGGTCAGGTCTCCTATCCTTGGAGAAATGATGAGATGTCTGGCGGATAAAATGAATAATTTGATACATTTTCCTTTTTTAATTCGGTACCATTACCCTGGCAACAGACAATTATGGTCCCGGTCTTTCACAATTATATTTACCGTTGTTCCTTAGTCTCCACTGTAACGGTGGCAGCAACAGAATCACATGACACCAGAATCAGCTATCAATCATTTATTTTAAGTAGAGGACCTACAGGAAAAGACTAGCGCAATGGGAGGGATTATCTAAGAAAACAGTGCTAAATCACATTCCTAAGGGCCAAAATCCCAGGGTTCACCCCTATACTAAACAAATGGCTTCCAAGGAATCCTCCCAGGATAGAGTTCAGCAAGATTTACAGTCACAGGGAATGTAGTGTTCTGTGTATTTCTTGTCCAGATGGACGATGGATTGGTGTGGCCGGGCCATCATCTAAGCTGCAGTGTAATCTTTGGCTTGTCCTTGCATTGATGCCACATGGCGATAGTGGCTTTGTCTCCTGACCTGAGATGAAGCAATATCCTTCTGGTTGGAGATGTGCCCACCACCCAGGAGACGGCAACACCCGCTTGCGGCTTCCAAGGCAACACTTTACACCCACCTGCCAGCAGGATGTTCACCAGCCAGGTCTTTGTTATCCTTGCTAGGAAGATATTCACAGCTTTTCCAAGTTATTAGATATCACCCGCTACCAGTTTTGGGGTGGGTAGAATGTATTTAGCCTAAACATAGGTCTAAGTGGTGTTCACTAGTGAAAGGTGCCGGGAATAAACAAGTCCGTGTTTCCCCTTCCCCAGAATCCTGCCATTCACAGGCGATGGAAAAGAACTCACCACCACAAGCGTTGGACCAGTATAATCTCTTGTTTATTACAAGCCAATACAATCCAATTATAGACAGAATTCAACTGAGCGTTAACATAAGATGCTCATGATAATTGTATCATGTCATAGGCGCCATCCATTCCGTTCTTTGGTATGTTGACCTGCCCTGCATCGACCATCACCTCTTCCTTATCAGAAGCTCGTAAGTTAAACATATCTTGTGTGTTCCGAGTCGGGACAGTCAGGGCCATATTTCTTAGATAACACGTATTTTAAACATAGCTTTCCATGTTTGCACAGCAAATCACAGTCATTAATTGGTTGCATTATCTCACAAGAGCAGCAGAGATTGTACATAAACACCCACAGCGAGCAGGCCTTTTCTCCTTGTCAATAAAACCATTATTTCATTTTGCACTAAAAGCATGATTAACTGTTTAGCTGCATAAGTCTGCTACAAAATATAAGAGGGCTGTGCAGTATGGGAACATGATATCTAGGACTCCTCATTTCATCCTGTGTTTGTATTCACAAACACTCTCTGTCAATCTGGGATAGTCTAATGAATTCTTCTTCAATCAGAGGCATTGGGCCTCATTACAAGTTTGTCGGTCTGGGAACTACGGTACCATAGTTACCGGACCAGCAAACTATGAATTCTGCTCGCGGGTGCCTTTTCGTCCACCAGGTCGGACCGGGCGGGCGTACTGGCACCCGCGAGTCAACCATGTCGGATGCACCAGCGCCATTCACGAATGGTGCCCATGCATCCGGCTTCCCCATTCCCATTGAGCCCTATGGGAATGGGGAAGAATATTTTCCAGCACCCAGGAATGGGCAAATAACAGGTCCGCCAGGGTTGTAAAACCCCGGTAATTGGCCATTCCTCGGCGCTGGAAAAATATTACTGGCAAGGCTACCGCCAAACTTGTAATGAGACCCATTGAGTGCGAGATGGGTCTGTTCTCTTCAAACATATCAGATATACATGTAACACAAAGCGCTTTGGCAAGTATTACCACTAGAATAAAAACGATGAAAATTAAAAACAAAAAGTTATTATCTATTGGCCCCCTCTGGGGCCAAATATAGATGTAACTCTGTACTAGAATCCTGATCCACTGCCTGGTCTACTGAGATATTCTGGGTTAATACTGCTTGTTTCCAGATATGGGACACATCAGTAATTATTTCTCCTGAATGTTGGGTAGACATTTGAGGTCAAGATGTCAAATATCACTAGGTCACATTTAATCCTATTCCCCACCAAATCAGTATTATCTCCTTCTTCTGACACCTCCCTTTCGTGGGTAGTCCAACACCTCCCTGCTCAATCCTGGCAAATGAACACAGGAACCGTATATCCCCACATGTGTAGCATCCAGACTGGCAGGGTGATAAGAGGGGAAAATGTACGAAGTGCTCGCGGGCGGGTGGGCAGGAGCCTAGCCGTCTCACATTAATCATCCAGGGGTGCTGATCCCTTGCTTCCTCTAACCACTGGCAATTGCACATTGGCTGATAATGTCTCGTGTTGCATTCCAGAGGCAGAGGGCCACGGGACTCATGGTCCATCCCCCACAATGCCAAGTCCTGGCTAAGTCTGCACTGTCAGCGACAGATAGTGGCATGTTGTGGGGTCGTGAGGTCTTGCAGGCCCTGGCCTACCTCCAACCTGGAATGCTATCTGTCTCCTGACAGAGTGAAAGAACTTCTGCCAATTTCATCACCGCCACAGCGAGGAAAGGTTCCCTGTGGACTACAGGCTCCATCTGTCCCTTCGTTGCTAGCCACACACCCTCTGACCCACCCACCACCCCAGGAAATCAAAACACCTTGCCTGGGGTGAAGCTAAATCTGAACTCTCAGCCACAGAGTGTGATGTGTTGCGGTGTTATGAGGCCCTGCAGACTCTTGCCTACCTCCTACTTGGAGTGCTGTCTTTCTCTTGACAGGGTGAAAGAATTTCTGCTGCCAATTTCATTTCAGCCGCAGTGCGGCCCAGCTCCCTGTGGACTACAGGCTCCATCTGTCCCCAGTTGCTGGCCACGTACTCCTCTGACCCACCCAAGGAAGTCAGAAAACCTTGCCTGAGGTAATGCCGCAGGCAAAGTCCCAGCTAAGTCTGCATTGCCAGCCGATGTCCGCAGCTGGTAGCAGCTTTACCCTGTTCTCACAATGCTGTTTAATTCTCCTCTGCTACTCTCGCTCTAATCTCTTTTCTCTCTCTACTATAGTGGTCTTCAAAACTTTTTGGTCTGGCCCCCCTGAGCAAAATTAGGACAAGCCGGCCCCCCCAAAAATGCCAAATGGACAGTGTGTACAAATGGCTATGAACTATTGCGTGCTGTCGCCGCACTCTACTCCCAGTATAGTCCCTGGGCTCCCCACCTGCTCCCGTCACAGTCGCTGGTCTGCCTCATCCCACTCCTACCCTGTCCCTGGGTTCTCCCCACCCCATCATAGACCCTGGGCTCTCCCCACCCTACTCTCACCACTAACCTATGGCTCCCGCCCATCCTGCTCCCACCACAGTCCCTGGGCTCCCCCACCCCGTTCCCAACACAGTCAGGGGGGCCAGTGGCCGCTGGTGAATTCTTTAAGAGGAGGGGCGTAAATATTTCCCTTCCATTCTTTCTTTTTCAACAGCTCCCAAGCCAACTATCACCTCTAACTCTACTAATTCTTCTCTCGTGGCTGACACTGCCATCTGTTTTTTGTCTGGTACTTTGTCTGAGTCTCTTGATCTTCTCTATCCTTCTGTTGCCTTTACTCCATCTCACAAGCCGTCACAGCCTGCGACGTCCCTATCTCTTCAATTCATTTGCCTTTCTCTTCATCAGGCCGGGTGACACTGGCGTAATTACAGGACAGCAGCTGACTTATCTGCTCTGTCTTTTCTTTACTCCAGCTATTACTCGCTGCTTGGCAATAATATTTTCATACCCTCTTTTCCTCACTTGTGACAGTATATTTCAACCTGGTCGCTTTCCAGAAGTCATTGCATTTTTGTGTTGCCACAACATTGGTGGCTAATGTAACCTGTTTGCTCCAATTTGACATGAAATAATAAATTAATAAATATATTATTGATACACACCGGCCTGGGGAGGTGATGTACACGTTGGAATTAAAAAAATAAGCTGCAATCCAGTGTCAAACAATGACTACAAGCATGTGACTCTGTCACAATGTCTCTGGGGCATCTCTTAGTCTTCAAAGTAGTAAAACTCATTAGGCATGATCTCAAGTTATATCCCATGCCAGTTTTGAAATAATCAGTCTTGGATTTTAGGATCACATCACTTTCCACTCTGGTACTTGTGTCTATTTAGAAATTGTACAGGAATGCAAAATGACATGTTCTAATAATGCTAGAGCTTATAGAACATGATTTAAGAGATCCATTTCAGGCAGCATATGTTCTACAAAACAAGAGTGTGAATGATGCGGCTGGGTGAGAAAAAGTGGCCAGTGGCATGTCTGCATTACTAACTTTAGAATGTATGTTTGGGATTTTTATAGGACAAATCTAATGACAAGGCAATAGGATGCTGCGCAAAACAAGTGGTAGAAGTATGGGGAGTGCCAGGGAATGGGAGACTAGATAAGAGATGCTATCACGTGTGGCCATGCCCACATCTCCAGAGATCTTTGTGAAACCTGCATGTATATATTCGAATTCTGGGGAGATCGTTTCCTTTCATCTATGCACAGCTGCTGCAATTATTTCCATTTTGTAAGGGGAAAGTACAGAATAGTTGCATTGCACGTGGCTCTGTAAAGAAAGGGTGGTGAAGGGGTAATGTTAATGGGATAATGGGGTAGGCAAGGAGCGAGCGGGAATGCTGTGGCATTGATCAATGCAGGTCGGAAACACCCTTTACCTGTGTGCTGGATATGGGTTATTTTGTGTTGGGGCAGGGAGGCGCGCCCAGCGGCACATTAGCTGTAACGGTGATGTTTGGGTTAAGAGGATAGGCTGGGAGGAATTGGGGTGGAGTGGAGTGAGGTACTAATAGGAAATAGGTAGGCTAGGAATCTGTGTAATTGGTGTGCTGGGGGTGGATGTTGTAAAAAGATATAAGATTTGGCAGTGAATAATTAGTGAGGGAGAGGAGCAGGTGGCAAGGTGAAGCTGAGTCCATGGGTAGTGAATTTGTCCAAGTATTATTGATGCCTGGGCGAAGAGATCACAAGCTAAACTTTAGCCACTTACATACAGAGGGATGGCATCAGGATCTTTCAACTCTTTCAATTGAAAGGGGCCTCCTCAACCCTCAGGAGGGCCCCCAGAAACCTCCCCCATGTTGGCAGTCTTCCGACACAGAAAAATATTCCTTTCTATACTACTTTCGTTCAGGGGCTTTAAGTGTGGGCTTGGCAGCGCCCGCGTTCCAAGCTGCGTTTGCCGGAGCCCTTCAGGCTGTCACTTCCCTCTGGATATACAGAAGTGTTCTTATCACCTTGTTGCCTTTCAACAAAGGTCCCTCCACATCAGCCTCTTGCTGACAAAGAAGGATGTGTAGCATTTCAGTGGGCATTTAGTGCTTCAGCTACCTGCTGGCTACCCGTCTCGTGCTAATCGGCGGCTGTTAACCCCCAGCTGGATTTCTTTGTCTCCATTATAACATATGCACCCCACGGGTGCCTCAGTCTGTTGTGTTCCCCTCTGAGCAAGAGGGAATGGGGGGCAACCATCATGTTGAAATGGGCCTCCCCAAGCCGCGACACATCTTCAGCCAGGCCTGCATATACCAACCTGCACTTTGTAAGTTTGGATCACCCAGCAGGGCCAACTCAGCCTTTCTTCCTTCTGAGGACAAGAAATAGACAAACATTCATTGGGTGTCATACACCTGCTGTTACAGTGCTGGGGTCCGAGGGGGGGGGAGTCTGGCAATGAAGTGCTGTATAAGAACACACATTATTATGTGTTATTATTATCATCATCATTACTATGTGTTATTATTCTAATTATTATTATTAATAGCATTGCAATGGAAAGATTATATAAACTACATCGTCAGCCTGGTCAAAAAGTGTGCAAAGGAAATGCATCCTTCTTAGTTAATGGTGACCCAAGTCATGGGGCCGAACAGTGGGTCGCCGGTCACCCCCCTGATCCACAGACATCAGGAGAGATCCTAAAAAGCCTTGGGCTAAGATTCCGTCAGACCCGCTTGCGACTGACTCCATCCCAGCCCATCGGTCTTCCTGAGACAGCATGCTGGCCTGGAATCAATCTCTCGATTGGGCTATAGGAGTGCCCGTCTCTGCCGTGCTCCTTCCGCACTACCCACGTGCTGAATTCAGAGCACCTCCCACGCGCGCACGCGTACACAGCTGGCTCTTGTCAAGGCGCTGTGAGCCCGAGGTTAGGGGTGTCTGCAGTATCGATCTGGACATGAAGGGATTACACGCAATAAAAAGCCTATTACTGGGGCGCCTGATTCACGAGCCCGGAGAGCGCGCTGCACAGGGACAGCCCCGCCGAGCAGATCCCCGCGCGCTTTCTGTGGCTGTCGGCGGCCAGCCACGGATTTACAGCTCCTCTGAAATGGGGTTTCCAGGTGGAGGCCGCTGGGCAGAACTGATCTGCCGTCCGCTGAGAGCAGTGGCGTCGCTAGGGTCGGGGGGGACTATGGGGGGATCGGTCCCCCCTTGTGAAACCCTGTGCCCCCCTTGTACTCCCCCACCTAAGACGAGCAGTGACCATGTTCTCCCCTTACTTTTGTCTGTGCCCCCCTACTTTTGTCTTTGGCCCCCTCTGTGCCCCTCCTAAATTTGATTCCTAGCGACGCCACTGGCTGACAGGCGATGGCGGGTACCCAGAGTTCGATAACTCGGACAGCGACAGTGAGGAGTGGGAGGGTGGTCCCCAAGCCTCCAGCTGAATATACATTCAGGGCAGGGTCAGACTGGGCCATCAAATTCTCTCGGGCACCAATGAAAAAGTGGCCCACAGTTCCAAATGGCAATTCATTCCTTTTGTGACAGACTGCTTGAATAGTACCCAAGGGGGAGATTTTTGATAAACTGTGATGCAAATTGTGTATTTTAAAGAATATGTATTCAGTAGTTTTGGTCAAAACTACTAGCCGCATATTGAAGTAGCTCATCAAACTGGGCCAAACTTGCCAAAAAAGTGGCCCACTTTGACAAAAAAAACTTGCATACAGCAGCATTTTGTGTTTTTGGTTCGGCCATAGACCTATTGCCCAATAGGCCGGTTGAGCCTGATTTGGGGGCGAGGCCTGCAACACCGAACTGTGATATTATTGCCAGATATGTTTCCTTTTAGCATGTCAACATTCCAGAGGCAGAAACTCTGCCTGAAGAGTGGGAGAGGTGACAGAACTCAGTAGCAGACGCACTAACTGTAACTCACTGAGCTACTCAATTACACATGATTGTAATCACTGCTTTAAATGGGGAAAAGAAGTGCAGGTACTCACCAGGCTGGGTGCTGGCCGTTTTGTCACAACACCACGGGCATAGGGTCCTTTTAGGCACAGTCTGTTTGCAAGCAATGCCCAGTGAGATTAAATGATGTGCCAAGAAGCACACAGTTTGGCAAATCAGTGTATCTGAGATCCTTTCACGCAGTTTGTGTTTATGCATTGTGTTAAGGAAGTTTTAATATTAAATGAGACTTTCTTTATTGCATATCAAACTAGCAGATAGCTGTAATATAATCTTTAGAAGGGGAGTTTTATTATTGCTCACTTTCATTGCATAATAAGGAATTCGGTAGGTAACTGGAGCTGTGTGCGAGTTGTCAGTCGAAAACGTTCCATCTGAACTCCAATTACTTGAACATTTACAAATTAGAATAGGCACTGCTTATAACAAAGAAACCTCTTATTAATGTCCCAGGCTTTCCAAATCAATCCCTGCTCCATCAAAGGACACCAATGGGAACAGGTGAAGCCAATTTAGGGAACCAGTGCTCCACGCCTGGTGTGCTGAGAGCAGAGGAGATGCATATTTGTCTCTCCTGTTGTTCTGCTGGGTGGGCCCCGAAGGAGACATTATGGGCACTGTGGGTGCTGGAAAGGGGAGGAGGGGTGGGGCGCTGCTTTCCACAGCAAATGTTGCAGAAACGCTCTCCTTTAAGTTGCGATGAACTGAAATGAAAAGCTTTCATTTTCACTTCGTAGCATAGTTGAGGGCTGGTACTCCCTTTCAGGTGTTGAGAAGTGCAGGTACTCAAATGCTCAAAAATAAGAAGTGCAGGTACTGAGGGCGGGTAGGACCGGCCCATTTAAAGCACTGATTGCAATTGCAGAGTTTCTGAGCCCATTGCATTCAACTTCCGAGCTTGAAGCATCACAGTGTCACCACGTCGTCGAGGAGACACTGTCAACCCTGAGAGTCTTCTATTGTGAATGGTACTCTTCTCCGCTCCCCGCGCCCTGATGCCTGCAGGCTTACGGCGCGTTATAAGCACAAAGACATAGACATAGACGAAGTAGAGACTGACGGCCATCGGTGCTAACCAAGGAATAATTACTTGTACCGGTGAGGCGATTCATCATTACCGTTCATACAGCACAGACCACAAGCTGTAGCGCTTTGAACCTATTAATAGCAAGGTCCACAGAGACGTCTGCCGTAGAGACTGTGACACGCTGAGCTATTTTACAGCAATATTGTTTGTTTCCAGATTATCTGAAATCTATCTGAAGTCCGGTACTTGTTTTCGGCAGGGTATAATATCTAATAAGCCTCAACACCAGACACAGCTAGCAAGAGGAACAATTGGGAATTCTGGCACAGGCTTCAGAAGTGCACATTGCCTTGAACTGGATGTCAGAAGAGGGTTGTGGACAAGCAGGGGCGCAACAAAACCTTCATTCCGGAGGTGGGGGGGCTAACTGGTGATGGGAGGGGCTTCTTCAGTAACTAGGTGAGGCTCCACCCCCTCTTCTCTGTTCTAAGCCCAAGAGTAATCTGGTGTGGGGAAAAAGTCTGAATGGTACATTTCAAAGTGCAAAAAGCCAGTAAGAATGAAAATGTTACTGAATTTAAAGACAACGTACACATTTAGTTGTTTTGATAGTTTGTATATGCCAAAGAAAATATTCTTGAGGCAGGGTCGCACTGGGACAATAAAGAGGCCCAGTCACCCACAAAAAGTAGCCCACCCCTTGCCTCAAAAAGGGGCCCACCCCTTGCCTCACGATCCTTGACCTCTGATGATGTCACCGGAAGTGATGTCATTTGACCCCACCCCAAAGTGACAACCCGGGAAGCGATGCAACACGACCTTTCACCCCTTGACAAAACAGCAAGTGGCATCAAATGGCATTGTTCCTAAGTACACAAAATTACTGTGAATCCAAGCAGACGTCCAAGGCCAAATGATATGTTATTGTATAGCACTTACGCTTAAGCTCTTTTTTATAGAACAAATATGCATACAATATCACCCAACTTGTGTTGGTACTCATTTATCGACTTAAGAAGGATGAAAGGCTTTTTGGAAAAAAAAAAGAAATTGGAAAAAAATATATATATTTCTTTTTCTTTTTTTTTTTTTCAAACCGGCCCAGGCATGTCCAGAAACCGGCCCCCTCTCCCCAGGGACGATTTCGAAAGGCTGAGGGGCCAATCCGACCCTGTCTTGAGGGGAAAAATAGTAGATTGTACACCGTAAAACTTGTACAGCATAACATTAGTACTTGTCACAAAGCTATTTCAAGGCAACGCCCCTTTTTTGCCAATTCTGAACAGAATCCTCCTAGCTTAATTTACACACACTGGGGAATGCCCAGGTATCTGATCCGGCATCCTACAATGTGCCACAAATCCAACATGAGACACAAGCCATAACTTCATGTTCATTATACCATTATAAAAACATGTTCACCCTGGGTACACCAATACACTATACCTATATTCCCAGATACAAACATACTGATGTTTTCTTTGCACGTAATGCAGGTAATGATACTATAAGAAAACATGTCCGCACGGGCTCTGCCAATATATGACAGCAGTCCCATATAAGAACATACTTCTTTGCTGTTAAAAATGCCATATCACAATATGACATGTCCAAAGTGGCTGCACAATGCGGGCCAGTCTAGACACATAGTAACACTTAGGCTTACTTTAAAAGAGATGCCCTGTAAAAAAAAATGTCAAGTCACAGAAAGAAAGGGTGAGCCTGGCTGCAGCAAAATGGTAGTCTAATTATATAGTAACACATGTCATGCCTACTTTATTATAGATAGCCATTAAAAAAAATAATCAAAAAGTACACAAAATATAAGGTCATGCCACAGTAATGCATTACTAGACTGGCTGCACCAAAATGTCAGTGTAGCCATGTAATAACAGATGTCATGCCTACATTATTATGGATGCGCATTAAAAAAAAAAGTACAAAACAAACTCATGCCACAGTAATAAGTGATTAGTGACTGCACCAACGCGCTGTTCTAGCACATCAGTCCTTGACCATGGTTGTGAAACACCTCATAGGAGCATTTGATTTTTCTGAGGCAGAGGGTGATGGAAGTAATGCTTGAAAAAGCAGCTTTAAAGTTTTACTGCATTTGTTCAAGTACATTTTTCTGCATCTACACAAACTCAGTAAAACTTTAATGTCGTCAGTTTCATGAAAGGCTTCCCTCCTCCTCACCGCTCTGCCGAACAAAACAAGCTCACGTATGAGCCGCCATGCCCTGCATAAGAACACGCTCGGCGACGTTCACACAAGTAAACTACAAAACGTCCAATACAACGAGCCTAAGTAGGCACGTGCCTTATATCCAATGATGAGAAGAGGCTGCAGGTCACTGAAGGACAGCTGAGCAGCTGGGCTGATTTCACCTTGCTTGGGAGTCGACACCGGACACACACATGACGCAACGCAACCTCAATGTTGTTTTGTCGAGCCTTTTAAAGCTCCACACTTCCCGCACTTTGTTTCTGCATTGGAGTCCATTGGATGATTTGGTGGCCGAGCTGCACAATGATTGGCTGACTGTTTCTGAATATGATTGCAATTCAGCTTCTGGCCAATCATGTTCATGCATTCAGCCAATCACTGTGTAGCAGAAACCTGATTTCACTGAGATGATGTAGAAGCAAGCCCCTCAACTACAATTTTGGTGGGGTCGAAGCCCTGTTGGTTCAATGGCATTGCGCGCTTGTGGACAGGGTCTAGACGCAGTGGCATTCAAACATTTTCATAACGAGCCCCTCTTGAGTAAAATATTATTTCTGCCCCCACCCAACTAGGAATTACCCCCACCATGGAGCCCAAAGGATGCACAAGGGGGGATCCAGGCTCTTTCAAATATAAACAGATTTTCTACTGCTTATGTTTTCACCTTGCCCTTTTGCATATTGAAAACAGTCATCTTAATCACTTTCTACAGAATCTGGGGCCCCCTATGGACATTCCTCTGGGCCCCCTATGGAGGCCAGCCGACCCAGTTTGAAGACCACTGGCAGAGAATAGGCTTACTCTGGTGCCAAAAAAGTGAAGTGAAAGTGAGGGTAGTGGGCTGCAATATAGCTTCCCTAATATAGAAATATTGACTTGGCAGGGGCGTGTCCTCAAGATTTACCGTCTCCAGATCAGGAAGGACCTGTCTCACTTAAAGCCCTGAGGGTAGCAGCATATTTCACAGGCAACTGCCTTTATTTAGCAGTGTCTGTTTCGGAGGGTAGGTTAGGAGATGCACAGTACGTTAAGTTTGGAAGAGTGCAATCAAAAAAAACAATCCTATTGCCTATTCAATGGGGAATGGGGCAAAAAGGGGGTCGCACCAGTCCATGCCCGGTGGGCAAAAACGAGGGTATCGACAGAATTCTCAGTGCTTTTGTGACAGGGCACTCAGCGGCACAGACTCTGCTCTTCACTGTTCTAGAGATCACGGGCAACATTGTGCCAACGAACATGACGATAACGGTTTCATGTCCACATTTTGGAGGCAACATATAGAAATTAAAGAACTGCAGCCACAGAACATGCCGTAACTTCACTTCCCTCTGTTTCGCTTTACAATCTTCCTCTCTCCGTTTCCCTCGCACGTCCTTCAAACCCCTTTACTTCTCCGGCCCTACCCCCTCTTTTGTGCTTGAGGGGTGCACTTCTATTTGACCCCGAACCACTCGCCTCCCCACAGCCCTTTCCATGAGCAGAATAGTTCGATAAAATCAAAGGATTGGGGGAGGAATGGTGTCTTATGCGATGGGTTTTTATTGGTCAGTGGTGCTGCAGCTCAACGCCAGAGTAGGCCTCCCTCCATTCCCTCATAGGACAATCTGTTTAACATCTACTCTATAGTCTGTTTTCTTAGAGTTAGCTCTGATGTTCATATACTGGGCTTGACTAAGCAGGTCTGATTGTGTACACGCATAGCTTGCTACCGCTACATTCCGCCAAACTCTCTTTTTATCTCTGTTAGTTTCCTCTACTATCTGTTACAGCACATCCTTGCATCTACTCCTGTTTCGAGTTACATAATCTTCATCAGATCGTTTTTTGAGACTTGTGTACCTCTACCATTCTTATGATGATTATTTGTTGGATTCTATTATCCTTATAAAATGCCTTATATAATTATTTATTGCCCCCCCCTTCTCAGGCTTGGCAGCTGCGGGGGTGGGATGGGGAGGGGGGTGTTCAGTTACACGGCACACACAGGTTTTCCTACACAGAGACCGATTTCGGTTTAAGAAACCAACCGCCCTTAGAAGGGTGGCAGAGACAAGGGAGATTACCGCTTCATGACTGGAACCCAAGAAGCCAACATTGAGATAGCGCAATAAACCATTTTTATAAGGATAACAGATAACCAGGTGACAATAGGAAGACGCATTTGAAAACAGAGATCAGAGGAAGCAAATCGACTTCCATTGAATAATAAAGTTGCTGTTGGAAACCGCAATGTTTCTTCCGAGAGTGTGCTGTGATTTGGCGCAGAGGGGAACCAGGAAGTGGAAAGAGAAGGGTGTGGGCCAATTCTCTGAAGTGGTCCAAGATCAGAGGAGGGAAGAGACAGGGAATTCAGGGTTAGAGTCTGAGCCGAGCCAGGGGGCGTGGATGTATTTACTGTATTTGAATTGTTCGTTTATAACATGCTTAATACCACCGAGTGGTTTCTAAGCTGGGTTCAGGATTCGAACCTGTGTTGTGCTGCGTTGTGTTGCTTCCAAGACACATGCGCTGCCCCTGAGCTCTGGTCTCAGCTCTCTGTGGTATATGGCAAGGTATGGCTTTAAATAGCTAGACTATGGGCTGAGCTGTCTTCTGCCACTCCAGCCAGACAGGCGTAGGACCCCCAGCCACTGGTTACCCAAGACTGGCTTGCTCCCACCTTTCACATACAAAGCAGGCAGAAAACACGCAAATATTCAGGAAAGAGTAGCACGAATTTTCCTAATTGGCGCCCACCGCCTTTGAAAAAGATTGCACATGGCATATTACCCTCTGGAGTAACACAGATTCAAAAAGGCCTCAGTTTCAAAAATTGCGTTTTGCGCAGATGGGAATTCCTGTCTGTGTACTTCTGTGTACTCTGCGCCCCTCTGTGCAATGTCCATCGTTTGCGCTAAGAAGTGCCAACAAAAGTGTGCAACTAGGCGAAATCAGCATAACACTATTTCTGCACTTCGAAGTGCAGAAAGTGTAAATGCTGCCTGCCATGGCCACGTGGTGGACAGGGTTACCAATGGATTCCGATGGGATCTGCCTGCTTTTTACCTTATCTGAAAGCAGTCCAGAGGGGATCCGCCAGGGTGGAGACGGCACGCTGGGGCAAAGCATCAGGTTTCAGCAGGAAGCGCTTCTTCCGTGCCCTTCCTCTGCCTGCCAACACATAGGCCATCTCCTGGACCCTCTGCGCCCAGATGCCTGCGGGACAGGCGCAACACCTTTAGGCCTGTCTTTAGCACCTTTGCCCCGCCACGGGGGGGGGGGGGGGGGGGGCGCGAAAATGACCCCCATTAAGTGCACCCTACATTTGCTTAGCCAAGATGTAGCATTGGCAACTCCCAAAAGCGTATTTGCTAAAAGGCACAGCTGTGGTTGCTCAGTAAGAGGGGGCATGCCCCTGCCTAACAAACCAAGCATACTTACTGATGGGAGGGGGCAGCAATGTCCTGTATCAGAGCCCCCCTCCCAGATACAAGACTATGGTTTGCCTTCCCTCTCCCTCCCCCCTCGCTGAATTCACTCCTACAGGACTCAAGTGAACGCCTTTCTCTGAACCCAATACATTCGTGTTTTCACTTTTTTAAAATCTTTTTTTACCTAGGAATTTTGATTGGTCCCAGTTATTTTCTTTATTTAGTATCAGGATTCCATTAATGGCATTACGCTCTGAGCGAGTATTGTGTATTTGTCACTTTTGTACTTTTCTTTTCAAGCAGTAAGAAAGTGAAAGAGAAAAGAAACAAGCACATCCTTCTAAACAATACACATCCCCTAAGACCATGAATGCCCGCCCCCCACCCCGACCCCCCAGGGTTTTCAGTAGGCCACCTCCACCATAATAGGAAGCCTCTGTGTCATGCCATAGAATTGTTCTTCAAAGCAGCAGAGGAACGCGTTGCTCCTACCTTTGCCTCAAATCCCGCACAGGAAAATATGGCCGTACAATCAAACACAGAACGCAACAGTGAGTGGTAAACTCACTGAGCTGCCTGACTGACAGAGCTCACTGGGTTCCTTTGGCAGGCAGCACCATCAGGTTTGTTAATCATGACAGGTATTATTATAGCACATAGCAGCAGGATGAATCTGGCATGAAGCACTATATAAAGTTGTTGTTGTTATTATTATTACTACTAAAAAATGGCTGCTGTAGAAAACTGTGTGTAATAAGGAGGTCACTAGTTTGCAACCAATGGGAGTAGATTCGGCTGTTTACCATTCCCGATTCAGTAAAATGAGTAATGGCAAGTTGGGCACCAGTTTTTCATGGTGGCACTTTCTGTTTGACACCGTAGGAAATAAGTGGCGCACCCCAGAGCTAACTGTCCTGGGCTGCACCATTTTAATGCTTTTTTTAATGTATTTTGGAATGGTGTTAAAGTTATTTCACTTGCGGGGGCATTTCCATTACGAATGGTCCCTTTCAGTGTCCATCGTGTTATCTGAGAATCAGGGTCTCATAGTTGTTTTGTATGCTTCCTTTTCTTTTAGAGTGTCATTTTGTTTTCCTGATGCAGGTGTTGTTAAGTGATTCAAATACGTCGAAACCGGACAAGAAATTGGGGATGTGCTGCATATCTAATTGACCCACCCCAGGAGCAGACCACCTTTGCCATAACCATAGTGGTTCATGTACATTGAATGCACTTTATTCAACTAAATCTGCCAGCTATGATTTTTAACAGGCTTTATCGTATATGTATTGTTTTTGGGTATAAATAATTGTATAGAATGTGTATGTATGGTGGCTGTGTGTGGACGAATGAGTGAATGATTTATTGGCAACTGTATGAATTGTATGGATTACTATGTTCTTAATTCTCCTGCAATGTAAATAATATGCTAAGTGCTGATTAAGGCACGATTAATTTGTCTGTCCAAATGATGTAGCAGGCACAATAAAATCCTTTTTGATACCTTGTTTATAAATTAAACTCCTCTGGACTTTTTCTTCTGAGCTATTTAGTTATACTAATACCCTAGCCCAGAGTGTAGGGTTTCCAGCGTCTTTCAGAGATACAACGCTGGGAAACAGTGACACCTGTTATGAACAGCACAGTAATACTGAGTCAGGAAGCAGTAAAGAATCAACCAGTGGCAAAGCCAATAGTTTTAGCTTTGGGTGGTGAAGCTATTTTCTGACAAGCCAGGGATTTCTATCCGATGTCAGATACTCACTTTGGCTGTACTACTGTATTCTGTTTTCAAACTGCACCCCATGGATTTGAATCTTGACAGGACCATCTTAGTCATTGGTCCCTCTAAGTTTTACAGCACCATGATATTGGTAAATAATAGAACCATCTACTATTTGCAATGCTATGAAACAGCAAGAACAATGCCAGCGAGCAGCACCAGCGCCTAGTTGCCGCAGGGTTTGAGTGCGCTATATACAAATGAAAAAATAAATAAATAAATAAATAAATAATGGATAGAAAAGACAAGTCATTATTAAGGTGAGGAATTGTTCTCAAATGTCGAGGTACTTGCCAAGCACAGGGCCAAGTGGCCAAAAGAGCAGCTACGTTGACCTCCCTTTCCGCACCCCGGGATGAAGGAGGCAAGGGCACAGTGAGGGGGCACATGGAGGAGTGATACATCTCTGTGCCCATTCCACGGGCTATGCCTGGCTCCTGTAAGGCAAAGATAGCTGAATCGGACAGGTGAACAGCGCCAGGCAGTTGAGGGGTGATGCAGTGAGGATCCATTGACCCATACAGTGCTCTGGCTATGCCACAATAAAAATGGGAACCGGGAAGAAGTGCACACAAAAAAATGCCATGCCACGCCATACATTTACATCACATGCCAGATTTCTTCATCAAATACGCTGGCATGCTTGGTGCCAGACATTTACCAGATGGACAAGTACTCACACCACTGCCAGGAGCTTTCCATTAAATGCTCAGGCACACCAATCCCAGGGATTTCCATAAATGCACAAGTGCAAACACCATTGCAAAGGGCTGACATTTGCTTCACAGGTACTTGCACAATGCTACTAACTGCCATCCAATGGCCAGTTCTCACTGCATTGGAAGCTACTGCCATCGTAATTGACAATGATTGCCATCATATTCCAGGTACTCAACCCCTTGCCAGGGATTGCCATCAAATGCCTATTGCCTGGAGTACTCACTCCTTTGTGAGGATTTGCATCAAACAACCAGTAATCAATCCATTGTGAAGAATATTCATCAAATACCCCGATGCTCACCCCATCACAAGCGAAAGATATCCAATGTACAGATACCAATCCAAATGCCAAGGACTCTGATCAAATTACTAGGCACTCACCCGTTTGCAGGGCATTGCTATTAAATGCACAATAAGCTCACAATATTGCAAGTGATGGCCATCAGAGGCCCACATGTGTCAATGCAAGGGATGGCCATCAGATGCCCAGATGTGTCAATGCAAGGGATGGCCATCAGATTCCCAGATGTGTCAATACAAGGGATGGCCCTCAGATGCCCAGATGTGTTAATACAAGGGATGGCCATCAGAGGCCCAGATGTGTCAATGCAAGGGATGGCCATCAGATGCCCAGATGTGTCAATGCAAGGGATGGCCATCAGATGCCCAGATGTGTCAATGCAAGGGATGGCCATCAGATTCCCAGATGTGTCAATGCAAGGGATGGCCCTCAGATGCCCAGATGTGTTAATGCAAGGGATGGCCATCAGATGCACAGATGTTTCATTGCAAAGGATTTCCATCAAATGGCTAGGTACAGACTCCTGTATGAAGAATTGCCAAAAGAATTCCCAGGCACTCACCCATTTGCCAGGCATTTGTTATTTTATTGGTCATTTGTATGGTGCCTAAACACAGGTTTTCCGAGGCCCCCACAAGACAAGATGGGGTTCCGGAGGACATGGGAAATCATAAAAATACAACAACAAAAAACGGTTATATTGGCCTTGTGACAGTGCAAGTGCATGACAATTTGATAAGTGCAAGGGTGTAGGGGGATAGGGAAAAGGGCAGGAGTGAGGTACCAACACAGGTGGGAGTGGGCAAGTGGTGGTAGGGCAAGGTGGCAAGTGCCAGGGGAATGAGGAGGGAGGGTTGGATGAGTGCAGTGAACAGGGAGGACTACATTGGGATAGTCTGGGAAGGAGGCCCGAGGGCACGTGCTGGCAAAGAATGCTGGGGGGGGGGACTGGTGGGGGTCTGTCTGACCATGTATGACTCCGAAGGGACCAGGCCCCAGTCGCAGTGGCAGATGGAGAGTTTAGCATCGGAGGGGGAGAGGGAAGGAAGAGGAGAAAAGGAAAGGTCCTGAGGAGTTCCAGAACTTAAGAAGATCAGGCTCAAGTCTGAGGGAGGGGAGAGAGGCTGTTCCAGGGGGAGGCGCCAGCCGAGGAATGGGATCTAGCTCCCACTCTATGCTTGGAGAAAAGTGTGTCCTGCAGAGAGTTGGAACCGGAAGACCGAAGGACTCTGCCTGGGAGGTATTTCGGGAGAGAAATCTGGATGTAAGAGCGGTCCCAGGCCCCAGACGGCCTTGTGGATGATGCAAAGGGTCTTGAATTTGATGCTTGCAGTCACTGGGACCCAGTGGAGAGATTTTAGGGCTGGAGAGATGCGGTCTCTGGGCTTGAGGCCAAGGATAAGTCTTGCGGTCCTATTCTAGATTAGTTGGAGGGGGCGAAGGGAGGAAAGAAGCAGGTTGAGGAAAAGGCTATTGCAGTAGTCAAGCCTAGAGAGGACCAGAGCTCTGGAGACATTGAGCTTCTGGGGGAAGGTGAGGAAAGGTAGAATGCCCCTGAGGAGATGAAGCTGAAATCTGGACTTCTCGGCAAGGTCCGTGATGTGTGGCGAGAAAGTGAGCGATGAGTCAAAAATTATCTCTTTGGGAGGATAGCTCAGGGCCAACATGCTCACCTTGGAAGCAAGAAAACACGGAGCAACACAGGTTCGATCCCCGGGTCCACGCTTAGAAACCTCTGGGTATTAAGTATGTTATAAATAACCTGTCATATCCCAAGGTTTTTTGCCTCACAAGTAGTAGAGGGACGGGGACCTAAGGAGTCTGGCCAGAGAGTGGGGGACACCTTCCAACGTCTACTCTGCAATTAAATGAAAGGTGCTCCATCGTGTGCTGTGTTTTGTGCTATCACACTTGAATAGCCCGCTCTCCTCCATATGTCATCAGCTCTCTCCCCAAGAATGGCTGCTAGGCGACCCTTAATGTTACCTATAGCCAGCGTATTTCCTCCTGTCATTTTCTCTAATTCATATATACATTTTACAGTGCCCAATGTCAAACTTGGGAGCTTGCACCTTAAATTATCCTTATCCATCTTCGGCCATGGAATATACTGTGGTCTTTTTCCCCCTTTTTCCAATCAGGGAAACATCGGCAAACCCTAACCCACAGTCGGCTCCCATCGTCAGCCTATCCATAGCAGGCACGATCGTCCCTGACCATCTCCTTGCTGGTAAAGATCTTAAACTGCTCACATATGGCAGTGATTCTCTTTTGTCACTACACAATCATCCTCAGGGATGCTCTAGGCATGCACTAGGATCTGGCGTTCTATCCTTAGGGTGTTCCCAATCCGGCCATCTTACTTCCTTCTGTAAATACGCTCCCCCCTCTTGCCTCATAGACAGTGTAACGCTCACCTGATTCCCGCAGAGGCGCCGGTCTTGACTGGGTGAATGCCGTATCTTCAAAGGTGATGTGTAACACACGGTTGGCTCTTTGGGCTGGACCTCTGTGCACTGTATGTCTGACTCGAAGAGTAAGATGTCTTAGGTAAGTGAACGCCGAGCTCTCCATCTGCCTCGGGGCAGGGTGCCGTAACCAGTTTCTTCACTGGATAAGGGTGTAGGCCTCTTGACCTCAGAGGACTGCTGTCCGTCGTTAACTGCACGAACGGTAAGTTCTGGGCACTTCAAATGTCTTAAAAGTCTTTTGTAATGATATCTCTTGTTTTGCAGGGTTCCGGCGATGGCGGATGGCGGGCTGATGAGAGTTGAGGATCGAACCCACGTGAGGAATAGAAGCGCCTGGAAGCACGTAAGTAAGCGCTTGTAGTCTGCTTCACGATGCGCACTAACTGTCCCTTTTATCTTGCAGGTACAAGTTCGGAGCTTTAGAGAAGCTGAAGGGTGCTGGAATACCCACTGGATTCGGCGTGGGAAGGAGTAATGGCACGTGAGTAATAAAGTTGCCCAATGTCTTTAAACGCACCTTCTTTTGTCTTTCAGATGCGGGATGCAGCGCCGAAGGCCTCCGGAGCGTGCGATGAGCTGGTAAGCTTTTGTCTTTCAGATGCCGGAATGCAGTGCGAAGACCTCCGGAGCATGCGAAGAGTAGGTAAGCCTTTGTCTTTCAGATGCCGGAATGCAGCGCGAGGCGTTGGTGACAGCCGATGGACCAGGTAAGAGATGCGCTGCCACTGAAGACCGTAGTGCTAACCTGTTCTTTCTTTGTCTTTACAGGTGCTGCTGAAGACTGGATTCCAGGATGGTAAGCCTTTGTTCCCTTAGGCCCAGGATCAGAAGCAGAAGACACGATGAGCGTTCTGCTGCAGAGAATGCAGAATAACGCAAAGCAAGATTCATCCATCGGGTGTGGTTTAAATAGCCTCCTGTAGTGCTTAGGTGTCTCCTTCCACAGCCTCGCCTAGGTGAGAAAAGAGTTCCTGCTTTCCAGAAGAGTTCCAGTGTTCTGAACCTAGGGAGTGGCTCCTGCCCCACCCAACAGGAAAAGTAGTCCCAAACAGAAGAGGATCAGGGGCTCAACTGGCAGGTAAGTAAGCAGCATGGTCTGCTGCAGGTAAGTCCACCCAAGCATTATGAGCCCGGCGCTTCCAGCGCTGGGACTGGGCATCTTTATGAGCCTGGTGCCACTGGCGCCAGGACAGGGTCCAAAAGGTCCCAATTGGGACTGGCTGGCAATCGGAACCGGGGTTATGGGTCTGCTTCCAAGGGATTTGGGTAAGTCCTGATCTTTTGGAAGCAGAGATCATGACAGTACCCCCCCTCAAGGCCCCTCCCAAACCGGGCTTCTCCGGGGGTTTGGGCTTGTTATGAAATGTTTGATGAAATCTTTTGATTAGACGAGGGGCGTGGACATATTCTGCAGGTTCCCAAGATCTTTCTTGGGGACCGTAGCCTTTCCAGTCAATCAGGTAAAATAGTTTAGATTTGGAGATCTTGGAATCCAGGATGCTTTTGACTTCAAACTCAAGTTCTCCATCAACTAGAATAGGTTTTGGAGATTTAGTTAGTCGGGTTTGAGGTTGCACGGGTTTTAATAGAGAGACGTGGAAGACCGGATGTATCTTCATGTGAGGGGGCAAGTCCAACTTGACCGCTACTGGATTTACTATGGTAGTGATGGAGTAGGGACCAAGGTATCTTGGGTTGAATGTGCGTGGTCCTTTTAGAGGTAGATATTTGGTGGATAACCAGACTTGATCTCCTACTTGATATTGGGGGGCTTCCTTCCGATGTTGGTCTGCTCCTCTCTTGTATTGTTCTTTAGCCCTTTGAAGGTGAGAAACGGCTTCCTTAAAGGCTTGAGTGATTGTAGAATGCAGGTGGTCTACTGCTGGTGTTCCAAGATCTTGGAGTGGATCCAACTCCGAGGTTCGAGGGTGACTACCGTATAAAAGAAAAAACGGGGTCTTCCCAGTTCCCGAGTGGACAGAGTTATTGTAGGCATATTTGGCTATCCAAAGGATATCTTTCCAAGTTTTTTCAGTTTGTTGTAGCATGCAGCGTAAATACTGTTCCAGAGTTTGATTGGTCCTCTCGGTTTGTCCGTCGGTTTGAGGGTGGTGGCTGGTCGAAAGTCTCACATCAATTTGAGCCGACCGACAGCAACTTCGCCAAAAATGAGAAATAAATTGACTACCTCGATCCGAAATGAGAACTGAAGGAAAACCGTGCAGTCGGACGATGTTTTCGAGAAATTCTCGGGCCAGAGTTGCTGCTGTTGGTAAGCCTTTGAGTGGAATGAAATGCGCCATCTTGGAGAATAGGTCCACGATTACTAGGATCGTATTGTATCCGGAGCATGGAGGTAGATCGGTGATGAAGTCCATAGAAAGCGTATGCCAAGGGCGAGGTGGGATGTCAATAGGGCGTAAGAGGCCGGCTGGTTTTTCCTTTTGACTCTTGTTTTGGGCGCATACTCCACAGGACATTATAAAGTCTCTGATATCTTTTTTCCAAGACGGTCACCAGAAGTAGCGCTTGATCTTTTCCGAGGTCTTGGTCATACCGGATGTCCTTCCATTAAAGAATCGTGATAACAAGAGATTACCTTTTTCTGTAAATCTGTGCTGGGCAGGTATAACCGTTCTTGGAAATATAATAGGTTGTCCTTCACCGTAAAGTCCTTTCCCTGCAGATGCCAATTCTGTATGTCTGCTGGAGTTACCAGTAGCCTGGCTTTATCCTTAACTTCCTCTATGGATTGTGTGGCGATTACACCTAGAATTCTTTGTTCGGGAATGATAGGTACAGGTTTAGGATTGATCAAATGTTCTTCCACTCCCATCCGAGAAAGGGCATCAGCTTTACCGTTTTTTGTACCAGGTCGATAGGTAATTATGAAGTCAAACTCGGCAAAGAATAGTGCCCAACGGAGTTGCCTAGAGGATTGAGCTTTTGCCGTTTTCAAATATTGCAGGTTTCGGTGATCTGTAATCACAGTAACGATGTGTCGGGCCCCCAGAAGATAATGCCGCCAAGCCTTAAAGGCGGACTTGATAGCTAGAAGTTCCTTATCAGTAATAGTGTAATTGATTTCAGGAGGCGAGAATTTGCGGTACCAAAATGCCACGGGATGCAACTGATTGGTTACTGGGTCCTTTTGTGATAGAACTGCCCCCATGGCAAGGCTCGAAGAATCATTTTCAACGATGTAGGGGAGTTCTGGGCGAGGATGTTTTAAGATCGGTGCAGAGGTAAATCTAGTCTTCAAATTCTGGAAAGCTTGTTCCGCCTCGGTAGACCATTCAAAACGTTTGTTTTTCTTTGACAAGGCGGTGATGGGCTGGACTATTCCAGAGAATTCGGGGATAAACCTGCGGTAAAAGTTAGTGAAGCCTAATATGCTTTGAACACCTTTTACGGAGGATGGCGATGGCCATTTGAGAATTGCATCGACCTTCTTTGAATTCATACGCACTCCGCTAGGTGATAATATGAATCCCAAGAATTCAACTTCAGTCACGTTGAAAACACATTTTTCCAACTTAGCGAAAAGTTTGTGTTGACGCAATCTCTCGAGGACCATTTTCACATGTTTCTGATGTTCAGTTTCCGATGAAGAATAAACGAGGATGTCGTCAATGTAAACAACAACACACACATCTATGAGCTCTCTGAGGACATCGTTCATAAAATATTGAAAGGCGGCTGGGGCATTGCAAAGTCCGAAGGGCATGACCTGATATTCAAATAGCTCATACTTGGTGCGGAAGGCCGTCTTCCATTCATCGCCCTCTTTTACTCGTACCAAGTGGTAGACTCCTCTAAGATCCAGCTTTGTATATATGCATGCTTTTCTGACTTGGTCCAGGAGTTCAGGGATCAAAGGTAACGGATATCTATTCTTAACGGTGATCTGGTTCAGGGCGCGATAATCTATACAAGTTCTAAGGTCCCCTTCTTTTTTTGGAACGAAGAACAAAGCTGAGGAAGCAGGGGACTTGGAAGGACGAATAAACCCATTCGCTAGGTATTGATCCAGGTATTGTCGGAGGTGAAGATTCTCAGGCTCGGTGAGGGCATAAATTCTACTACAAGGAGGAGTAGATCCAGGTATCAGGTCTATCTGGCAGTCATAAGACCTATGAGGAGGTAGAGAGTTAGCCTGATCCTTCCGGAAAACATCTTGGAATTCTAGGTATTCAGGAGGTAACTGGGGAGCCTCCGAGGAAATTGCTGCCAGTGCAACAGCAGGTCGAGGGTGACACGTAGAGACACATTCTGGAAACTGAACCATTCTTGCTCGCCAATCGATCTGAGGATTGTGCTTCTCTAACCAAGGAATTCCTAGAATAATCTGGAGCTGAGGGGCCTTGATCACATCGAACACGATCTTCTCATGGTGTCCATCTTGACTTACTAGCGTCACTTCTTGGGTGGTATGCGTTACTGGTCCAGAGGCTATCTCCGTACCATCCACCGTAGTAATGACGTCCTTTACAGCCTTTGGACAAAGAGTCAGATTCATCCTCAAAACCATTTCATGATCCACATAATTGCCGATGACACCGCTGTCGACGTAAGCTTCAATCGCATGTAATCGATCCGGATGTTCAGGGCTTATGAGGACCATAGGTATCACGAAATGCGAGGTCACGGAACTGGTTTTAACGCTCGGCAAGAGGACCTCTATTCTTGTCGGGCGAGGTCGTTTCCCTGCTCAGAGTTTGTGACCCTGGTAACTGCAGCTCCTACTGCCTTCTTGGCTTGTTTCACCAGACAGTCTCGAAGAAAGTGCCCCGAGTTTCCGCAATAGAGGCATAATTGCAACTGTTTTCTCCTTTCCCGCTCCTTTTGTGTTAGTGGTCCTTTCAGGCCCCCTATTTGCATGGGTTCCCCGGAGTCTACTCCTTTGGTAGGAGTTGGTGGTTTGGAAAATACTCGACCATCAAACTTGGAACGATCAGCCTTCCTGTTCTGCAGTCTGTGGTCAATTTGAACGACTAAGTCAATATAGTCCGAACAGTCTTGCGGGGGATTCACTACTTGGGCTAACACATCTTTGAGCTCTCCACGTAGACCTCTATAAAACAGCGTAATCCTTTTGTCCTCAGGCCATCGAGTTTCCACTATCAGTTTGTTGAAAGACGCAATATAAGCCAAAAGGTCTTGATTACCCTGTCGCAATGAAAGGAGCTCATTGTCCAAGGCCTGCCCCTGTGAATTTCTTGCAAACAGTTTTTCCATACTGAGCTGAAAAGCTTGAAAATCATGGAGAACCGGATCATCTTGATTAACTAGAGGGATCGACCAGTCTGCCGCATTGCCACTAAGGTACGAAAGCACGAAAGCTACCTTAGCTTGATCAGTTGGAAAGGCTGCTGGCCGGCATAAGAAGTGCAACCGGCACTGATTAATAAATACTGCAAACCTCTTTGGGTCACCAGAAAATCGTTCGGGCAGAGCCAGAGGTACATTCCCAGGTAGGTTGATCAGCACTGGGTTCGTAGAAGATGTTGAAGGAAGATTTGCCCCTGATGCGGGTAACGGAGTTTGTCCGGCTTGTGACTGTAGCAATTGTCTAGCGAGATCGTCTGTTCGCTCTTTGGAAATAATCAGTTCCCTTCTTAGAGCATTCGTTTCCTGACGGGCTGCATGCACTTCTGCTCTTAGTTCCCCAAGTAACTGGGCTAGCTGGTCGGTATCCGAGGTTTCCATAGCGCCTGGGTGGGAGTTTTGCGGTAGGCTTTGCGTTCTGTAACGCTCACCTGATTCCCGCAGAGGCGCCGGTCTTGACTGGGTGAATGCCGTATCTTCAAAGGTGATGTGTAACACACGGTTGGCTCTTTGGGCTGGACCTCTGTGCACTGTATGTCTGACTCGAAGAGTAAGATGTCTTAGGTAAGTGAACGCCGAGCTTTCCATCTGCCTCGGGGCAGGGTGCCATAACCAGTTTCTTCACTGGATAAGGGTGCAGGCCTCTTGACCTCAGAGGACTGCTGTCCGTCGTTAACTGCACGAACGGTAAGTTCTGGGCACTTCAAATGTCTTAAAAGTCTTTTGTAATGATATCTCTTGTTTTGCAGGGTTCCGGCGATGGCGGATGGCGGGCTGATGAGAGTTGAGGATCGAAGCCACGTGAGGAATAGAAGCGCCTGGAAGCACGTAAGTAAGCGCTTGTAGTCTGCTTCACGATGCGCACTAACTGTCCCTTTTATCTTGCAGGTACAAGTTCGGAGCTTTAGAGAAGCTGAAGGGTGCTGGAATACCCACTGGATTCGGCGTGGGAAGGAGTAATGGCACGTGAGTAATAAAGTTGCCCAATGTCTTTAAACGCACCTTCTTTTGTCTTTCAGATGCGGGATGCAGCGCCGAAGGCCTCCGGAGCATGCGAAGAGCTGGTAAGCTTTTGTCTTTCAGATGCCGGAATGCAGTGCGAAGACCTCCGGAGCATGCGAAGAGTAGGTAAGCCTTTGTCTTTCAGATGCCGGAATGCAGCGCGAGGCGTTGGTGACAGCCGATGGACCAGGTAAGAGATGCGCTGCCACTGAAGACCGTAGTGCTAACCTGTTCTTTCTTTGTCTTTACAGGTGCTGCTGAAGACTGGATTCCAGGATGGTAAGCCTTTGTTCCCTTAGGCCCAGGATCAGAAGCAGAAGACACGATGAGCGTTCTGCTGCAGAGAATGCAGAATAACGCAAAGCAAGATTCATCCATCGGGTGTGGTTTAAATAGCCTCCTGTAGTGCTTAGGTGTCTCCTTCCACAGCCTCGCCTAGGTGAGAAAAGAGTTCCTGCTTTCCAGAAGAGTTCCAGTGTTCTGAACCTAGGGAGTGGCTCCTGCCCCAACCAACAGGAAAAGTAGTCCCAAACAGAAGAGGATCAGGGGCTCAACTGGCAGGTAAGTAAGCAGCATGGTCTGCTGCAGGTAAGTCCACCCAAGCATTATGAGCCCGGCGCTTCCAGCGCTGGGACTGGGCATCTTTATGAGCCTGGTGCCACTGGCGCCAGGACAGGGTCCAAAAGGTCCCAATTGGGACTGGCTGGCAATCGGAACCGGGGTTATGGGTCTGCTTCCAAGGGATTCGGGTAAGTCCTGATCTTTTGGAAGCAGAGATCATGACAGACAGACTCTCTGTCCTCGTCTGACATCTCTTGTCCCGAAGAAATACGGCTACCCTCTCCTTCACCCTGGTCTATGTTCAGTCTGCTTAAGGACAATGTTCTATGCTCAAGAAGGAATGGATTTTCTTCTCCACTCTGTATCTGGAAGGCTAGGGATTGATTCTGTCTTTCTCGACCTTCATAATTACTACCATCCTTTAATTCTTGATAGATTTTATCAATCCTGTCTCCGATACTTCCTATATCAATGTTTTCTTCTTCTAGTGCTACTCTAGATGCCCCTGACATTGCTCCCTTTACTGGAAGAAACTCTTCTATTCTGTCCCCTCGTATCAGTGAAGTCGGCCTTACTGGCTCCCTTCAAATAAGGATGGACTCGTACTCCTGCTGCCTCCTTCTTTGTTCTAAGTCTTCATCTAATTCTCTTTGTTTTCTTATGTCCCTCTTAGCTCTGTCTTTCTCTGTCTTTCTCTTGTTTTCGCTCCTCTCTTCTCACTCCTGCTCTCCTTTCCTCCTCTTCTCTTCGTCTCTGCATCCTTTTGTCCTTTGATCTTTGTGCTTCTTCTTCTTCTCTTTCTCTTTCCAACCAATTTCTTTCTTCTATCACTTTCTACCTACTGTCATATTTTCTCTGCCCGCTCCTGTTTTTCCTCTTGCTCCTCCTGATACAGCTACTCTCGCTGTTCCTTGTTATTTCTTTTATGCTCGTCTTCCTTCAACCTCTGCTCTCGTTCCCTATCCTTTCTATCTTGCTCATCCTTATCCTCTCTTTGCCTGACTTCCTCAATGCTTTTCCCATCTAGCTTGAGTACTATCTGTCCTCCCATCCATTCATTCTGCACGAGTGTTACCTCGTCGTCTTTATCTTTTTCCCCTTTCCATCTCTTGATCTCTCTTTCTATTTCTGTCGATATAATTGACCGCTCACTCTTCTCTTCCTTATTTTGTATGATCTCAAGGATCTCTTCTTTCCTCTTACTCTCCTCTGGACTATCGTCACTGCTATAAGCAGGCTGTTCGTATATCGGGTTACTATACCCCGTTGCCATTTTCAGTTCCTTCAAAGGGTACAACCCTACTTCTTCCGTAATAGCACTGGTTGAGCATCCACTCCTCAGGTGGCAGATCTTACTTTTCTTCCTGGTACATCTTCCAAAGCACTCAAATCGCAAATCTTTTCTCCAATTTCTTCCCCGTGTACGCAATGTGCAAATATGTGGTCATGTGTTGCAATACTGCTTTGACAGTGATCCCCCCTTGTGGCCATGGCATGAACATCGTATTTGCCTTGCCTTTCACCCATTCCGCACTATATTGTGTGAGCTTGGGAATGTGCTTTGCAATGTCTTACATAAATGCATCAGGAGTATCTCCCATTGTGACAAGTCTCAATTGACTGTCAATAGTTACCAGATTTTATAAAATACTTTGACTGCTTTCAATATCCTAAAACAACAAATATGAGCACGCTCCAACAATCGCTGCTCAAGTCTCTTACTTTTTCAATTGTCTCTCTCTATCTTTGGATTGGTACCAACCACTTGCGTAGATAGTCCGTCTAGCTCCCTATTTTCATTTCAATTCTTTTACAACATATATCACCTTTCAGGACTATAACTCAACATAAATACAAACACAGACACACTAGTCGACTTAACACATTTACGGAAAAAATACTCTGTGATCACCTTTTCTTTCTCCTTGCCCCTAATCAATATCCTGTCAAAGGATTTAGCTCGTCTCCCTATGTAAACCTGTTTACACGTAGCCTAAGGACTCCGACTGGAAATTGAGACAACCTCTCCTAGGCCCCCTTGGGCCAGGTTCCTGGGCTTTTCTCTCTCTATCACCACACAATATTTCCCATCACTTAAAAAAAATTACCACAATCCCATCCCCTTAATTTGCCATTCCCCTCATTCGACTCACCATTCGGTCGTTCTTTGACTCGAGGCCTTCGGTATCATCTCCTCCTCCAACCGACCTCTTTCACCTTCCGTCCTCAAAGCGCCCGTGGAAACCAGGCAGTGATTTCAGCAAAGAGAGACCCTGGCCACCGTCTCAATTTTTTTGCAAGATTTCTATTTGGCCACTCTCCACAGGAAACCCTGCGATCTTCCGGCTAAATGGCAGAGGATGTCCGATCATCTGACGCTCTGGAGCTTAACTGATCGATGGGTCTTTAACCACGTGAACTTAAGGCCCTGGCGGGTAGCGTGTCATGCAGTTGGATGGGACACAGAATAACTCTGTCCTTTTTGCTGTTTTGTTATTAGTTGTCTAAAACAGGGAGTTACAATGGACATCTATGGATGTCACACAGCATTCTCTCGAGGCATTTCAGAACAAATCACAGTAATATAATAAAAACTCATCATACGTGACGTCACACTATGTGGCAAATAAGAAACACCTACGAGGGATTGTGGTTGGTTCAAGGGGAACATCTAAGTATACTTTCTATAAGGGATCGGGTAATAGTTGGAGCTCTACGGTCAGGTGGATAACTCATGCCCACCCCTAGTGCAAGTCATCTTCAACAGTTATTAGAGACAAGTTACATCATTGGCTCTCAAACTATAAGGCCCTTCGTTATATGGCCCTCTACAAATGGTTGGCACGCTCGTGCCACGCCTGGAACATTCAGTTCACTAACACCATGTAAGCTCTTACCCCAGGTGCCAAGGTGTGAAATTGACTTCACCTCCCCACCCAATTAGCCCCACATGATATGATATGATATAATATATGATATGGCATTTATAAAGCGCCTATACACAAGTGTTTCAAGGCGCGATGAGGCAAGGCAGGGGAGGGGAACAAAAGGGAGGACAGGACAATGATCCTACTAGGCCAGGTGTCATTCAGATCGCGCAAGTGCGTGGGAAGGGGGCAGGGACAGTGCAGTACATGGGAAAAGATGATAACAATAAATAAGTAAACGGCCAGCATGTGGCAAGTGCATGGGTAAGTGCGGGCATCAGGAGTCAAGGGCTGATAGGGGGACTGTAGGGATACAGAAACAGTCGGCAAGTGCAGGGGTTGCCAGGTGGGGAGTGCAGGTGTGTGACCCTGGCGGGGGAAGGACCTGGGTCCGAGATCAGAGGGTGTCCAGGTAACCAGTGCAGTTCCGGTTACAGCCAGGAGGTCAGCAGAGAGGAGCAATAGAAAAAGCAGAAGCAAAGAGAAAGGTTTTAAGGTGAATTTTCTTCAGTGCTCTTGACACGTGCAACCTTCATTTTGCACATGAAAGCCCACTCGATTCTTTATTTCATCATCAGGTTTTGTAAGGTCCATACATCATCTTCTTCAGCCAGCCTTTTCAGTGCGTCACTCTTATTTTTTGTGACGCCACCAAGTTCCTCTTTCTCTTTTTCTCATACTCATTTGGGGACTTCTTCCAAGAGATTATCATCTCTTCGAGGATACATCATGTATGGTTTTCTTAGTGGATAAAATTTCTCAAAGACTCAACGCGGAATAGTCACAAATGCCGGTGTCAAGCATGGCACAATCTCAGGCTGCCAGCATAGACGTAGTAGGGGGCGGCGGGTGCAGGACCTCCTGCAGAGGCATTCGGCTGCTGCTCTAAACTAACAAAACAGACGTGACACCACCACTGTATATTATCACAATAATGACACTAGGGCAGTAGTGATATGCTAAATTACTATTTTTGGCACCACGACATTCACCAGCACAGCTGCCTAACAATGGTGAGGCTTGCCCAGAAAGAGGCGTATGGTGACCCGCCAGGGGCACCCAGCCCTCAGCCTGCTGGAAATCAGAGGACAGACGGAATGCCACAGAAGTGTGACCCAGACCGCAGCCTGCTGAGGGGTAGAAAGGCCATCAGAAGAGTTGCCGGGTGCCCCATCAGGGGTACCCAGGCCTCAGCCTGCTGAGGCATAGTAAGGGCATCAGAAGAGAGGCAGGGTGCCCTAGCAGAGGTACCCAGACCTCAGCCTGCTGAGAGGTAGACATAGCATCAGAGAAGAGGCAGGGTGCTCCGCTAAGTATATCCCCCAGACCTCAGCCTGCAGAGGAGTAGAAAGGGCATCAGAGAAGAGGCAGGGTGCCCCGCCAAGGATACCCCCCCAGACTTCAGCCTAGTGAGGGGTAGAAATAGCATCAGAGGAGAGGCAGGGAACCCCGCCAGGGATACCTCCAGAACTCAGCCTGCTGAGGAGTAGAAAGGGCATCAGAGGACAGGCGGGCGACCCTCCCGGGGTATATAGGCCTGAACCTCCTGAGGAGTAGAAAGAGCATCAGAGGACAGGGAGGGTGCTACTCCTGGGGTATTCAGGCCTCAGCCTGCTGAGTTGTAGAAAGGGCATCAGAGGAGAGGCATGGTGTCCAACCAAAGGTACAAAGATGTCAGGCTGCGCATGAGTACAAAGAGCATCAGAGGATAGGCAGTGTTCCCCACCTGGGGCACCCAGGCCTCAGCCTGCTGATGTGTGGAAAGGACATCAGAGAAGGGGCACTGTGCCCTGTCAGGGATATACCCAGATCTCAGCCTGCTGAGGAGTAGAAAGGGAATCAGAAGAGAGGCAGGGTGCCCCACTAAGAGAACGAGTCAAAAAGCAAAAGAGGGACATAGAGAAAAAGAGAAATTGAGAAAGTGTACCTGAGAGAAACAATGGAGGAGAGAAAAAGTGAAAATACTTGGCAAAATGGAATCAAGATTTCTTGCGGAAAGCAGCTCCCTTTGGGGTCCTCTCAGAGCGCCACAGACAGGCCCCATCAGCGTCTCCGGCTGCAATGACGGACCCTGTGCTGAGGTTGAAGGAATTTATTGGATCTGCGTTTAGACATGCAAGTGGCCATCCCTAAAAGGGCTTTATTTTTAAAATAGCGGTCCACCCGCCACCGCCCTTCTGCGGAGGGGATAATGAGTCAGAAAAGTCGAGTCAAATGAAGGTGCTTTTCGTAGAACAAAACGTCTAGTGCTAAAGGTTTCATATAAATGATGTTACTTTTGTCATAACAGATAAAAGGCATATCAGTGGTCTTGGAGTCATGTGACCACATTCCTTGCAATATCACAAAATTTATCAGTATCTCACAACACCCTGGTGTGAGCAGTAATAGGACATTGTCCCTCTGTGCTAGTCGCATTCAAACGTTTTGATACTGAGCCCGTCTGTAAGTAAAAATATTGTTTCCAGACCCCCTACACACTATAAATGTTTGTTTGTTTATTCATTTGTTATGCGCACCAGACTAGTAAGTAAAAGGGCGCAGCAGTATGGAAATGCAAAGCTTACAAGGTTGCGACATGAGCACAAGATACAATATTTACATGCTTACAAGATATACACAATGTACAAAATAATGGCAAAGAATAAAAATAAATAAATGAATAAATAAAAATGGCCTATATAGTTACAGGGATAAACAATAAGCACTGTACAAAAATATATATTACAGAAGTAAGGCCCTGCGTATATCACTTAGGCTCACAAGTAGACTGGATTGCGCACAGGAAAACTGGATTGCACCTATGCTTATATTTTCGATGAAAATCAGTTACTTGAATCACTTTTTAAAGAGCTTTGCGCCCCCCTAACGCCACTCAACATCCTTCGGGCCCACTAGAGGGACCAGCTCACAGTTTGAAGACCACTGCTCTGTGCAGTGGTTCTGAATTGCAAAGGATGCCGCTAGGTCTGCTGTTTGGGTCTCTTACGTTCACAGCCAGGATCAGCGCTGTCCATGGTGCTGAAATCCTCGCAGGAGCAGCACTGTCCATGGTGTTGAAATCATCGCAGGAGCAGCGCTGTCCACGGTGCCGAAATCTTCAAGACTAAATACCACTTACTATACAAATAGTTAAAGACAATGCCATGCAAAATGTCAAAAGGAAAAACCTTTGGTTGATCCAAAGTTGTACTTTAAGAAGCATGGATGCAGAGGGGCATTTCTACTGCAGAGGTGTCTCATCACACTCATTCACGGCATCAGTCATAGCAGTCTTGGTGCAGCTGTCAGATAAGTGCATTCCGAGGCAGGTAGCGATCGTGGGACCTCTGTCTGCTTCATCTGCTTGAACTACTTAAACTGCACACCTCTGCACAGCTCAGCACCGTGAACAGTCTGCGTTGCTGTAGCAGGTTTTGTGTTCTCCTCCTTCTCAAAGGCAGCAGTAACAATGGTACAAAGACTCAGCAAGCCAGGGCTCCCACTGCTTAGTGGCTCCCACTGCTTAGTGGCCCTGGCTGTGGCTTGCTGAGTCGTTCTACCATTGTTACTGGTAACCATTGTTACTGAAGCAGACGGAGGTCCTACGATCGCTACCTAGCTCGGAATACACTTATCTAACTGCTGGATCAAGACCGTGATGACTGATGCCGTGAATGAGTTTGAGGAGACTGGAGGCATGACTGGACTCATTAACGAGCAGCCGCACAACATCGAGCTCGGAAACAGTATGGACTTTGACCCGTGACATGAGGTAAGCAAAGGGTGGACACTGGGAGGGGCTGTGCGGGACTTTGATGGAGAAAAAGCTGATGTTGTAGCTATCACCTGAGGGAAAAATAGTATGGACTTTAAAGATGTCGGACGAAAGCTTTCAGTGGCTACCGTCCAAGAACCCTTCCCCTCCTCTGCCCCCGCTCGATATAGTTTTGGACTTATTTACCCGTACAGAGACATGTATCAATATTTTGCAAAATTAGAAATGTACCACTGACACGAACATGACATCTAACAACGAAAAGAACAACTGGGAAGTTGTAGAGACTTTAGAGTCTCAAGAGGGGAATTCATCTGTAAGGTAAAAACAGGCAGTCAGCAACCCCTGAATATTTTACATGCAGAGAAAGTGGAACTGTCACTGGGAACAAATAGAGAAAAGATTTTGGCACTTTTGACATCGATAAAGCAAGCGAATCATGAGGAAAAAATTAATGAGGATTTGCAATCAACAATACAATCTACAGTCATGAATGCAGAGGTAGCGGGGTGAAATTGGTACTCGATAAGCTGCCTACCAATGTGCTGCTTCCTCCTGTGGAAGATAAACTTAAGAACACCTACAACCATAATATTAACTTTTCTAGCTTACCTGCGAGATTAATGGTTACGGCCTCGACAACAGCGATTGTAACGATGAACCAGGAGAAGGCACAATGAAGCAATTATTGTAGGTGGAAAAACTACAATATACTTCAACTCAAAAGACCTAACATTTGGAAACCTTTGGGCCTAACTCCCCAAGGTTACAATATGGGAAAGGCGTTCTCTTACCAAGCACAGGGATGTGACAGGCTGGAGATGCCAAAGAGAACCGCCACAGAAGAACATCTATTAGGCCTCGACAAGGTTTTTGATGGAGAAGTGCCGGACCATCTCCTACTAGAAACCTCATTAACAGTTGAACTGGAAGAACAGGCAGAACAATGGGGTTCATGAGAGGTGAGATCGACATACAAGACGGCTGAGCAATTCTTTACCGCCCAACAAGGGAAGTTTGCGACTATAGCAAACTCTCCAATACAAGGATCCCTCCTAGGGAACGAACGGTTTGGATATTCTGATGCTTACCTAGAAACACAACAGGCCTCACCAAAAACCGCTCTGGATATTAAGACAGTACAACAACAGAACAATCCATCATATGCCATTAAAGCAACTCAGACGGATGGAATTATTTAGATAATCAAGAGCATAATTCCTCTGGAGATAAGGCTAAAGATGTGGATTTCGTAGTAGTTTCGACACTGAAAACAATCTTGGCACCATTTATGAAACTCTTCGAACAGATGGGAGACCAGTTAAAAGACCAGACTACGGTTTTGGCCATGCTACATTAAAAAATGGTCTATGTTGAAGGATTTGTTTCATGTATACAACATGATTTAGATACCAGTACGTCCAAAGTAGCTTCTTTATTGCATAAGATTCTCAATCCTATAATAAAAGAGAAACAGGCTAGTAGATATTCCAGATCCTTTGAGGTGAGTGAATTAAAGCAACCAACTATAGCTGTCCCCAAACTACTGATCACAGTTGCCTCTCAATCTGATACACAAGAACAAATTGTGATCACTGAGAATGTGAAGAATCCGAAAATAACTGAAGAAGGTAGATTGCCGGGAACGCCACATCCACCAAATGTGAATCCAGCAAAAGAACTACCGAGCTCATGCAAACCTCATCCAATAGCGGAAGAGGAAGGAGGATTAAAGTGCTCAGTAGAAAATAGTGGGCCAATCGACATGACCAAAACCAGCATAGAATGCGGAGAGCGAGTTGTCCGGGAGTTGCAGTCTTCCCGTTTTGAGTGAAACTCTAGCTACCGAAACAAACAGAACACTTAAAAAAATCTGTCAGGTATTCCAAAAGGGAAATAAGAGTATCACAAGACCATTAATCAACCCTCTGCAACAGGTCAACAAGACAACGAACAAACAAAGCAGGATTGGGAGCAAGCCAGCCCAAATAAAAAAAACAAAAAAATTGCCCTTGCTTACAAACGCAAAGTTAAATAGCAGGAAGAGCTCTATCAAAAATATTACCCTGCCAAAAACTAACTGCATTGAGATATTCCCGACAAAAATCGTACCAAAAAACAAAACAAAAAGCGTCTCTCATGGGACGAAAACAACACCTCTGGCAGTTGGGATTAATGAGCATGAAGATGAAAATGAAGAGATCACAACAGCAGACTTGGTGAATTTATCAACCTATACTACCTATACAATCTCAGGGTCCAACAAGGAAGAGAGAAGTAGTATGGGAAACGAAGGATCTACTTGCGACCCACAATCATTGGAAAGTAATCAGGAGATCGATGAGGCTAGGATCCAGGAAATATTTAATATGCTGGTTGGTCCAAGGACCGCAAATGGAAAAAAAAGATAACATAATAGCTACTACTAAAGCAAACGGGTTGCCTAGGAGCAACCCCCATGAGAATGCCCCTGAAATCATTAATTTAGAGCTCGGGCAGGACTGACCCATGGAACAACAGAGCTTGAAAGTACGGACTATAGTCCAGGAATTTGAGAAGGCTTCAGATAAAAATTCAAAAGGAGCAAGAGGAGATAGTAGTCCAGGAGAGAGGAACAACGATACAAGAACAGGGAGACTAAGACAGGAGCCAACCAAGTATGACAACAAAGGCTCTGGGCCAAATACTAAGCAGGTAAATATTGGGACATCGGGCCATCGGCAGAAAACAATGATGAGAACAAACTCATCCACAAATGAGGGCTATGTAATATCGCCATTAAGAATTGTGAAATGTAAAGAAATAGTGAAGACAAACGAAGTACATGGGGAAATCCCAATAATAAACAACTGAAATCACACTATAAAGGGTGACACTAAAGAGTTTCATGAACCGGTCTACAAATTACTGTGGAAAGATTGATTCCTTCAGAGGACGGCCAGATTCTCAATAGGGCAAATGTAATTAGATTGTTTCACCACCTCCCAGCCCCAAGATTATTGATGATGAAAGATCTGGTCACTGTGGAATTCCCAGAAGAGGATTGAACTGATAGGGTGATAATTCACCTAGCCAGCCACATTGTTAAACAACTACTACTGGATTCAGCCCGACAACTAAGACCCATGGGCTTTGATATAACAAACTGGGATGAAGTAAATTTAAAGATACGAGAAGTAGTTGATAACAATCCAGAACCAGTTGTACAGAATAGAGGGAGAAGTGGTAAAAAGAGAGCTCAGTCAAGAGCCAGATCGAGTGGGGGAACCCAAGGAAGAGGACATGAGGGCACTCCAGTAACCTCGATTACTCCATTACCTGGAAGAACCGAGGGAGCCGGATCTGAAGAGCATTGGAAGTGGCTTGTCAGATTATTAGCAACAAAACTGAATCACGCATAGACTCAGCCACTTTGTAACAAGCTGCCCTTAATGTTTCCAAGCTGGAACACACAGGGGTTCTCCCATCTCTTGCATAGTGATGATCCATCAATCAAAAGGCACACTATCATATAGGGTTCATAGTGATAACATCGAAAACAAAAAAGTCGAAAGTCATAATTTCGAGAAAAAAAGTTGAAAAATAAAAAGTCGAATTTCTTTTTTAATACACTTTTTATTCGAAATGGGGGGGGTTCCCCCCAAACCTCCCTTGTTTTTATTTTTTTAACTTTTTTTATATGCTTGAGCCAAAAAATAAACATAAATAAAAAAATAAATAATTCAACTTTTTATTTTTTGACATTTTGTTTTCGACATTATTGTCTTTCGACATTTTGTTTTTGATATTTTGACTGACCACCGTCTACAAGAAACGTGGTTGAGGAGCCCACCAACTATTGAGGGATACAATGTTCACCTGAATCCAGCTCATAAAGGTATAAAAGGAAGACCTGCATCGGGCCTGCTAATCGCAACTAAGAACTGTTTGGGCTTTGAACTTCTTGAATCTACTAACCCAAACAGTCATATGCAATCAGTAGTTAGCAAGATTTTAGTGGGAGCAAACAAAGAACCAAAAATTGTCGTGATTACCAACCTATATTGGAATCCGATAATTTAATCATTAAACAACTTACCAGACCAGGTCATGGAATGGTTGGATGATCAAAGAGAGAAATGGGGGGATCCACATGTCATCATGTGTGGGACTTGAACACTCAGTGTGAGATCACCGAAGGTCAAGATATTGTGGATGATCCCATTAAAACTTCAGTCTCAAGAGTACAAGGAAAGCTATGGAGTAGTGTGGTTGCATCAAGAAATATACATATTCTGAAAGACAACAATGGAGGTAACACCCACTTGGAGGGGGGGGGTGTCATATTCTGGATCACTTTTGTGTTTCGCAAAATGTCCTGAATGACTCTGCCAGAATGATTGTAGAAAGAAAACAGAGTGACCACTTCCTACTGAGCATGACATGGACATGCCAAACATCGCGACTGACACAGAAGTGCCTAGTGGACTGTGAGGATGCAATAGGCTGAGAATCAGAGCACCCCAATTAAAAAACTTTGAGAAACATCTCAAGTCAACAATAACGTCAGGAGTGGAACGCAACTCAAACTGCTTAATTGACTTTTCGTCGCTCCTAAGTATTTTCGAAAGCAAGAAGAGTCACGGAAATAAACCAGGTTTTAGACACCGACATTCTTTCAATCTGGCTACAAGAGAATACAAGAAGGTTATGAGATTACAAATCCAGAGTTTGAAGAATGAGCCACAAGCACAAAGAGCTACTGAAATAAAAAAGCTTCAACAAAATTCAGAAATTGGAAAAAAAATCCCAAATAAAACAATCTTACAGCAAGATGCAGGATGAATGCTGCACAATATTAGATCAAAAAATACTGCGGAAATCTGGAACATGATTAACAACATGGATACTCCACAGGAGGCACTTGTAATGAATCCTATTACAGCGGCCAGTTGGACCTCACATTTTTTGTAATTTTTTGATCCCAGAATTAGTGTGCCATGCAACGAGAAACATAGACAGGGTCCATGGGATCAGTTAAATATCTCGTTGGAGACAATCATAGCAGCCATAAACAAAGTGACCAAATCAAGAGCTCCGGGCCCAGATGGGCTCACAAATGTAATGCTAAGAGAAAATCCAACTGAATGGGCCAAGATCTTAACAACTTTTTCAATCATGTAATTGATAAACAGATGATCCCAATATCATGGAAGACGGCGGTGACTATTCCAATTTTTAAAAGGGGCTGAGATCGAACCCAAGTAATTACTGCCCTGTAGTCTTGCTGGACGTTGTGGGCAAAATGTTTGCCTCTATTACCTTGAAAGCATTAGGTAAGTGGAGCTCTGAAACTAACCATCGCAATGAATGGCAAAGTGGCTTTATTAAGGGGTTGTGAACCTCCCTAAATATCTTCCTTATAAACATCTTTAGGGCTCAGGTGGAGGTGGAAAGGAAAGAAAATATAATAGGCATTCATCGATCTGTCTGAAGCTGATCTCGACTCGAAATGGAACAGTGGGGCTGTCCACCTGCCATCCGAGAAATTATTCAAGATCTTTACTCGGACACTTCCATGCGAATTAAGTTGGACAGATCAGGGTTATTCTCAAGGGTAATCAAGACAAACAAAGCAATAAAACAAGGTTGCCTACTTGCGCCAGATTTATTCAATATGTTTATTTTGGATGTGGCTGATGCATTTACCAACATCAGAAGTTTGCCACCAAACATTGGAGGAGAAAAAATTGGCTGCCTACTTTACGCTGACAACCTGGTCCTGCTGGATCAAACTCCAGTAGGATTGCAACGACAATTGGATGCCTTACAGAATTACATTAACCGGAATGGCTTAAAGATCAATCCGACAAAATTAAGGATCATGTCATTTGGAAAACAAGTAGGTGGTAAATGCAAAAGAACGAATTGTTGGCAGCTAAGAGAACAGGAGATTCCACAAGTCTCGGCGCTTACATACTTAGGGGTGTGTCTCAATACAAGCAGAGCAGATACCCCCAGACTGAGTCTTCTCAAATCCAAAGCTATAAACTTGGCAAGTCAGGGCAGAATTCTTTTAAAGAGATACTGTTGCCACTCGCTTGAACCCCTCATTGTGTTCTATAGAATGAAAGCATCACCAATTCTGACCTACAGGGCGGAATGCGTATTCTCTTTCTGTGCAGAAGATTGGACCCTCATTGAGGGAATATATTGGAAAAGAGTTTTACGGATGCCAAAAAGCACACCCATGCAAGCAATTTGGATGGAGCTGGGAATGACGGCCATGAAAACTGTAGTGGATTGGAAGTCATTAACATTCTATCGAAAATGCCTCAAAGCATCAGACAAAGGTGGCATGGCAGTGCTACAAAATGCCATAATTCAGAACAGTGATGTAACCTTAATGGATTGGAAACGAATATGCCAGGCTATCTTTGAAGGACTTAGGTGAAGATGATAAATCCCTAAGAGAAAATCCGACAAAATCAAACACAAATTATATATACGCGACTAGCTAGTGACGCAAGATGACAGACAAGGTTTGAAAGCCTATGGGAAACCGTTCACAGAGGCTAGAAAATTAAACTCCTTACCGAGGTGCCTAGTTCAATTTCCAAACTGGTACTACAGGGACAAGCTGATGAGATTCAGACTGCATTTGTTTCCCACAGGTGAGATACTCAACTACCAAAAGATGAACTTGACTTCAGCACAGTGCAGACTATGTAAGGGAAGATTCATCAGTAGAGTCATTAAAACACTTGGTTATGTTCTGCTCAAATATGAAGGATGAGAGAACACATTTCATGGAAGAAGTGTCTAAAAAACAGAGCTGGCAAACCACAGAAGATTGGTGGCTTGAACTTTTGAGAGGAAACCGAAATTTGATCTCTTTCGCACCGTTAAAACTATTGCTAAAAATCTTTAAAAAACTAAATGAGATCTAAGTTAGTCTAGAAGAATGAATTTATCAAACAAAGTAAATTATTACTATCATGTGGACAGCATGTAATTACATTTTATGTATAATTGTGGCTAAAGGTTTGTCTATATTTTAAACCAATAAAGCCTTATAAAAAAAATAAATGAAACTGTGACCCATGACCTGTTGTTTGGGCCTTTCTAGGAGAAAGATGTCTGGTTGTCAATTAGTTGCTGATAGCTGGTCCTGCAGAAGTGACCTAGGGTCACACCTGCTCATAAAATGTGCATCACACCTGAAGCAGAGTCCTTTTGAAGCTCTTGAGGGGAGCTTAAATGAACATGGGCTCAAAGCCAAATGCCCTGTAACCTAACCTAAGAAAAGGGTGGGGGGTAGGAAAGGGACCATGCTAAAACGATTTTTGTGTGATAAACATAACAGACATTATTAAGAAAAATGTGATTCAGGCCTTCCCATGATTCCGAGAGATTTGAAAGTTGGTGTGAGGGTGAAGGACAAAATTAACTTTTGTATGATGAAGTGTCATATTATTCACTAGTACTGTCTATGAGGAAATCAAGAAAAATATAGAACTCATACATATATATCATGAGGTTATTTGAAGGACCCAGGGAATTATTACAGTCTGAGAGTTTCCAAAACGAAAGATGCAGGAATCTTTTACAATTTGAAATGATGTTTCTAATCCTCCCACATCCTACATCATACATGTCTCTGAACTCCTGGTCCTATCATCAGGCGGGGGTGTGGTGGGGAGAGGTGAAGGGAACAAGGTAGCCAATCCTGGCCGTGGGAATCATCACAAGGCTGCTGTGTCACTAGCCGTAGAAAAGGACCAGTTTGCATCAGAACTGGGCTTTTTGTGAATTATTCCGTGAGAGAGCTACTGCTGGACTCTTCCAAGGAACAACTAGCCGAGAGGCCTCAATCCTTGCATTGGAGACAGTGGCTGGGACATAGAGAAGCTAGTTGGGTCCCAAACCAGAGGACCAGAAGGAATTTGGCTGCAGGAGCTATCCCTGACTGAAAGCCCTTGACCAGACCTGTGCTGTGTTCAGAGGAGCCCTGCTGTTTTCCCTGACCAAAGCCTCCTATTTAAGTAGATATCCCAAAGCCAGCAATTGTGTGGGGAGCCACATGCCTTCATCTATTTCCATTAGTGGGTAGAGGGGGTGTGAAACTGGGTAGGCCTTTTGCACAATCAAATCTTAATCAAACTTACTTCCCCATTAGAAAACCACCCCTCTGTTGAAATCGCATTGTGTTGGGAGCAGCCATCCTTAAACCTTTCCATTAAAGTGTGGGGAGGTGGAAACTGTGTAGATCCTTAGCACATTTGATTGAAGTAAATCAATTAGTCCCCTAGAAAATCAAAGGATGAGGGTTGTTAGAATTCAAAACTAACAATTAGCTCATCCCCAGAGTGTTAGAACTGGTATAGCCCCTAAAGACCTGGCGGACTGTCTCTGAAATCCTTGACTCCCACATAGAAAGGGGGGCTGGGGGTTGTCAATCATCCCGAAAAGAAGTAATCCATAAAACACCAAATTCCAAGTCAGTGTTGAGGGTGTAAAATAAAATTCCCCATTCATTTTAAACCAGAACTGCAAAGTATTGTATCACATCTGCATGTGCGTTGCAAAACAAAATTTCTCTTTTGTTTTCATTTTTCCCTGACCTCAAACAAGTCCTGCCTTTTAAGTGTGGTGAAAAATGATTTTCATTTGAGTTCCTTTTTCACAACCTTGCCATTTTAATAATAAGCCCAAAAATATTTTTCCCATTGAAATTCCTTTCCCAAACAGCGCCTTTTCAAATTAGCAGCAAAAACGATTTTTCCATTGTGTCCTCACTCCCTGCATCTTGCCTTTCAATTAAAGGGGTCATATTAAATTGAGGCCTGGAGGGTGGGGGTGGCTGGAAGAAAAGTATTGTTTCAAAGTAAGTCATTCCTGTGGACCCTGTAATGGATTGTGAATGTTTTATGGTGGTTAAATTAAAAATGTGTAAGTTATTATTTTATGTTTCGAAATTTCACCTGTGTAGTTTTATATAACCAACTTATTGTGTGATCTTGGGTGTTCCCACAGAATTGGTGGCTGATGTTAGTCTGTTTGTCAAATCTTGATTACATAAATTAATAAATATATAATCTTATTACACATTAGCCTGGTTCCTAGTCTATTGGTGCCACAGGGTATTTGTTAGGGTTGGGTGCGAGACGGGTTGGAGGCCTTACCAAATTGAACATAAACTAAACAGTGCTTTCTTGTGTGCCACCTTGTGTGAGGAACTCCCTGAGTTAAGTGTGCCCGCATAATATACTGTGACAGCCTTGGTATGCATCAAGAGTAAAGCAAACATGATAAGTGTTATTATGTGGCGAGACTGGCCTACACTGGTGTTTCAGTCTGTATATATTTTGATACTGTTGCATGGCATGATTTAATGGGCATCAAGAGTAAAGCAAACATGATGAGTCGCATTATGTGGTGAGACTGGCCTACACTGGTGTTTCAGTCTGTATATATTTTGATACTGTTGCATGGCATGATTTAATGGACATCAAGAGTAAAGCAAACATGATGAGTGTCATTATGTGGCGCGGCATACTTTAGTGCAACAAGTGCAACTAATCTGAATATATTTTCTGACTTGGCATTGCATTTTCTACTGGCATCAAGAGTAAATGCAGTATGGCGAATATTCTTATGTGGCGAGACTGGATTATATTGGTGTAGCCAGTCTTGACATATGTTCTTATTGTGCCATGGCCTTTTTACTGGCAAATGCCGGCATGAATATTTTCTTACATGGGGATACTAGCATATATTGGCAGAGCCAGCCAGCATGGACATGTTTTCTTATAGTATCATTACTGGCATTATGCAGAAAGCAAACATGAGTATGTTCTGATGTGGGAATGCTTGCAGATATCGGTGCAGTCAGCATCGAAACGTATGGGCTCAACCAGCATGAAAATGTTTTTAATACTGGCATATATATAGTAGGAAAAGGTCCCATGAAAATGTTCCTTTGTCACTTGCATTTATTGGCTTTTTCAATGAGCCAGCCAACTAAAGCAATGACAAACTGTGCAGCTTTTTACCCATTTTTCTTTAAGTGAGCTCTAAAATGCACAATTGTTTAAAAAAGGCTCTCGTAGGAGAACCAACCCGAACCCCTCTGGGTTGGTTCAGGCTCCCTTCCTGCATTCACTCGCTTTAAGATATTTGAGGAAAACATGTACGCACCCCCCCAATTAAAAAAATCACGAGACGCCGCTAGATTCAAGCCACTTTAAGGTGTGCGGAACATTTGCCCATGTCTAAAAGTAGATGCCAGTGCTTATCAAATGGGTGCAGACTTCACGCAGAGCAAATAGTTGCGTATTCTTCCAAAAGGCTCACCAGTTTGGAACTTAATAAAGTGCTCACCAGTTTGGGACGTAATTATTTGGTTGTTGGAAAAGAGGCACTGGCATGTGCCTGGGCAGGCAAAACCATGTTCAGGATTCTACTGATGGGACCAAGATGTTAAGCTTCACACAAATCATAAGCATCTTATTGATACCCTAAGTTTGGCAGGGACAAAAACCTGCTACTTCCTGATTGGCCAGACTAGCAGACGCATGCCAACCCCCTGCAACCCACATACTTCTCCTCAACCTAATCTATACCCTTACCCACCCCCATATATATATTTAATTAAATTTGACCGGAAAAAAAGGTGAACAAAATTCGATCAAATGTGTTCGGTCAAATGTTTTAGGTCAATTATGCTAATACCCAGTAGAGTACTTTCTGAATGATGAATGCATTGCAGCCGCCATTGTAGCTAGAGGGAGATGCTGGTGGCACTTACGTAAAGAGCCCTGGCGTATGCATTATGCATAGGAGGAGATGATGCAAACACTCTGCACTCCCCTACTGAGCGGCTTGCCTGCAAAGAGACGTCTAGCAGCATATGGGCGAATAGAAGCAGACACTTAGGAGTTTGCAACATTGTTTTTCTACCATCCACGGCAGTAAGAACTAAAGCTCATCAAGGTAATTTGGGAGCAGCTATGACAAAAAAAAGGCCTGGAACTACGAATGTGTGGCCTGCGTTTGAGTCGAAAGTGGACACAAGAGTCCAGCAGTGTGGGGCATGTTTGCAAAGTGATAGGAGACTATCTACGAGGCAAGCGCCATTGCACAAGAAGTGCCAAGTTCAGACCAAGAACTGTTGAAGTGGGACTGGATTTCATAGGTCCTTTGGACAAAATGGCTGATGATCAGATGTTTGCTATTGGTCTTGATGACTCCCTCTCCAAATGGATCAAACCACATTTGGTCATAGTTCTCACCATGGCAACAGTGATTTCTGCACTGGATATCCTCTTCCAGAGGGTGGGATATCCACATGAACTGATTACTGAATACGGGGTACACTTGAAAGTGCTGACCCGGGGATCGAACCTGTGGTGCTACGTGTCGTCTTGCTTCCAAGGCGAGCACGTTGCCCCCGAGCTATCCTCCCGAGACAGTCCTCGAGTCCTTGGTGGTTACAATGTAGCATGAAGTACAGCAAAGCGGCCTTGTATCACCCGGATATGGAAGACAAAGCCAGAGGCATTAGCGGCCCACAGGATGACACCAAACACCACCGTAGAGGTCACCCAATTTAAACCCATAAGAGCGAGAAGGGCAAGATCTGAATTATTCCCATCATATAGTGGAGTATGTCCCTGGGCTGAGCCACAAGCAGGTAGATTTTGCAGAGTGTAGGTTTAAAGGCTTTTATTGCGAAATAGAGCAATGGTAAAACAGCATAGAAAAAGAACACGGTGCCAGGAACATGCATGGTGATAGCGTTATCTATTCAATTGGGTGTCATAGTGAGCATTAGACGAGGTCACACTCCATAGGCACAGCAGACCACAGTGTAGCAGAATGCAAAAAAAAAACTGAGAAAATGAAAAAACACAATTACCTTTCATTCTTTCTAAGCAAAGATTCAATGCAACACACAGAGGTGTGGGGACAAGTTTCTCCTGTGCTGGCAACGAAGGATGTTGGGGAGGAAGAGTTTTGATCAGGCAGATGGAATGATAGTGATGGAAAATGTTGCCGATCAGGAAGAAGCGGGTTCACCAAGCATAGCAGCTGAAACATGTGCCCAAGGGTATTACCCAAATTGTTCGTTTACAATTGTTCGAATGAACAACTGACCAAATATATATATATATATATATTTATATATATATATATATATATATATATTTATATATATATATATATCGGTTTGGTAATATATATATATATATAGATATATATACTATATATATATATATATATATGGGTGTTGGGGGGTTTGGCGTTGGGTGAGGAGTTGGGGGGGTTTCCCCCCACATATATGGTACAATTGACCTTCACAATTCGGTCAATTGTGAAAAGGTCAATTGTCATTCGAACAGTTGTAAAACGAACAATTTGTATACAACCGTGCCCAAGTAGACCTGAAAGACATCAAATAGAAGGGGGATACCTGATAGACTGGAGGGCTGTACAATATATTATCTGTGTGTGTGCTTTGTGCTAGAAAAGAAGCTGTGTGGCACAGAGTGTATTTTCCCTGCCTGCCCAGTCCCGGCACAACCCACTCCAAGTGAAACGTGTGCTTGCCAGTTGAAACAGGAAAGGAGCTCGCCATTCAGAGGCCAGACTGGGAGACAGCAAGTACTCACTGGGCATCATTCTATAGCATCAAGCAGTAACCAGTGATAAGGCATCGATGGAGTGACTGATGGCACATTGTCACCCCAAGTCCAAATCCTTGGGCTGCCCAAATGACTACACACAGTTCATAGTCAAACACTTTAATGTTAGGGTGAGCGTTGAGAAAAGTAAATGAGCACCAACCTCAGTGTCAGAGGTGAATTTTGTAATGGGAGTGGGGGGGGGGGAATAGTTGCCATAAATAAGTGGGAGCGACAAAGCATAACGAAGAAGCCCAAAGCAAACAAGGGAAGTTCATGGGATTCTACCCCGCCCCCTGACATTTTTTTAAATAATGGGTTAAAACAGTGATTTTACAGCACACTTTCAGTGATAGTAGTAAATCACATTTATATAGCGCTACAAACCCTCAGGCATCTGAGCACTGCTTATTATTACCCATGGTGTATGGTACTCATTTATCGCCCTCAGAAAGATGAAAGGCTAAGTTTTGGCCCTGCTGGGATTTGAACCTGTGTTGGCAGGATCTGCACAGATGTCAAAGCAAAAATGTAAAAATAAAATAAAATAAAGCGAGCGCTCTACTCGCTGTGCTATCTCACCGGTTGATAAGTGCATTAGATGCCAAGTCTCCAGCAATGAACAATAGCGTTCTCTAGAGCATGTTCACAATCCTATGGCCACTATATTCAAGCATTCGGGTAATGTAAATATATATTTTTATTCCGACAGTGTTAGGAATCCAGTTCCCTTATGGTTTATCCGGCAGAGGTACCCGAACGGGATATTTTCCTCCCCAAGATGGTGTTGGATTAGGACACTGTGGTACAGCAAGTGCAGCATTCTAGTTGAATCCAAGATGGCACCCGAGAACTCCACTGTCTGTACTTTCGCTACTCACTAAAAAGGAGGAAAGTCACCTAAATTCTCTGCGTTGCTTCACTCTGGTAAGCATTGACGATATTCCCCTTTCTCCTTTTCGCTTGCTCAAGTGCCCCATTGTGTGCTCTTTCCGCTACTGCGGCCTTGCTCCTTATCGTTCTCTTTGTGCTTCGGCTCTTCCTTGCATCCTGGTTACACTCCACAGTAGCCACTGGTTTACCTCCTGGTTCCTGCAATGCTCAGGACAGAAAGAATCCTGCTACTCCAAAAGAGGGGTTTCTTCCCTGGAGGGCTTCCTTGTGCTCAGCCCATTCAATACACGCTGCCCTGTTACATCAGGTCCGCGGATATTCTTTGGGCTGTTTCATATCACTGCAACTGCACAAACGTTCCTCGGCTGTCATTATCCTGAAACTGCTGCACATCTTCAATAAGGTCAGTGCTCGTGACAACTGTGACAGGCGGTACCAATAAATGTTCATGCATACTGGCTGCACCAATATATGTTATTATTCGAACATACTCATGTTTGTTTTTAGCAGCAATCGCAGTAATGATTCTACAAGAAAGCATGTCCACACGGCTCTGCCAATATCCCCATGTAAGAACATACTCCTGACGGCAATGCCCTCAATGCCAGTAACACATGTCATGCAACAGCAAGAAAGCATGTCCACACGGCTCTGCCAATATCCCCATGTAAGAACATACTCCTGACGGCTTTGCCCTCAATGCCAGTAACACATGTCATGCAACAGCAAGAAAGCATGTCCACACGGCTCTGCCAATATCCCCATGTAAGAACATACTCCTGACGGCAATGCCCTCAATGCCAGTAACACATGTCATGCAACAGCAAGAAAGCATGTCCACACGGCTCTGCCAATATCCCCTTGTAAGAACATACTTCTGACGGCAATGCCCTCAATGCCAGTAACACATGTCATGCAACAGCAAGAAAGCATGTCCACACGGCTCTGCCAATATCCCCATGTAAGAACATACTCCTGACGGCTTTGCCCTCAATGCCAATAACACATGTCATGCAATAGTAAGAAAGCATGTCCACACGGCTCTGCCAATATCCCCATGTAAGAACATACTCCTGACGGCTTTGCCCTTAATGCCAGTAACACATGTCATGCAACAGCAAGAAAGCATGTCCACACGGCTCTGCCAATATCCCCATGTAAGAACATACTCCTGACGGCTTTGCCCTCAATGCCAGTAACACATGTCATGCAACAGCAAGAAAGCATGTCCACACGGCTCTGCCGGTATCCCCATGTAAGAACATACTCCTGACGGCAATGCCCTCAATGCCACTAACAGATGTCATGCAACAGCAAGAAAGCATGTCCACACGGCTCTGCCAATATCCCCATGTAAGAACATACTCCTGACGGCTTTGCCCTCAATGCCAGTAACACATGTCATGCAACAGCAAGAAAGCATGTCCACACGGCTCTGCCAATATCCCCATGTAAGAACATACTCCTGACGGCAATGCCCTCAATGCCAATAACACATGTCATGCAACAGCAAGAAAGCATGTCCACACGGCTCTGCCAATATCCCCATGTAAGAACATACTCCTGACGGCTTTGCCCTCAATGCCAGTAACACATGTCATGCAACAGCAAGAAAGCATGTCCACACGGCTCTGCCAATATCCCCATGTAAGAACATACTCCTGACGGCTTTGCCCTCAATGCCAATAACACATGTCATGCAACAGCAAGAAAGCATGTCCACACGGCTCTGCCAATATCCCCATGTAAGAACATACTCCTGACGGCTTTGCCCTCAATGCCAGTAACACATGTCATGCAACAGCAAGAAAGCATGTCCACACGGCTCTGCCGGTATCCCCATGTAAGAACATACTCCTGACGGCAATGCCCTCAATGCCACTAACAGATGTCATGCAACAGTAAGAAAGCATGTCCACACGGCTCTGCCAATATCCCCATGTAAGAACATACTCCTGACGGCTTTGCCCTCAATGCCAATAACACATGTCATGCAACAGTAAGAAAGCATGTCTTTGCTGCCTACACACATGCCCCTGACTCTTGTAATATCTCTCATCATATTGGCTTTGCAATTAACACAAGAATAAAATGCCATGCCACAGTAAGAAAACACGTCTTTCCTGGCTGCACAAATGCCCACTCCCACCGAGTAAGAACACACATCATGTTTCCTTTGCCCTCAACACTTTTGTAAAAATAAAAATGCCATGCCATAGAAAGAAAATAAGTCCTTGCTGCCTGCATGCAGCAATGCCCCACAAGGCCTTTTACACACACAAACATATTCATACACATTCACCCAACCAGCATGCACACATACATCTTTGCTCAATCAATCATTCACATGCGCACCCAGAACATTCACTCTGCATTCTCATTCACAAGCTCACTTACACCACACACACCAAGTAAGAACACACATCAGGTTTGCCATTAACACTTTTGTAAAATAAAAATGCCATTCCATAGAAAGAAAATGTGTCCTTGCTGGATGCATGCTGCAATGCCCCCACAAGGCCTTTTATACACGCGCACGCGCACGCGCACGCAGGTTTACTCACGTAGACACGCTGCGTCACGTAAACACACCCTTTTCAGATAAACTCTCTCTCAGACGCATGCACGCGCACATCATGCATGCACATTTCCTTTTTATTTAGAAAACATAACTGCGCCATAGTAGTGATCTCCTCTTTGGGATGGGCTTCCTCAAGGTGTCAACACGTTTGAGGAAAATGGTTGTATTGTCCAGCTCTACTTTGTCAAAGGAGTATTTCAATGTGATCTCTACGAGTGTGGGAGTGTGGCAGCCTGTCCGTCTTGGAATGACAGCCCCGTATCCCAATATAATGAATATGGCGATTCTAGGTTTTGATAAGTTGCTCAGGAAATCACGTGCAACATGTTATCATGGCTACAATACATGCAGGCGCTGATCACCAGGAATGAAGATGGCAACGGTTAAAAAAGAACCACTTTGCAATGTTAGTACAACTCAATATTTCCCTTTTTAATAGTTTCTGTTGCAAAACAAAATAGCAGCACCCCACATCCTCTCATCCGATCCGCCCCCCTTCCCCCACCCCCCACCAGCCCCCTTCAAGATATATGTGTGTTTTTCTCTGGTCCCGCGCTCTCGGCGACGTTTTCAGTGGCTCTGCGAGCATGCACACAGAGAGAGGAGGGCACAAAGGGCGGGAGAGAGCGAGAGGGCGCTAGACTGGTACATGATGACGCGGGTACAGCTAGCACGATGTATGCCTTTGTAACATGTGCTTGTATGGCATGCATCATTAGAGAGTATGCCCAGAATAAACGCAGCATGCATCTGTACCAGAGCCTCGCCCCACATATGCCGACTCACAGTTAGTATAGTGCCCAATGCTGCCATCTTGTGGTAGCTTGAATTTCAAATGTATTCTGGACGTCAATAATAATCGATTAAAACAAATTGTAGTTTCGGGGTGTTTTGCCTGTCTCCAAATGGGTTTAAGATGTGTTTGTTGCTAATATAACACCATTAATTTTCATGGTACTATTTATTAAAAAAACATAAAATCAGTTAAAAAAGACTCGCAATGTTTTGTTTCCCATTCCACAGGGCACATTTTATTTAGATTTTTCCACCATCTCTAGAGCTCACAAATGTCCCCATGGCATGCATGGAATTCTGGGATTTGTAGTCTTACATTTAAAATAGAAAATATTATTTGGATGCATTTCTCACACATGGAATGAGTGAGCTTGAGGGCCCTGCCTCACAGGTGTCATTTATATGACCATGTGTGTTGACATCTTCAGAGTAAAAACTCTGGGGGGCTTTGAAGTCCGCGACTGGGGCAAAAGGGAGTCTTGTCATATGGTTGATTGTGTTGGTAGGAGGTATTTTGTGCTTAGAGATCAGATGACGGGCCTCATTCCAAGTTCGACGGTGTGGTAAAAAAGTGTCTGTAATTCCATGATAGCCACTTTTTGGGCATTAAGGGAATTACCGCCATTTTTTACTGCTCCATCAAATTCCCAGTTTGGAGAAAACGTGGAGGATTCACGTCCAACGAAGAAATTGAGGTAAATCATCCACTTTTGTCCAAAAATCGGCAGATTTATCTTGGCGGAATGACCTCTCCCAGTAAAAATTGACAAAATCCCCATGGAGCACTATGGATTCTGGAAATGGGGAATTACACCTCCTGACCACCACTCATAATCCCGTGGTAAACCCCAGGGACTCAGTGGCGGGAATGTTTACATATTTTGGTGGTAATTCATCAGATTTACCACTGAATTACTGCCAAACTCGTAATGAGGCAGAATGTCTTTAGTCAGGCTCTCCTGCTGCTGGTCTTTCGCACAGAGAGGTTTTCAGGACATGCCCGCTCCTCGTCTATAGGTGTGGTGTAATATTATGGGAGAAGCAGTCATGGGTTAAATGACCTGGCACCAATTGCCATCCAAACTCCTCCAAACGCTGCTCTCATAAAGCCGAGAAGAATCAAACAACTCTTCCTCCAGAAAGCCGAAACAACTGAAAACTGATGGGTGAAAAGTTTTGAATGTATTATAACCAGAGCAAATTACTGCAGGCAGCTTCCATGAATCGACCCTTAGTCCGTCTGTGCTATTGCACAATTTAAAATAATCGATAACCAAATCAGGCTAGGTTTCACTCCAAAAAGGGCAGTCCAGACAGAACTCCTTAGTCACACTCCATCTGCACAAGACCTCAGGCAACCCCAGACATGTTTCTTAACCTGCAGGCAATGGATGAAAAATACCAATTCAAAAGGCGGGTGAGCATAATTGCACAGTTAATATATTTAAAAATAAACTCAAGATATACCAAATTAAACTTGTCTTCTAGTCACCCATGTCTGGGTAACTATCTGCCAGATGACCAGTTAGAAGTCCTAAAAACAGTGGCTGCAGGTGAACCTTTAAACTAGTGGTGGCACACCACAATGGGTGTGGGTGGTGCACCCCCCCCCACCCCGAGCGTCAGGACGCCACCTCACCCGAATGACTGGCAGCAAAGTGCGCTGTGTCTTTTCTTCACAGGGGACTTTGCTGCCTGCCTCTCTGCAGAGGTGTGTCCCCCGCTACGCTATTTCTTTCTTTTGTTTGCTGCGGAACCCAAATGGGCTCAGCAACAAATGTAGTGGTGAACAATGGGAGCCGCCGGGGTATTGGAAGACTGGCCCCGTTGGCCTCTCATTATTATGCAAGCAACGTAGACACGCTGCCTGAAAGGAGAAGAGACAGAAACCTGCAACGTGAACACCCTGACAGATAGGAGAGGCCTCCTCTCCTGTCTGGCAGTGTGTCTGAGTTCAGAGAAGAGGGGAGAGGCATGTGGTCCTCCAGTGGCTGGGTGGGCTTGTATATATGTATTTTGCTCAGCAGTGCCCTTGCATTTGGGGGGTGGGTGACCTGCTTTGGGCATGGCACTCTTTTTGTTTCTGTTCCCTTGATGCACACAGTACCGTGCATCAAGGGTAAAGCAAAATGGTAAGTGAAGTGCTATAACGTAGATAGGCTGTCCTACAGTGAATATAGGCCAGTCTATCAATGTGATAACATTTATCTTTGCTTTACACATGATGCACAGTTACTGGCCAACAAGAGTGAAGCAAACATGATTTGGCTAGACTGGCCTACATTGAATGTAGGCAAGTCTATACTTGTTATAACACTATAGCACTTGATGCACAGACAGTTACTGTGCATCAAGGGTAAAGCAAACATGGCAAGTATTATTACCCATAGATGCCAACTTTTCACATTGGGCTCTAGGGGCACTTATGTGTTGATCACACTCCCATGACCTGAACTCCAACAATGTGCATAATTTGTATATCTCTGCTCACCTCACTAAAAAAACAAAATACACCGTGAACCCCTGAAATTAAGGTCACTTCCATTAGAATTATAAACAAGCACAATTACCTTTTATTTACAATTTTGTAATGGTGTTTAATAACATAGACACGTGTATTATCTCCCAACAGAGTTGACAGGTAGATGTGACTTGTGATTAGTTTGAAATACAAGCACTTCATCTTATTTGCATCACTCAGCTAAAGTGTGCAATGCATTCAACCTTTGAGGTCATTAGAAGTAATGGGATTGCATTGGGGTGTCCTATGATCTTGGGCAAAACTGTTCTGTGAATGTGTGTTTACTAGCAGTGACTTTCTTGACAAATTGAAACATCAGCAATGAATATATGCAGTGATGGAGAAACCCAACTTGTATGACTGATCCAGAGCACTTAAATCTTTTTTTGGAGATGTGACGTCAAGGCTATACACTTCTGGGCTGTGGAATCTGACATCTCTTGGAGATCACAGGAGTTGCAGGCAGTTTAAGAGGGACACGTGAAATAGTGCAAGACCTCAGATGCCAGGTCACCATTGTTACACAAGAGCATTTGGCGGCAGTACAAATTGTATTGTGCCCATCATAACAAACATGCATCCAACAGTAACACTGGAAGCATTGTTGTTGCACATCATTGAAGTAGTGGTGAATGCAGCATGCCATGATGTGTCTAGAAAATACACTTGTTTGAACAATGCTAGTAGTAGATTAAAGGTACATATTTGCTCCTGTGGCAGCTTGCTGGTAATTATAGGCACAATTGCAAGAACATGAAATATAATCAGAATTCATGAACACCACAGAACAGTGGTCGGCTGGGATCTGAGCTTGGTATCCCAGTAGCCTGAGCTGCAGCACACAGAGACTGTGCGCAGCCAAGCAATCAGCAACATAACTCATTTTTGTGATTCACAGTGCTCTACTCATGTTTTGAATCTCAGTGATTGTAAGTAGCTCAGCAGTAGATCATCTGGTTGCAGTGGGCATGCTAGGACACAGAGAATGGATCCAAGTGGCTTCCCCAAATTGCTCTCCCTGCCTCTGCCATTGGATTGACATTTGTGATGTCATCTTTGATGTCCTGGATGTTAGTCTTAGCAGTGCACGGAGAAGGTGCGAGTTATGGTTGCTTAGCGTACCATAACTGGTGAATTTCTGGGGTTTTTCGGTTTTACTTGTAACCATAACTTCCCTTTACAACGTCTTTTCATTGATTTTCATGGGTTTTTGTTAGTGCAACTTAACCATAACGTCCCTTTAACAACATGTTTTCAGTGAATATCATAGGTTTTTACTAGTGCCCCTTTAATCTGCTACACCTTCCTTAGATGATAACCCCCACACCCAAATGTGGCAGCTATAGAGTCCGCAGACAGCGTGGTAGTCTGCAGACATTGGACAGCATTCACAAGGCTCAAAATCATAGGGGAGACCCAAAAAAACTCATCAACCAACCCACATATGTATATAAAATCACAAATAATGTTTACAACACGCAAATATATCTTTTTCTACAAACACATACTTTAGAAAATACAAATTATTTTTGATTTATCACACATTACAATGGAAGGCACAAATCACACACCATAACTGTACACTTCATATGATCTCCTCACTGCAACTCTGCATACAGATTGAGAAACACCAGGTGCTTATTGGACAACAAATTATCACTAAATAGTAAGTGCATTGTATTTATTTCTCTATTATTAGCTTTCATCATATAAACGTGTTATAAGGTAGAATCAAATTTTTTCTCACAGAAATGCCAAACACACCTGAGTGGTTACAGGAGAACTTCCCAAAAGAAGAAATGAGTGACAATAACATCTCTAATGGTATGCAATACATTTTTTAATATAAACAAATAATGTACTTTGTACACACATTACTAAAATAATAATTTCTGTTTTTCTTACAGTACATAGTTTTCATGAATAAACTATGCCCCAGTTTAATTATACACAATCCTAAGAATCACAAAGAGAAGTCCTATCCACAACTGTAAATAATCAAATCATGAATTTGTCTAAAAAATTGGATGAACTAAGTTATGATTTTAAGGAACTTTTATAGCATGTCAAAAATCATGTCATTAAAAATGTTCCCTATCACTGTCCTTCTTGCACCTGTTGTCCCCAGCAATCATCTCCATCAAATTCTGAACATTTCAATCAAAGATGCTTTGATGAAACCTCACTCACCTCTTCCCCTCATGATTATTGTACATACATTCCTAATTCTCCCATTTATATTTCCCATTCCGATACCCCATCCCTTTCTTGAATAAATATATTTTTGTATACTATAAATGTTTTGTATATTGTTGTGTGAAGTCCCTGGACACTACAACTGTCCGGGGTGTCCGCACTCAAAATGGAGATGGAGGTGCCCCGAACAGACGAGATGACCGGACATGTTCGGTCTCGCATTATGTACTTTTAATAAGTCTGCGGTCACCGTGCCAGTTCTACGGACACCCGGCTCATGTGCCCTGCAATTCCCGCCCGATAGGTGTCAACGGACAGCCATCAGGGCAGCGGATGTCATCATGTGACTGCAGCCATGTGGCGGGATAGGGGTGTCCGCAAATGGTGTTCATGACCGCGGACAGTTTAAAGTGTTTTTCTCGAGGGACCCTCCCCCCCATTAGTTTTCCTCATTCTCATGCTGGCTGTCCAGGAGAGAGCTTTTGGGAAACAACTGCTCTGCAGATTTTTGAAAACCTGCTGAAATGGCATCTACTATGGCAATCTCTGCTTCCCAACCACTCTCACCACCACCACCATCATCAGCTGGAGGGCCCAGAGAGGGAAACAGGCATGGCGATACAGAAGATGAGGATCAAGAGGAAGATGAGGATGAAGTGGAGGAAGTCCCTGTCACCAGTACTGGTGAGTCCTGGGTGTGGCAATTTTTCACGACCTTTGGCAAACTCCCAAAGACTCGTGCAAGCAAGGTTCGATGCACTGAGTGCAGTCACAGGAAACATGTCTTGTATAGCAAATACCTTTCTCAGGTAAGAGTAGGTTGACTTCCTACACCCCTTTATCATCATCTGCTCCTGTTACCACAAAGGATACTCCTTTGGGGCAGAGGATATCAATGGCCGCTTCACAGGCCATACAGAACGCTGTTGGCCCTTACCTTTTGAGGGTCACAGTGCTATGTGTGTACTGTGAAGCAGCAATCTGTGGGGGGTGAGCAGTTTCGGAGCGCCTTCGAGGCTGCAGTCAAGGAGCATGAGAAACACTGCCATCTGCCACCTGCCTCATTAAGGCCTGCCCAACATCTTCCTCTCTCCACCTGCTCCATAGTCCCTGTGGTTGGTGCCCCTTCCCTCTCTTCCCTCCTCTACCTTGCCTCTCCTGAAAAAAGAAGACAAAGAAAATGCAAAATCAAAAAAACACAAAAAAGGTTCCTTTAGGAGCCACCTTTCACAGTTAAAAAGTAGAAGTGAGAAAAAAAGTCACAGGCCTCTGTGCAGCTTGCATAGTCTGCAGACAGTGCGGTAGTCCATGAACATCAAAATAATTCCAGGCATGGGTTGGAAGAATTAAAATCATTTTAATTGTTTCGTGTTAAAAATGGTAGCTTTTAAAAGAACTTTTTTTGTGTTTTTGGATTTTATATTTTTTTTAACTTAACTTATAAAACATTTTACTGAATGTAACTATTTCTTCTCACTTTCACAAAAATTGTGACAAAGCATTTTGAATGTTTTCCACAAAAATCTGATTACCCACATTAGTTAGATGAACTCCATGTCTCTGAGAAATGTTGCCACTATCAAATTTAATGTTCTCACTATGCAACAATGTCATGCCAACATCTCGCACAAAAGCACACAAAGCTTTATTGACATTACGCCTTGCCTTTTCCATTTTTTGGACCAATTGAACTCGAATGCATCCACATCTGTCTCTGGGCAATGCGTGAAAAAATAATTTTCGAATGAGGGAAAATTTCTTTCAATTTTCCCAATGTCTCCTTCATTGGAAACTGCAATGAAATTCCAGTCACGCTCCCCAAACTGTTCCCTCCTCAATGAACAATAATAATGTCTGGATGTTTCCATTTAACCATATTTGCACAAAATGGGAGCATGTCCACCCACTTCATGCCTCGCACTCTATACCAGAAAACTTTCAATTCATTGGAATCCAAGATTTTTGCCTATTCACAATGCTCAGCATACACTTTCAAGCTTAGAACCCAAGAGTCCCCGAAAAAATCCAAACACACTGCCTGCTGAAACGCATTGCCATGGCCATTTTCAATCCTCTCACAACTCCTGCTGACAAAACTCCTGCTACCCTCTCTTCCTGTACACCACACCCAGGAAACCTGATTGGCTGATCCTCTGATGTCCGTGGACACCCCTTTCCATGACAAGCAACTTTAAAAGACCCGAATGTACCACGTGCCATACGTGGACTACCGTGGTGTCCACGAACATCGTGGCCACTCAAAGGGGTGGTGGGTGTTAATTAAACACAGTTTAAGTTATTTTATCTTTAGTGGTGGATCTGAAAAGAAACCTTTTGGGGGCAGTTTGTTAACAAACACTTTTCCCCCTTTTTTGCTTTTATGTATATTAGTCCTGTATACTGTATACCTTCCCTTACAATTTTCTTACAGGACCTTGTTCAATGCATTCCTAACATTGTAAAGGAAAATTGTATTTACAATATCTGTGAAATGAACTCCAGCTTGACAAAAGAAATTCATACCATCAGAACTTAGATTGTCATTCTCAAACAATGACATTCCTGGCACATTTAAAAAAGCAGATACAGCTTTATTGACAAGCTGCCTTGATTCTTCCATTTGTGGACTGAACAGGTATGTCGATATCTCCATATTTGCCTCTGATTTATTTCAGAAAAATAATCTTGGCAGCAGGAAACAATTCCATAAGGCTTTAAAAGAAATCTTTCAGGGCAACCTGCAAATACACTGGAGTCACACACCCCAAACTGCCCCCCTCCCAAATGCAGAATTAAATATCTGGAGATTTAAAGTGAGCCATACTTTCACAGAATGAAAACAATCTTGCCCAGTTTAAGCCACAAACTGCATGCCACAAAACTTCCACTTCTACCAATCCAATATTTCTAAAGATGCCATGATTTTCAGCATACAGCTTCAATTACTGAATTGAAGAGTCCCCCAAATCCACGCAGTCTGCCTTCTCATACGCATAGCCATTTTCAAACAAAACTCCTGCTACCCTCTCTTCCTGTACACCACACCCAGGAAAACTGATTGGCTGATCCTCCTATGTCCGTGGACACCCCTTTCCATGCCAAGCAACCTTAAAAGACCCGAATGTACCACGTGCCATCCGCAGACTACCGTGGTGTCCACGAAAATCATGGCCACTCAAAGGGGTGTGTGGGTGTTAATTAAACACAGTTTAAGTTATTTTATCTTTAGTGATGGATCTGAAAAGAAACCTTTTGGGGGGCAGTTTGTTAACAAACACTTTCCCCCCTTTTTTTGCTTTTATGTATATTAGTACTGTATACTGTACACCTTCACTTACAATTTTCTTACAGGACCTTGTTCAATGCATTCCTAACATTGTAAAGGAAAATTTAATTTACAATATCTGTGAAATGAACTCCAGCTGGACAAAAGAAATTCATACCATCAGAACTTAGATTGTCATTCTCAAACGATGACATTCCTGGAGCATTTAAAAAAGCAGATACATGGGTTCAGATAGACAGAGCGGTCACGCGACACGAACTGGGGGAGGTTCTGTGGCTACCCAGACAGCACAGTCCGGGCCATATGTACCTGAGCTCGATCACCAAACTAGTTGCAGACAATTGGGACAGACTGGTCCAACGGAAGGAAATTACAACCTACCCGTCCCCCTTCATCCCCATCTTCAATAATAAAGACTTTACCCCGGGGTTGGAAAGAGGGGCATTCCGGAACTGGCGGGAGGGAGGATGCCGTTGGATGCGGGACATGTTTATAGGATGGGAGATCAGTTCTTTTGTAGATTGTAAAAGGGATTTCGCACTGGGGGAAGGTGAACGGTTGAGATACTCACAGCTGCGACACTGGCTTCTATACCCCATAAACAAGGAGGCGGCCACTAGATCACCGACCCTTTTTGAGAAATTCCTGATGACCAACGACGGCTCGAAAGGCCTTATATCACAGCTTTATAAGATCTTGGATGAGGCTACCCCGAGGCCGCAATGGGCATATATGGGAAGGTGGGAAAAATTCTGGGCAGGGAAATAGAGAAGACAGAGTGGGAAAATTTATGGAGGAAGATCCCCAAGCTAGCGACAGCCTCACAAACCCGTGAGGCCTGGTATAAGATATTATATGGGTGGCACTATACTCCAGCTCGGCTGCGCAGGATCTACCCGGACTCGTCGGGAACTTGCTGGAGGGGATGCGGCCAGGAGGGCATTGCGGAACATATTTGGTGGCGATGCCCAAAAATAGTCCCGTTCTGTGGAGACATCAAGCAGGCGATGGAACAAGTGTTTGGGGCAGAGGGAGGCATACCCCCAGAATGGTCACTATTAGGCTTGAGGCCAGCAGAAGGGCCAGCGGGTTCGAGGGGCAGGGAAAGAGCGAGGGTGATGCCCACTCTGGCAGCAATGACAATCATAGCCCAGAGATGGAAGAGCTCAAACATACCAATGTTTCAAGACTGGCTGCGCAAAGTCTGGGAGATAGTAGCGATGGAATGGGCCTCCTATGCAATGAACAATACAGTACAAAACTTTGCGGGCGAGTGGGGTGAGGTCCTTTCCTTTCTCAGAGATGATTTCAGGATCGGGTGGCGCCCGCAACGTTTAAGACTTCTGGATCTTAAATAACCCCGACTAGACACTTTGTGGTGACAGGGAGCTACGGAGACTTTGGAACAGCACTGGGGGGGAGGGGGGTGGGAGGGAGGGAGGGGGAGTTAAGGGGATTGTTAAAGTTATTGAAAAATTCAATAAAGAGAATTGAAAATAAAAAGCAGATACAGCTTTATTGACAAGCTGCCTTGATTCTTCCATTTGTAGACTGAAAAGGTATGTTGGATATCTCCATATTTGCTTCTGATTTATTTCAGAAAAATAATCTTGGCAGCAGAAAACTGTTCCATAAGGCTTTTAAAGAAATCCTTCAGGGTAACCTGCAAATACACTGGAGTCACACACCCCAAACTGCCCCCCTCCCAAATGCAGAATTGAATGTCTGAAGATTTAAAGTGAGCCATACTCTCACAGAATGAAAACAATCTTGCCCAGTTTAAGCCACAAACTGCAAGCCACAAAACTTCCACTTCTGCCAATCCAATACTTGTAAAGATGCCATGATTTTCAGCATACACCTTCAATGACTGAATTGAAGAGTCCCCCAAATCCACACAGTCTGCCTTCTCATATGCATAGCCATAGGCATTTTCAAAAAAACTCCTATTCTCTCTTCCTGTACCCCACACCCAGCAAACCTGATTGGCTAATGCCCACTATCCCCTTTCCATGCCAGGCATCCACAAAAGACCCGGATGTGGGCTGTGTTGTCCGTGGACTACTGGGGTGTCCACGGACCCCGTAACACAGGGGCAGCCCTTCAACCCTTTCCGCTTCCATGTTCTCAACACTCCCTCATTGACTGCTTTCAAATAGTCACACACCCACCCACCAATCACATCCAAAACTTCTACACCTAACCCTGTCATCTCACTTCAACACTTCAGATGTACACTTAAACTCTCAGAGTACATATCTCCTGTTAATGAAAGGCATCTGCATCAAATACTACTGTGCAACTGTCCAAGATTTCCTTTTCCAGATTCAACAAGATCTTCATCTAACAATACACAGTACAGGTATTCTTATATATTAAAAACGTTTTTTCAACTCTTTCACAAATATGTATATAGAGGGTTCTTGCTATTTACCCTCTAGTAAGCTTTTCAATAAGCATATTCCTTCCTGTACCCACTCTAGCAAATGCCATGCATTGCAGCATTCATCACCTGCTCACAAGAAGCAGCAAACAATTAGAATGCTCTGCATTTCAAAATGTTTCTTTTTACAAGCATTGTGATGAAAGTTAAAAATGCATATGTGCATGTATAGCAGCACTGTGTTGCTGTTTCATAAAAGAAAGGAAAAGCAGATCAAATAGATCTGTACACCATTTTTAAGTAGCACTTACTGTCTGCCAGTTTAATATGTTGGCAGCGCATGCATACATCCCAACATCACCCATTCCAATCCATAGGTGCTTATTAAGTCTTTATTTTCTCCTTTGCATTCTGTCACTTCTAATTCCACTTCGCCCATTATAAAACTCAAACTACAAGTCCCAGAATGCAAAGAAAAAAACACAACTGAACATCAAGATTCGAAACTGCGACATGTATATCAAATAAACATATACAATGTTGTGCTTTTCAAAATTAGTTTTTTAAGCATTTATAGCAGCACTGTATCACTTTTTCATGAAAGAAAGTAAAAGCAGATAAAATAGATGTGTTCACCATTTTTAATTGGCACTCAGTGTGGGCCAGTTTAATATATTGACAGTACATGTATACTTTATAACATAACACATTCCAATTTTCAGCTGCTCATGCAGTCCTCATTTTTTCTCTACAATCTGGGAATTGTACTCCAACTTTTATAATGGGAAAAGTGGAACTACAAGTCCCAGAGGCAAACAAAAAATCTAGGCCTACATAAACACCTACAGATTAGAAAGCATCATGTTGGCAAGTATGCATATACTCCTAACATATTACACTTCCACACACCAACTGCCATTTAAAAGTGTACTACAACATTTTTCCATCGTTTTTCTTCTCTTTTACACAACTTGACAGAGATTCTATAAATGCAAATATGCCTTTCTTAACTGTAATGAAAATGCTTCTAAAAGCAAACATTTGTAACCGTTAACCAATATTATTAATTGTTTTCACCACCACTCCACCTTCCTTCATAAATAACAACCTTGCTTACTAAAAGTACTTCACCATTACCACATATCCCCACTAACCTTCTTTTACAATGACAACAAAGAAGCACATTAACAAAAACAAGAACTGAAAAAATAATACCCTTCACATCCAACTAAGTAAGTACATTCGTGTACCTTGTATATGTATGTAATTACAGCAGCATGGTTCCACTATATATTACCCCAGACTACTCTTTTCAAACCAACATTTCCTTCACTCTAGGCCATTATATTCCAACATTCACACTATTCCTATTCCCATCTAAATAGCACCATTGCCACACCCACTCTTCTTCAAAACAGCACAATGTCTCTAATGATTCCATCACACCACCACTCCCTTACTCACTAACCCAACACCATCACACCTCTGCAGATTCTTATTCTCACAACCTTCCCAACCACACCTAATATACCACCTCACAAAATCAAACAACACTCTATTCATCGTTACAATCACACCCACAAACCCATGCACCATACATGCATATACATTGCACAACTTTCCAACCCAAACTTATCTTTTGCCAACAGACACAAATAAATGCCTACTAAAAAGCGACTCGGTAGAAAAGAAAGAAAATATAAAGCAGATAAGAATAAAACTTTACCAAATAGTCATCCACCTTTTAAACAATTTACAGAAAACATTCAAACAAAAGAGCTGGTAGCCTCAATCAACAAAACTAAACCAGCCATGACTAAAAAGGTAAGGCCCCTCTTGCGAAAACTAAAAGTAATAAAATATGTACAAAGAAAAGCAGACCTACTAACAAACCTAACACTCTATATACCAGTGTTAACGTAGTCACGGTAAAGCAATCCAAAACATTTATATTACAGAAAATGTTCCCCCGTAGAGTTCTTCCCAATGTTATAAAAACATCTGAAAAGTCATGACCTACTCTTAAAAACTACCATAGGAGACTAATCCTGCAAGCTTATAAGTGAAAGCGCGTTTCTATTAAAGTGAACATTGTTTTTATTGATTTTAAACAAAATGAAACCACTAACTAAATTAATCAATACATTACAAAAAGTACTTCTAAACATGTGCAGTGTCAATATACAGACCTTTTCAAAATTCTGTGATGGTGAATGGATTAACACAAGCAGCACCGAACCATATTTCAATGAAGAAGCTTATAAACAAGAACAACAAACAACTATTACCATAGACAATAATGGTTCAGGGTATGAAATGTTGGAAGACACCATTATGGCAAAAGAAACCCTTATGGAGAAAAAGTCCCCAACAAACTTTGAACCAAATGCTCCTTTCACCCAACCCATCCAGTGTGCAAATGGACATGCAGCTCAATGTGTAATGTATGGCAACAATCCTTTAAATCTTTATGACAATTCATCAATCACTATGTGCAACTAAAAAACAAAAGTAGAATGAAAACTTTACAAACCATGGACTCCGGCCCAGTGCGCAGCTACACTGGTCTGCGAGGACATTAATTAGCCTGCATTTTAGGAACTGCTTGCAAAAGCACTTTCCACCACATCACAATTTTAGCAACACACCATTCTACTAAACGGAATCTTGTGCATCAACTATATTATGCAAACAGGTCCTGCTCTAGAACTTCAAAATGTAAATAACATTCTCATTCATGGAACATCCAAAGAAATGCTTCAAGAAATAGAGCACACCCAACGTCAAATACTTTGGGACCGAAGTTGACTTAGAAAATTCTGTACATTCAGAAAACATTACCGAAAACCTCATAAACATCAACCTCCTAATAAAGACAAACAAAAAAGAAATTGCTAAGTTTCAAAACACACCTGCTGAAATACCAGACCAAATATGTGACTGTTGTCGCAGAACGTTTTATAACAGAGCACAAAAATAGTAGATATAGCCTACACAATAGAAGACAATGAAGAACCCCAATGATTCCAATTAGCTTTATATCTAACAGCAGAAACTAAATACAAAATAACTGACCCCCTCAACAGTTTGCGTATACTGCAACACAATGCTTGACAATAACCAAATTCCATCACATGCTATCACTAATAACTTATAAATATTCACACTTCTGAAAGTTCTCCAACAACTTAACTTGTATGAGAGTATTATAATCGAAACAGTGCACCTATCTCAAGCTATAAAAGGCCCCCAAACGAAATCAGCCAAATTACCTCCATCCGAGTTACTAAAGGGCATCCGCGGCAAAGTAGCATATTTGCCATTAGATCTGAAAGAAAATGTACAAATTCTTGGAGTACCACGACCAATAAATCAATCTTGGATTGTACTAGTAATGGTGTGCCAACAAAAGACAAAAATATTTCACAACAACTAGTCGACTTAGGTATAAACATAGAGGAAAACATAAGAGAAACCACACAAATAATTCAAGACTCACCAGCAACTGGCCAATTTGAACGTGTAGATCCTGTTACTGCAGCCAACAGTTTAGACCAGTGCACAATTCACCCACCACACTCCAAAGACACCATTAATAATGCATTAGAAACATATCAAATGCATCAAGCCAAACAAACCCCAATGAGCATATGGGGAAAAAAGTGTAGAAGCACATTCTTTTCCTCTTCTCTTTTCTACAGGAAAAGGGAGAAGCTATGATGAAATGCCCACACAAATTAGGGCTTCAGAATTTTGCTCTTTAAGAATGTATCCTGAAGACTCCAGATTCAGACAAAATGTAGAATACATTTTCCACCTCCTCTTCAAAAGTGAACTAGCAATTCTATGTTATGTAGTTCCGCACACATTAAAAACAGGCTCCAACTTAAAACAAATATCTGCTACCCAACTGCTTCAAAAAATAAAAGACAAAGATGAAGTTTTGCTGTCAAGTATCACACATCTCTTGTCAAACATGCGTGGTACAAAAGTATATTGGTTCCGATGTCATGCTGATTTACGTTGTATGCTAAGGAACCTGGGCCCACCCACATGGTTTGTTACTTTAAGTTGTGCAGAATATGCATGGGATGAATTTCACAACTTCATACACACTGCTAACCAAAATAAACCTGGAATAGAAATATAAACACCAGTAAAACTCTGTTCTCTTGCCCCTGTCAATGTATCAAGGTACTTTCACCATCACTTGATTGCCATGCTGCACTTTATCTGTAATAAAACTACGCCTCAGCTCGGAGAAGTGCAACACTTCTTTTGGAGAAAAGAATATCAATCCAGATAGTAACCTACATACAGCATCCCTTCAGAAACCACAGATAGTGACCTACATACACAAATCGTACGCTTCCAAAAACACAAGTGTGGCAAATACAGCTGACTAAGATATAAAAACAAAGGCAAATAATATACCAAATGTCGCTTTGGCTTCCCTAGATCAGTTTGCAAAAAAGGACAAGTAAATAGCTTGATGGCTTTAGTGTGAGACACTGTATAAGGCAAATCCCCTAAAAATACATACATTAAAAGGGACGAAGCATCCAAGTACATCAATAATTACAATACAATCATTGCCCTCTTGTGGAATGCAATGAAGCTGCAGAATGTTTAACAGGTACAGCTTATGTGGCAAATCTGAACACATTGTATGGCTGAACCTTGGACCAGCTTCATCCCCAAAAAGAGTACTAAAATCCTACCAAGAGATGGAAAACATAGCCACAAATTTGCCCGACATAGAGGACATTTTAAAAAAACAACTTAATTGGCACATACTACCCAAACAGAAGTACTGGTTTGGAAAACATGTGTCTGTATGGCATTGCCCAAAACTACACCTACAAAAACAATGTCACACCAAATGAGACAACAGGCAAATATTCAGTCTCAACTTTTGAAGGAAGCCTAGTGAAACTCACCAAGGCCAGTCTAATTAATCATATAAACGTATCGTTTAAATCTCCTCAGCATAGAGAACTGTATTGCATCGTCCTACTCCCACTTTTTAAACCTTGGAGAAAAGAAAAATAATTGTTAGGTGACTATGTTTTGAAGCTGCATTCAAAGCAAATGAAAGCAGTATAACAAATGACAATTTCAAACAATACAAACAAATGTTGTACAATGAATGCCAACAAGAGGAAGAAATTTGAGCTCACCTGTACAAAGACACTCCTGAGAGTAGTCAGCCTTCCCTTACAGGAAGCCAAGAATCACTTGGAGAACGACTCATTCAAAATGTAGCAGAAATAGCCATGACTGTGTGTCCCCATGCGATACACTGCGCCAGCCGCGTGCAATAAAATCCATTTCATCGCACAGCATATTCATGGATTTTAGCCTCCAAAACCAGCCGTGGAACAGAGTAGCGCAGCGACCCTGCAGCAGCGCCAGTTACGCCCCCAAGAACGCCCGTGCGCAAGGAAAAGCAATCAAAATCCCCAATTCATCGCAAATGTCTGCGCTAACCCTGGACCAGTTCACAGGGCTGCCAAACAGCAAACGCCAAGCGGGGAACGTGTATTCCAGGGGTTCGCGGGAAGTTTCACACGCGATTGTCCTGAGTACGTGTATTTCAGGGGTGCGCGTGAAGTTTCACACGCGATTCCATCAGGGCACGTGTATTTCAGGGGTGCGCGGGAAGTTCAAAACGCGATTGTCCTAGGTACGTGTGTTCCAGGGGTGCGCGTGAAGTTTCACACGCGAATTCAGCAGGGTACGTGTATTTCAGGGGTGCGCGTGAAGTTTCACACGCGATTCCATCAGGGCACGTGTATTTCAGGGGTGTGCGGGAAGTTTCACACGCGAATTCAGCAGGGTACGTGTATTTCAGGGGTGCGCGGGAAGTTCCACACGCGATTGTCCTGGGTACGTGTATTCCAGGGGTGCGCGGGAAGTTTCACACACAAATTCAGCAGGGTACGTGTATTTCAGGGGTGCGCGGGAAGTTCCACACGCGATTGTCCTGGGTACGTGTGTTCCAGAGGTGCGCAGGAAGTCTCACACGCGAATTCAGCAGGATACGTGTATTTCAGGGGTGCGCGGGGAGTACTACACGTGAATTGGCCGTGTGGGTCCTCCCAGGTGTCCCTCTACACCCTCCACGGCCCCTGCAGGCAGCCCACACCACAGGGGACTACCCTGCACCCCTGCTCATGTCCCGCAGGCAGCCCATCCACCATGGGCATGCCCCCCAGCCAAGCCACATGTCACTTTGCACTACTGATCAACAATGCATGTCTCCCAGCACCCCCACCCCCCAGCACTGTGGGGCACCTGCCAGCAGGCCCCCACTCATGTCCAACTCATGTCCCCCTGCACCCCCAGCATTCAGGGGCACCCTCAACCGGGCCCCCACACATGTCTCCCTGCACCAACACCCCCCAGCAGTGCAGGGCACCCTCCACCAGGCCCCCACTCATGTCTCACAGCACCCCCACCCCCAGCAGTGCAGGGCACCCTCCACCATGCCCCCACACATGTCTCCCAGCACCCCCACCCCCCAGCATCCAGGGGCACACTCCACCAGGCCCCCACACATGTCTCCCAGCACCCCCACCCCCCAGCATCCAGGGGCACCCTCCACCAGGCCCCCACACATGTCTCCCTGCACCAACACCCCCCAGCAGTGCAGGGCACCCTCCACCAGGCCCCCACTCATGTCTCCCAGCACCCCCACCCCCCAGCATCCAGGGGCACCCTCCACCAGGCCCCCACTCATGTACAACTCATGTCCCCCTGCACCCCCACCCCCCAGCAGTGCAGGGTACCCTCCACCAGGCCCCCACTCATGTCTCCCAGCACCCCACCCCCAGCAGTGCAGGGCACCCTCCACCATGCCCCCACACATGTCTCCCAGCACCCCCACCCCCCAGCATCCAGGGGCACACTCCACCATGCCCCCACACATGTCTCCCAGCACCCCCACCCCCCAGCAGTGCAGGGCACCCTCCACCAGGCCCCCACACATGTCTCCCAGCACCCCCACCCCCCAGCATCCAGGGGCACCCTCCACCAGGCCCCCACTCATGTCCAACTCATGTCCCCCTGCACCCCCACCCCCCAGCAGTCAGGGGCACCTGCCAGCAGGCCCCCACTCATGTCTCCCAGCACCCCCACCCCGCAGCAGTCAGGGGCACCCTCCACCAGGCCCCCACACATCTCTCCCAGTACCCCCACCCCCCAGCAGTGCAGGGCACCCTCCACCAGGCCCCCACACATGTCTCCCAGCACCCCCACCCCTCAGCATCCAGGGGCACCCTCCACCAGGCCCCCACACGTCTCCCAGCACCCCCACCCCCCAGCAGTGCAGGGCACCCTCCACCAGGCCCCCACACATGTCTCCCAGCATCCCCACCCCCCAGCATCCAGGGGCACCCTCCACCAGGCCCCCACAATTGTCTCCCAGCACCCCCACCCCCCAGCAGTGCAGGGCACCCTCCGCCATGCCCCCACACATGTCTCCCAGCACCCCCACCCCCCAGCATCCAGGGGCACCCTCCACCAGGCCCCCACTCATGTCCCCCTGCACCCCCACCCCTCAGCAGTCAGGGGCACCCTCCACCAGGCCCCCACTCATGTCTTCCAGCACCCCCAGGCCCCAGCATCCAGGGGCACCCTCCACCAGGCCCCCACACATGTCCAACTCATGTCCCCCTGCACCCCCACCCCCCAGCACTGTGGGGCACCTGGCAGCAGGCCCCCACTCATGTCCCACTCATGTCCCACTCATGTCCCCCTGCACCCCACCCCCCAGCATTGCCGGGCACCTGCCAGCAGGCCCACACTCATGTCCCCCTGCACTCCCACCCCCTAGCATTGCGGGGCATCTGCCAGCAGGCCCCGACTCATGTCCCCCAGCCAACACGACATCACAATCTAGATCCCTGGCCCTTATGGGCTGCCTCCACATGCCAAACACCCACCCAAGTATTGCATCCACCCACTTAGAAATGCCAATTACATGATACAACCCCAATGGCAAGTATGTAAATGAACACATGTCCCTCACATACACACAATGGGTGTCAGCAAATGTCAAAAGCCATATCATGATATGCATGAAACCAATGAGATGATACTACACATTGAAGTTTGATGAAGAAAATGTATTAAAAGCAACATAAATGGAATCAAAAATAAACAAACGACAATGGGAATTAAAAACCAAAAGCAGCATGTCCGTAAAATAATGTAAAACCACAAATCATAATCCAAAGGAAAGGTGTCCAAAGTCACAGTTCAAAAAAGTAAATCCAATGGAAAATCAAAACCGAAAACCATTGCTCCATGGGTAAATTCCAAATAAAAAAATAAAATCCAACAGTCAACTATATACAGATAAACAATCCAGGGTCCATGATCCCAACAGAAGAAATGAAACACTACCTAATAAAAAAACTATATACAAAAATGTGGTCCATTGTCCAAAAGGTCCAAAAAAAATAAAAAAATCAAAGGAAACCTAACACTAACTGCATAACTATTTACAAGGGCAGCGGGCTTGTCCGACGGCTCACTGGTTGTTATCATGGGCCAGGGCATCATCAAACTCCTGTTCAATGGCTTGGAGGCGGGCATGCTCCCTGGCCCCGAGGTCTCGCAGGGATAATGCAGTGTCCTGCTCCAACTCCCTGCGAATACCCTCGAGGCACTTAGCCCGCCTCAGCGCCCTCCGCATGGAGTGTCCGCCCTGACCATTGTGAGCCGTTCCTCCTCTGCCCGCTGCTGCTCCGCACCTATCTGCTGGCCCAACCGCTCCCACACGGTAGACACTCCCATTCCAGGGTTCTCCTGCCCTCCGGCCGATGCCTGCCCCCCTGATGTTGATGGCCCTGAGCCATGATGCCTCCCACGTCGAGCCTGCCGCTGCCTCCGACGCAACTGCCTGTGCAAGCACGACGGCATCCAGGCTGATGGAATCCACCGACGCCGTCGTGCACGTGCCCTGCCCGATGATGCCGTCACATCCTCCATCTGCTGGGGTCCAGTTGCTGGTGTGTCCACCCCTGCTGGACCTCCGACTCCCGACTGTGGCAGGGATGGGATCCCCACCGAGTTGGCTGCGTTGGTCGGGGCAGGTCCACAGGGGGCCCTGGTGGCATCTGGGCCGGAAGACGGCATGGAGAACGACTGGCGCATAGCCTCCACAGAGGAGGAGAGGGTCGCCAGAGTGCCCGACACATGTACGAAACCCCCGACCATGGCCACTCCCAACTGGGCCACGTTGGCACGGTGCTCTTCATGATGACGTGCGTGCTCCCCCCGGGAAGCACGCACCTCATCACGAATGACACCCGTGCGCAACGCGACACCAATCAGGACCTTCTCCATACAGCCAGGGGTCCCCTCGTCCGCAGGTGGAGGGGAGTCAGATGACATGGACATCCCCCCTACCTGCGGACGGGCCTGGGATGGGGCATCCCTGCTGGTGCATGGTGGTGCAGTCACAGTGTCAGGGACAGTGACATGCACAGGCACCTCCACCGTGACCTGTGCTGCCTCCTGCCCCTGCCCCTGGACTGCACCACTTGCACCAGCAGGGATGCCCCCACCAGGCCCCATGTGCGGCTCAGTAGCGGCCTCCTCCTCCTCTGTGGAAACCACCAACCTGGATGGCTCCACCCCTCTTCCACCGTTGCAAGCCCCTGTGGGGGCTCACACACCCCTTCCGCTGCAGCCATGGGGGCATCCCCGCCGCTTTGCTCCACAGCGCCGTCTCCGCCCTCTATTTCACTTTGCGCTGTGTAGAGGGAGACATAGAACACAAGCATCAGGGTACTGTACAATGGTCCCCTAGACAGGAAGCAATAGCAGATGAGTGGCACTGTCAAAAATCACTTCTATCATGTCACTCCACAACACATGGGTCAGTACAGGCAAAACACATGCAGTAACAGGCATGGCGCATGCTATGGACATTAGCAAACATGTCCAAGGGACTCTTGAAACATACAATGTTGTTTTTGAACTCACATGCATCATGGGTCATGCCTATCACATGCACACACTTCACCGTACTTTCATCCATCTGGACTCGTACACCCCAGACACCGTGGATGCAAGGATAACTAGGCTGCATCAGTGATTCTGAACATTGTCACAGACATGTGTCATGCATCCATGGCATTCACAAGTCACAGACACGCAGGTCAGACACACAGACATGGACACCATACATGTACATGGCATCAGCACCCATCCCTCACCCCCACCCATGTCCAGGAACAGAGACTGGCATGCTCTCATGTGTCCATTCCGCATAGGGCTCCCCATGTTGCATTTAAACACATACACCAACCGTGTGCTTCACCCATTACTGGTCTCACATGCATGACCATGATGTCCCTACACACACACACACACACACACACACACACACACACACACACACACACACACACACACACACACACACACACACACACACACACACACACACACACACACACACACACACACACACACACACACACACACACACACACACACACACACACACGCGCACACGCGCACACACACACGCGCACACGCGCACACGCGCACACGCACGCACACACACACACGGCCTATGTCACACATACAGGCAAGTATCAGACAACCAGCACACTGCAACATGCCCTGTATCACACAGCAATGCTTGGCCACTTACCGCTCGACTCCAGACGGGTCTGCCTCTCAAGGACCTGGACGTGGAGCGCTGGGGATATGCGTTCCAGGACCCTCATCTGATCTTCCGACAAGTGGCCCCGGCGCCCCTTAGCATCCGCTGCCTTCAAGAGGTGCCGGGCCTTGTTGAGGGTCCTGGACCTGAAGTCCTCCCAGCGCTTCTTGACATGATGGAATAGTCGGACTGCCACCCCCTCCGCGTTGATGGCAGTCACGATGTCCGTCCAGATCCGAGTCCGTCCTTCCTTGTCGGCGCGCAAACTTCTGAAGAGGGCATCATACTGCCCCAGTACTTGCTCCACCAGGACACCAACTTCGGTGGCAGTGAAGCTGGTGCCCCTCTGCCTCTCTGGCCGGGGGTTGCCAGTGTTGCCAGATGTTGCAGTGCCCAACATGACAACCCCAGAGGCAGGAGTGGGTGGGCAACTGGGTCCTGGGGCTGGTCTGTGGAGCGATGGAACCCCAGTCGGGAGTCTTGGGTTCCAGCAGGGGTGGTCACAGCAACAGCACCCCTGGCTGATGTGCAGGCAGCAAATGGCAGGGCACGTGGGCAGTAGGCAATCAGGCAGCAGCAGATGGCAGGTGGGAGCGTGCTCAGGGCTCTGGGGGGCAGTAATTCGGCCTTCTGGGCAGGAGCGTGATCTTCCGTGTGCTTACGCGTGGCCAGCTTGATAGGGAGTGATTTGGCACGTGAAAATCCAGCACGTCTGCGTGTAATTCGAGGAAAGGGCCTTAGCGCATAAGCGCGTCAGCACACGTATGCGAATTCATTGGCCCAAAGGCCCCCAGCGTGTAGGCGCGTCTATGAGGTTATGTGCACGTGCGTTTTCCATGGCGCGTAGAAAAAATAAGCATGTCAGAGTGTCATAGCGTGTAATTGGTGGAAAGGGCCTCAGCGCGTATGCGCGTCTCTGACGTGCGTGCGCGAGCATTTCCCTGTACACGGGTGCATGTTACACGTCCAATGACTGCACGTCAGAGTGTCAGCTCGTGTAATTGGAGGATAGGGCCTTAGCGCCTACATGCGGAAGTGACGCTGGACGTGTGGGCATGTTTAAAAGGTACGTGTAGAACGTCATTTCCTTGTACGTGCTTTTCGTGGAGAGCGAGTGGGTGAAATCTGTACTTCTTGTCGATTCACACGCAATTTACTTCACGGCGTTCCAAGTTCGTACTCCCTGTTACCTCTGACAGCTTTTTCTCTTTTTGTCTTTTTCCTGGGCCTGTTTCCTCAAACAGCGTACAATTCTTCTTTTGGTGGGGGTGATGCCAACGCGCACACGCGTGTCTTTTTCACGCTATTTTTCCAGGCAGACGGTGAGTCGCGCACGTATTTAACATCTGTGCTTGCCCCGTGTGTCGCGTACCCCTTCAGAGGTCATTCTAGGCTGCGTGTGACACGCATAGGTTCATTTTTGTGTTTCTGGGTGCCACAGCGTAGTGCAGGTTTATTTTTCCACGCACGTGTTCTAGGAGGGGTTGCGTGCACATTATCTCCCTTTTTTGGGGTGCCTGTGCGTTGCGTGACCCGTCATTTTCCCCCAGGGGTCACATACAGCCTTGCTAGAGCACTAGGGTACGAATTCCATCTAGCACCCTACCCCTTTGTCCCCCAATTGCCCAGGACAATAGTTTACTGCAACTCCCATACACACAACAACATCAGTGCCATGGTTGGGAGGCAAGCACGCGGTAAGGGTGGCAAAGGTGGCCGAGCCTCAAGAGGTGGCCATGGTGGATACGGTAGGGGACGTGGCAGGGACTTGCAGGGTGCCCCTAACCCCCCATGTGTGGGTGACCAGTCAGGGACACCCAGGCCCCCCCCCCTGGTTGAGGGTAACGTGGCTGACACCATCCCTGCTCAGCCCTTGTTGGACCAGCCCATTGTGGCACCAGACCTGGCACAGGGTGACTCCATGGCTGACTTCCAGGTCAGCAGGTCTAGGCCACGTGTGGCGGTGCATGTTGGTGTCACCAGGCCACGTGGTTCAGGGGCAGCTATGTCATCTGCTGCCCCGAGTAGGCAGGGTGGGAAGGCTGCAGGGGCAGCTGCAGCTCCATCCACCCCAGCTCTGAGTCTCCCAGCCAGGACAGTGTCGGTCCCAGTCCACCCTGCTGACGTTCCCCCTTACTACATCACACTTCAGCTAATGCCTGCACCAAGTCCCATGGTGAGTGTTCATTCCCACACTCCTAGTCCACAGTCCACTGGGGCTCCTGCCCCTAGTGTCCAGAGCGGCGTAGGACACTCAGGATCCCCACCACCTTCCAAGCGGAAGAGGAAGAGTGCTCGTCCAGTACAGGCTGATGCCCCAGACACGGCTACACAGTCCGGCCCACCAAGGAAGCCCAGCTTCAATCAGGCCGAACTTGATGCACTTGTGGAGTATGTGTCCGCACATGACAGCGAAATGGTGATTACTGCAGGATGCAAGACCACACCTGCACAACGTCTGGCACACTGGCAGACCATCGCGGACATCATAAGTGTCCTTGGATTTGTGAGGCGCACAGCTAATGATTGCTAAAAGTGCTGGAATGACCTGAAGCGCAGGACAAAGAAAAAGCTGGCCTCAAGTCATGCCGCTACTCTAGTGACTGGAGGTGGGTCTCCAGCAGAGGGCATTGAACTCACTCCACATGAGTATGTTGCTGGGACCTACGTCACGGAGGGACAGATCCAAGGCGTGGGAGACCTGCCCGATTACGAGGCATTGTCCGGTGAGTGCACATGCATGTGTGTGTCATCCATGTGCATGGTGTGTGTGTGAGGGCTTCTGATTGAGTGCCAGGTGAGGGTGTGTGTACCTGAGTGGTTTGGGTCACCCATGTGCTTCATCCAATACATTCTGCGCACCAAGATTTGGGTATTGCAGTATCCCTTCTGGCAACAGTAGACATTTAGCCCAATCTCACGCCAGTTGCCCTTGAAGTGTCATCTTGCCACAACATTGTTGCGTATTATTCTGTGTTCATTCAGGCTGATTGTTTGCATTCCACCACTTTCACTAGGCATTTCTCAGTCCTATTGTCACATGTGTGACATGGCTATGGTACATGCCATCTGTGTGATGGCATGTGTCATGTATGTGTATTGGACATGCCAATCACAGGCCAATGTGTGATGGCACTGCTAGCCAGCATGCAGCAAATGTGTTGGTCTTCCATCTTGGTGTCATCAATGTGTGCCATTTGCCTCCCCTTCATACGCAGTGACGGTGCATGCATGGGAGGGTTATAGTCATGTGGGACATGTGTCAATGAAGGACTGGTTCTGTTGCTTCTCAGCCCTAATTGTGTGCCATGGTGCTAATGCCTGTTCCCATTTCTTTTCTTTCATGTCTTTGCAGGGGATGACACACTTGATACTGCTGGGGTTGTGGAGATGGTGCAGACCCAGGAGGGGTCCCAGGCCTGACCGGGCACCAGTGAGGGACGTGGTGTGGTGGTGGGTGAGAACCCACACTTGCTGCAGACCATTATCTCAGGGGGTGTCTCTGGGTGCACCTCCCCCGAGCTCTATTCAGGTGTCGATTCGGATGATGAGACCTATGTGCGGTCGCAGGTAAGTGTTTCTGGGAGGGATTCTGTACTGTCCAACCCACCTGCACCAGGGATAGAACCCTCAATGGGGATGTCAGTGTTGGTAGGTCTGCCTTTGGTGGTTACGGATGCAGGGTCACACTCCGCGACATCTGATCCTGTTCCTGGGCCAGCAGATCAGAGGGGGAATGCAGTCCTGCAGCCTCAGGCAGTGCCGGCACAGCAAGGTGCAGTTCGCCTTGCCTCAGACAGGTGTGGTGCCCGCCGACACGGTGGCCGTACGCCACCTGGCAATACCGCATGGGAGCAATCCATTTACGGTATGGCAAACCAACAGGCAGCATCATCTGAGATGATGGCTCAGGCCATGGATAGGGTGGCCACTTCCATTGTCCCCCAAGAAAGGCTGATGGAACAACTACAGCAGGCAACAGACTCCATTTGCCAGTCACACAGGGAGGACATGTTGGCGTCCAACAGGGACAGACGGGCGGCACTGGAGACTCTGCGGGAAGCCATTTCTATTGAGTCCCAGGGCCACAGGGAAGCCCTGAGGGTGGAACTCCGTCAGCTCAGGGTGACTCTTGTTGAGCTTGAGGCTTCAACTGACACGAGGACAGAACAGCAGCTGGAGCGGCTCATACGTAGGCTCTCAGCTGAGATGCAGGCAACTAGGGAGAAGGTCCGGGCATCCCGTGAGTTGTTGCATGGGGACCTCCGCACGATTATCCTCCAGAACCATACCTTCCACACCTGCATGCTTGCTGCCATGGAGGACCAGGCTAGGGCTTTGCGTGGGCTGCCTCCCATAGTGCCACCACCTCCTGATGCAGCTGCAGAGGGTGAGGAGAGCGACAGCAGCGATTCTCTCACAATAGGGTAGCCGTGCAGGCCATGAGCCCATGGAGGTGTTTTTTTTTGCAAAATCCACACAGGTGGGTTTTGGTGTGCACCCTGTCCTCGGACCTCCTGGGTGGCCTCCCCCACACATGGCCATTTTTGATTTTTGATTTTTTTACAGTGTGTTGCCTTGTGTGGCTCCCGTGGGCATACGCTGTATTGTGGCTGGGCACATGCAGGCTTGTCCTGAATTTGGGTTAGATGCTTGGCTTGGGTTTGTGTGACACACACCCCTCCTGCTTCCCGTTTCCATGGACTTACAAAGGGTTTGCCCAAGTGACATTGACTTACACAGTGACGTTGGACTCCCATTTGATGTGTGGGCAGTCTGTAGTCAATACTGCGTATACATTCCTAGTGCATATTGTTGTTGTATTGTACACTGCATGGTGTGTTGATATGTGCCTCTGCATCCATCTCATCCTCCTAATTTGCAGGTCCATTCCTCATGTCTTCACAAGGCAGTCTACTTTGGAAATGGAGTCCATGTTGTAAGCAGTGCACCTACACTTTTGCGTGGCGCTAACACTGTACAGTTGGAAGTGGTCGAAGTGCTGGCATTATCAGGTAGTGAGACTACCAATTTTTTCAATCCGTACTGTCATGTTTATGGTAGGTTGGAGGTTGTGTAGGTGAATAGTATTATTGGTAAATATTTGGTAATGTGTGTTGTTGGTCCTGCATTACTGTGAGCATTTCATGTGTGGCCAGTTTCCATTAGGGACACTGTACTTTGTGACACTTGTGTCATGTTGTGGGGATTAATTTGTTTGCTCTCACATAGCATGACATGCCATGGTGTGTTGTGTGGTGGTGCCGGGGAGGGGTTGGGTGACATGGCACTGTTCTCATGTTGTATTTTGCAAGTGGGTATTCATTTTTGCTGCATAGAAGTGTGTCTTTTGATGACACTGCATTGGTGGTGTTTGTGTAGGTAGGGATGCACACATTGTGACACTTCCAGGTGAACAATCTCAGGCTGCTATGTTTCTGACAGTTGACTGTCCCTTAATTCATCAAAATTGTCAGATTGAGTCATCATTGATTGTCAGATGGTATGTGCCAGGGCTGTGTGCACTCCACAGGGGTGTGATTTCTATGTGAAGTAATTAGCCACCAGCTGCGTACGGGCTGCCTCACCCCGTGCCCTTTCCCCTCCCATGCGCAGCGGGTGTGCATGTGGTTGGGGATGTGGAGGCACCACCATGTCCACAGCCAGGCCCCGGCGTGTTGCAACATTGTGCAGGACACATGCTGGCACTATGATCCTGCACACTACTGCGGGAGCGTATAACAGCTGCCCGCCAGAACGGTCAAGGGAGCGAAAGCGTGACTTGAGGATTCCGAATGTGCGCTCCACTATGCCCCGGGTTGCAATATGGGCTGTGTTGTATCTTACCTCGGGAGGTGTGATGGGGTTCCGAATTGGCGTCATCATGTGGGTGCTCAGAGGGTAGGCACTGTCTCCTGGGGAGGTGGTGATGGGGATCATTAGTGGGGTAGTGACATTACTCGGTATCTGTCATGCATGCGTGTGCTGTGGCATTTATACTCACCAAGAAGCCATGCATCACCATGCCGCCCAGCTTCCATGTCCCGGTTTAGGGTTGACATCCTGTAAATGAAGCTGTCGTGGGTGGACCCTGGATCGTTGGCATATACTGATGTGATGATTCCCTTGGCATCACATACTACCTGGATGTTGATGGAATGCCAGTGCTTGCGGTTTCTATAGATGTGCTCAGATACCCTGGGGGGACGTAGAGCCACATGGGTGCAATCAATGGCACGTAGCACTTTGGGGAATTGTGCCCCCCTGTAGAAATCCTGGCTGACAGCCTGCCTTTCTGCAGGTGTTCTGGGCACGTATATGTGCCTGCGGACTGATGAGCGTGCAGTGATGATGGCCAACACCTGGTGTAGGCACCGTGACTGCGTGGCCTGTGACACCCCCCCACTATGGCACTTGTCCGCTGAAATGATCCGGTAGCCAAGAAGTGCAGTACATTGAGGACCTTCTCCAGGGGGCTGAGTGCTTGGGAGCAGAGGGTGGGTGATGTGAGGTCATCCTCGCACTCACTGACCAGGTCGAGTATTATGTGAGGTGGAAACCTGTACCTCCCATACTCCTGGTCATCAGGCATACCAAAAAGGTTGGTTCTGGGTGTAAAGATTCTAGCCCTGTCTATCCTCCTCCTCCTCCTGCGGTATCCCACGGCCACTGCTGCTAGGAACGGTATATTCATCCTGGCGTCTGAGCTTGTTTGTTGTTTGCGCACACTTTTATGCTGCGCGGGACATGCGCCTGCTTCATGCTGGCGTACGTGTTTCCGGATTGGACCTTTTTTTTTGGCGTGTTGTAGGCGACCGTGTAAATCTTCCCGCCCACCCCAGGAATACACGTGACACGTTCTCCCAGGCCCAGTCGCGTGTAAATATTCCCGCCCACCCCAGGAATACACGTACCCCACTCTCCCAGGCCCAGTCGCGTGTGGAAGTTCACGCGAACCCCGTAATACACGTACCCTGCTGATATCGCGTGTGGAAGTTCACGCGGACCCGTAATACACGTACCCTGCTGATATCGCATGTGGAAGTTCACGCGGACCCGTAATACACGTACCCTGCTGATATCGCGTGTTGAAGTTCACGCGGACCCATAATACACGTACCATGCTGATATCGCGTGTGGAAGTTCACGCGGACCCGTAATACACGTACCTTGATGAAATCGCGTGTAAGACTACCCACGCACCCCTGAAATACACGTACCCAGGCCAATCGCACTGCTGGGGGTTGGGGGTGCAGGGAGACATGAGTGGGGGCCTGGTGGAGGGTGCCCCTGGATGCTGGGGGGTGGGGGTGCAGGGAGACATGAGTGGGGGCCTGGTGGAGGGTGCCCCACAGTGCTGGGGGGGTGGGGGTGCTGGGAGACATGAGTTGGACATGAGTGGGGGCCTGGTGGAGGGTGCCCCTGGATGCTGGGGGTGCTGGGGACATGAGTGGGGGCCTGGTGAAGGGTGCCCCTGGATGCTGGGGGGTGGGGGTGCAGGGAGACATGAGTGGAGGCCTGGTGGAGGGTGCCCCACAGTGCTGGGGGGTGGGGGTGCAGGGAGATATGAGTTGGACATGAGTGGGGGCCTGGTGGAGGGTGCCCCTGGACGCTGGGGGGTGGGGGTGCAGGGAGACATGAGTGGGGGCCTGGTGGAGGGTGCCCCTGACTGCTGGGGGGTGGGGGGGTGGGAGAGATGAGTGGGGGCCTGGTGGAGGGTGCCCCTGACTGCTGGGGGGTGGGGGTGCTGGGAGACATGAGTGGGGGCCTGGTGGAGGGTGCCCCTGGATGCTGGGGGGTGGGGCATGAGTGGGGGCCTGGTGGAGGGTGCCCCTGGATGCTGGGGGGTGGGGGTGGGGGTGCAGGGAGACATGAGTGGGGGCCTGGTGGAGGGTGCCCCTGACTGATGGGGGGTCGGGGGGAGACATGAGTGGGGGCATGGTGGAGGGTGCCCCTGACTGCTGGGGGTGGGAGTGCTGGGAGACATGAGTCGGGGCCTGGTGGAGGGTGCCCCTGGATGCTGGGGGGGGTGCAGGGAGACATGAGTGGGGGCCTGGTGGAGGGTGCCCCTGACTGCTGGGGGTCGGGGGGTGGGAGACATGAGTGGGGGCCTGGTGGAGGGTGCCCCTGGATGCTGGGGGGTGGGGGTGCAGGAAGACATGAGTGGGGGCCTGGTGGAGGGTGCCCCATAGTGCTGGTGGGTGGGGGTGCAGGGAGACATGAGTTGGACATGAGTGGGGGCCTGGTGGATGGTGCCCCTGGATGCTGGGGGGTGGGGGTGCTGGGAGACATGAGTGGGGGCCTGGTGGAGGGTGCCCCACAGTGGTGGGGGTGCAGGGGGACATGGTTGGACATGAGTGGGGGCCTGGTGGAGGATGCCCCTGGATGCTGGGGGGTGGGGGTGCAGGGAGACATGAGTGGGGGCCTGGTGGAGGGTGCCTCTGGATGCTGGGGGGTGGGGGTGCTGGGAGACATGAGTGGGGGCCTGGTGGAGGGTGCCCCACAGTGCTGGGGGTTGGGGGTGCAGGGGGACATGAGCTGGACATGAGTGGGGGCCTGGTGGAGGGTGCCCCTGGATGCTGGGGGGTGGGGGTGCTGGGAGACATGCGTTGGTGGGCAGTGGTGCAAGGTGACATGTGGGTTGGCTGGGGGGCATGGCCATGGTGGATGGGCTGCCTGCGGGACATGTGCCGGGGTGCAGGGTAGTCCCCTGTGGTTTGGGCCGCCTGCAGGGGCCATGGAGGGTGTAGAGGGAACACCTGGGAGGACCCAACCGGCCAATTCATGTGTAGTACTCCCCGGCACCCTCGAAATACACGTAGGCTGCTGGATTCGCGTGTGGAATTTCCCACGCACCCGGAGTACACGTACACTTGTGAAATCGCGTGTGGAACTTCACGCGCACAACGAAATGCACGTACCAAGGACAATCGCGTGTGGAACTTCCCGCACACCCCGAAATACACGTACCCAGGCCAATCGCGTGTGGAACTTCCTGCGCACCCCGAAATACATGCACACACTATTTTTCACACTGCGGGTGTCCGTGTTTGTCGGTACCCCTTTGCACCTCATTTGTCCTAGAGGGCCACAGTATGGATCATTCATCATAGCTGTTTATAGGTGCTTTTTGTTAGCGGACATTTTGGCGCACATTTATTTCAGGCGCAGGGACGCTACCGCCTGCTTTCTTGTGGCGGACTTGTTTGGCACTGTGCGCGTCTTTGCCCATGCGCTGGTTTGCCCTATTCGATTCCATGAATACAAGTTGTAGGCGAGCTTGTGGACGTTCTGCGCACTTGACTCCTGTACTTCCCCCGTGACGCCCATATTTTCACGCGTTGTTCCCCATTCCGAATGTTATGCCCCGTGTTCCGCCTACTTTTGTTATGTGCACCGTGCTATGTGCGATTTCGCTGTGGCCGTGGCGCACGCCGTTGGATGACCTGTGCGCCGCGCACTTTTTCAGCGCACATCCAATATTTTTCTCACGCATGGACTTCCATGAATTGATGTGCACTGGTTTCCCTGCGATTTTCGCACTTGCCCTGCGATTCACACGTTTTGGCACCTCTGCGCTGGAATTTTCCGCGCACATTAATTCCATGAATCGGCCTGTGTATATTTAAAGTTCCTTCCCAATGACAATTGTTGTATAAACTTTATTCTGGTCCATCGACCTCCTGAGAATAGGCTGGATTTCAACGAAGAACTGGCACTTCTCATAGCCCCTCTTGATTAACGCAATTGTACTACCATCCTATTGGGAGACTTCAACCGTTGGCTGAAGAACCCAGTAGATAAGGAAGCCCTAGAGGTAGAAAGACTTAGACTTGACTGTCCATAGAACAGAGCCAACACGCTCTGGTGGAACATTCTGGATTGTATTGCCTCTAGAAATGGCCCCATAAATATTGTAAACACCAAGGCCTGCGCATGGGCCGACCACTCCTTTGTGGAATGTGTTATTTCTCTTGCCAGCAAACCATCTAAAGTCCACAATTTACCCAAAACAATTGTGAGCAGGAATCTGAAAAAGATTACCAAAGAAGAGTTGGAATTGTGTCTGGAAACAATTATGGACAATACCTCAGATGGGGACTCGCCTGAGTTAATGGTGGCCACATATAATACCCAATTCACACTCTTTATAGACAAAGTGGATCCTTTAAAATCCAAAACAGTCAGAAATATGACATATAAACAGACTTGGTTTACTCCTGGCATTTCAGAACTAAAGAAAAATAAACGACAGGCAGAACGATTATGGCTCCAAAACGAAACAGCAGAAAATAAGGCTATCTGGATTTTCTTGCAAAAAGTTTACAAGAACCTCCTTTACGAGGTAAAAAGGAACTTTTATAACAAGGAAATCAAGCTGGCAGGTAACCATACCAAGAAACCTTTCGCCATATACAAAGAGCTTGAGAAAGTCATGTCCCGGCTCCAGTCCTTTATTCTATCCAATGGGGACTTTATAGTGTGTAACATGCCATTGCCAATAAGATCAAAACCGCTCTGAATAAAATATCTAATTCATTGACCCCCAACATCCAGCAGGAAACCCTGACTCAGGGGAACAAAGACATCTTAGGTGTTTTCTTCAAATCAACATCTGAGGTAGAGATATGTACCTTTCTAAACTCCATGTGCACACCTCTTGCCCTGGTGAGCCCATGCCCGCTAAACTTATTTTGCATCACCCGGAACTCTTTGCTCCTTTCTAGACACGTTTTGTTAACACTTTATTCAGCTATGGCTCTGTCCCTGATACCAACAAACAGGTTGTTGTAACACCTCTGCTGAAAAACCTGGCCTGTACCAAACAAATCCCAGTAATTCTGCACCCCATCACAAGCACATTGTTTCTATTAAAAATTATAGATGAGGCAGCAACTTCCCAGCTTCAGCAACATCTTGAAGTTTCTGGTATTTTCCATCCCAAACAATCTGGTTTCCAAGCAAATTACTGAACAGAGACTGCCCTATTAGACCTCCAGACACGCATGCTTGAGGTGCTAAAAGAGAGCAGGTCCAGGCTGCTGATACTTTTAGATCTGTCTGGCCACCTTCGACCTGCTCCACCATCAGTGCTTACTGGACTCCTTGAGTACTTTCAGTGAGTGCTCAGAGGCGGCCAAAAACTGGATCAGGAAATCACAGGGTTTGCTGGGGTGAGGCCTTCTCTGAAACTGAATCAATACACTGTGGTGTTCCACAGGGGACCTGTTTGTTGCCCACTCTGTTCAATCTTTACATAAAGCCCTCTATGATCTCTTATCTTTTCAGGGTCTCCACTTTACAAACTATGCGGTTGATACTTAACTCCTAATGGAGTTGAGTGGTGACTTCAAGGTCGACTCAATCAGACTTGAAGCCTAAGCGCTGTGGATTGATTAAGTAAGGAAAAAAGGGGAACACTATAAAATCTTATTATCTATTCAAATTATAGGGATCTTATAAGCGATTCCAATACAGTACATATTAATCAAAACAACCTGAATGAAACACAAATTATAAACTATATTTATTTTGCAAACCAAAAACATAATCACAATCCATAAAGTCTGATCGTAAGTCACAATTGAAATATAAGTATAATTGACATTTGTCCAAAAACACCTAAATCATAATCATAAGTCACATTTGAAATCTAGTCCAAGAACATAATCACAATTCATAAAGTCTGGTCATAAATCACAATTGAGATCTATAGTATAATTGACATTTGTCCAAAAACACCTAAATCATAATCAAAATGATTTGTATTGGTATTGTTGGCGTGCCCCTGACTCCTTTCAGTCTGGATACTCCTCTGGCTGGCCACTGTCTGGCACACATAACCCTCCTATTTAGTGTCACTTTCAAACTTCAGATGAGGCAGTATCTGATTTCATATGTTTACTATCAATTGACTGTTATCGCGAGAAGGCCTCCCAAGATGGTAGACTGAGGAGGAAGGACAGCAGAGAGGACATTTTTGAACTGACAGGGCAGAATCCTAAAAAGGGGCCCAAGCATAGTATGTTAATGAGGGCTCTGGTGAGAACTGCAAGCGTACCAAAGTGGAACAGGCATTGCTCACATTATTGACCGCTTTCCATGCTGACATGAACTTGGAAATGAACAATATTGAGAAGGCTGTGATTTGATTTTATTTATTGTATTGTTAATTTATAACACGCTTAATACTTGTGAGTGGTTTCTAATCAAGGGATTGGGATTCAAACCAATGTCTCACCACGTTGCCTTGCTGCCAAGAAAAACGCGTTGCCCCTGAGATATCCTTCCTCATATTCAGGTATGAACTGGAGGAAGTCATAGGGATGAAAGTGAAGGTTGAACAATCCATGGTCCAAATATAGGAGGAGCTCTCCACTCTTGAACAACGAGCTTCTTCGATGGATGCAGAATGGGATGACTGTGACGACTTTAGGAGTTAAGTGGTTGAAAGCTTTCTCAGGTTGGACGCTAAATTGCATACACTGGATAATATCAGAAGAGGGTCATCACATCCATGTATGATAGCCAGCCCACCTAGGATGCGGTGAAGACTTTTCATCTCCTGAGGTGGAGTCGCTTCTGGCTGACATGCTGGGAAACACAAATTGTAGGTGACGGCAAAGTGATGAACCAGCTTTGCAGACTACCCACCATGGGCTGAGGATTGAATAGAAAGCCTTGGGGCTCGTTTATAAAGATATTTACGTCAGATTATTTGAGATAGGTCATTATTCTATGACAAGCATTAAAACACAAGGATAATATATTGTTTACAGGTATCCGAGTGTTGCTGATCCATGATGGAAGCACTGAAGTTCTAAGTAGGAAGAAGTCCCTCATGAGCGGATGCACAGATCTGCTGGACTTTGGAATACAGACCGCTCTGGGGTTCTCAGAGAAAATGAAAGTCGAGCACAAGGGCAAGACATAGCCTCTCCCTCGGAGGCTGCTGCCCGACCGGTATTTCCTTGAAGGCATGAGGTGGATGCATAATGAATTAACTGTTGGGTACAGAGGCTGCTGGTTTTAGCTCGATGTTCAGTCCTCCTCAAGGTCGCTTCTGGGGGATTTCCCAGAGGATGGAAGTGGATGAAGGGAGAAAGCACACTTCTGGAGGATGTGTAATCAAGGGCTATTGTTCTTCTTCGGTTCTCTTTGCTTCTTCCTTCTCCTTAACAGGGAATGCGCAAAATGATTGTTTAATTTTTTATTTATTGCGTTCAAATTGTAAAACAATTTTTTTGCAAAGACATTTTTACAATGACATTCGATTGCAAACTATGACAAACAGAAAAGGAAAAGAGAGAAAAGGAGAGAAAAAACACAAGAAAGGGAGAGATGAAATAAAAAGAAATTCACAGCATCATAAAGAACCATAGAAGAGAACTGATTAAACCAATCAACTAAGTGTGCCAGAGTCAAAAGATAAGCGCTTGAGGAATTCAACCAGGGCTATAACGTACTTGATTTTCTCGCCACCAATTAAAAGTGACCACCAAGATTGAGGGTCAGAAGCAGTAAAATCAGAAAATAAATGCCTAAAATACAATGTGCAAAACTCTTTCAGCCCGGTGCATTTTGTGACAATGTGTGCAAGTGTTTCAACCTCGTCCATTTGATTACAGAAGCGACACTTGTTACTTTTCGATAATCCTCGAATAGTCTGGATCTCATGAATAGAGTACAAGTTCAAGTTGTTATCATTATGCATTTTCTGAAACAATTCAGCCTTAACTGACTTTGCATTGTGTTTTACTTTCATGAGTGATGTCTAAGACCTTGGTGACTCCAGTTTACTAATAAAAAGATGTTGAAAAATGAAGTGTGAAGGCACCAGTATATATATGAAGGCACCAGTATATATGTGAAGGCACCAGTATATATGAGACGGGCAATACTAAATATTGGCTGAAGCGTAAATTAAATGAATCCACATTCCCGCTTAACATTCTTCACCTAGAAAAATTGCCTTCTGCTACTGAATACTGTAATTATAGAAGGGATCGTATGCATATTCCACAATATATTCTGGCCTATCTGAACCCCCTTATTTTTAGAACTTATCTACTTCTCAGGTTTAATATATCGGTAGTTCTATCGCTGTCAAGTTGGAAGAACAAGAATGTCTATAATCATAAATATTGTAGACTATGCGGCAACCTGTTGGAAGAAACTTTGTACCATCTGATTGTTACATGTGAAAGTACAAACTATCTCCGTATGAAATACTTCAAATCATACAACAATGATGTTACAATGCTTAAGATCACTGGTTTATGGTTGAAATTCATACAAGGCAACGTCATGAATTTAATTTATTTTACTGTCAGTTTTTATATGCACCTATCTGAGATTTTTAACTGTTTAACATAATGTTCTCTGTGCAAAGTGTGGAAAAGTTTTTAAATTGTTGTAACAATGTTCTATTATCTGCAGCTAGTATTATGAATGAATTTTTTTTAGATGTTTTATATGAAATGTTATTCAAAGCTTTTGCTGTAAGTATATGAAATAAACTTATAACCTTATAAAATGTGTCAATTTTTCTTCCAGCGACGTGCATCTGTGGAAATCGAAATAATATTGTACCTCCTATCGCATTGTTTGAATGTATGTTGGCCTACGCCAAGTTGTCTAAAAACATCGTATACATAGATTCCGCGGCAAGGTCTTGACCTTAATGTATTGTGTAAATCGCCATCTTGGATTTAGCCGCCATTTTAGGTTCTCTTGAAGTGTGGAAGTCACCCTGAACAACAAAATGGAGGCCGAATGACATTTCGAGTGGGATTCTGGCCGTTGTGACCTCCGCACACGTGAATAAATAATATGTCCACAGGCCACTTGTTAGGGTCGCGAACTGAGACCTTGTCCTCTCCCTGACCTATGTGTAAATGAACAACTGTATCAGCGGAACTGATCAAAATGCATACATTATGGGATTGACCTGGCTACGAACCCTAGGTTTGGTTCTGAGAATGGTTAACTCGCGAGGGGGTTGGCCAGAGCTGGATAAAAAGTATAAAAACCCGAGTATCCCAATGTTCAGTCTCTCAAACGAACACGGCGAACTACCGTTGATGGTTCGTCCTGTTACTCTGAGGGCCGAATAGCTATCCGTATGTCAATTGACTTTTGGTAATTGTTGTATCTTTGTATAAAGCGCTTTGTATGTCCTTTGTAACCTGTGTTGATGTGTTTCCTTTGGGCTTCCCGGCCTCATATCAATTTTTCTGTTTCCACAGTTGGCGCCCGAATAGGGACCCTCAAGATTGATGCCGGATCATTGAAGGTTGACGCAGACTATCGAACCGGGATCGGACGGTGTGATTCTGCGGGCGCGACCGATCGAGACGCGATACCTCGGCAGCGCTGCACGATCCGATCCTTGGACGATAGTCGTGTGGTCTGACACGGCATCTTGACGAGGTTCCAATTTTGAGGCGGGCAGATTTGCCGAAACCACCAAACACAAGGTAAAATTCGTTAGGTAAGTTCTTTGGTAAACCGTACGGTCCTCCTTAGGTTTGGTCAGGTGCAGTCGTGACCCGGCTCTTAAGTTAACCCTGACACTTTGAATTTGGTGTATTGTATCTGCAGACACAATTATTGGACCAGGTAACACCAATTTTTTGTGAAATGCCTGGGAAATTGCCTAGCTGTTTTAGGGCTCTGTTCCGCAGCGATCGACAATCTTTGGAATTTAGCCGTCCGGCACCACAGGAGGGGTCGCCGGCGTGTACTATGTACTGTAAGTATAGCATTGGAAGTATCGTATTTAATGATATTTGGCACAGACAGACCAGACATGCCTCCGAATTTCAGTGGCCAATCAACGGTAGTTTTGAGATCCCCCGTATTGAATACTTAGAATCGATCTTGTTAAAGAAAAAGGCTAGGCCAGCAGCCTTTGATGTGTTACAAAATTGGAAGAAAGAAGCATTGCAGCAGCTTAAAAGTAGGGATAAACATGCATGTCGTCATAAAACAAACGCTGAAAAAGCATTTTTATATGATAAAGAAAAGCGGTCAGAATTAGTTAAAAATAGGATAGAGCCTTTTCACTCGGAGTCCAAAAAATGTACCTCTCTAAAGATTTCCATGTTTCTGAGGAATTTATTGAGAAATTATTAAATGAACACAGGCCCGATGCCTCAGCGCCACCTCCGTATGCCCCTATTTTAGGCGCTCTGCCTATTCCTGTTGTCGCACCTGTTGTTATTCCTGTTCCCCCTGTACAGCCTATTGTTCCTAGTCCTTTGGTTATTGTTCCTCCGCCTATCGCACCGCCCCTTCCCCCTGCACCGATAGTTGCACCTTTGTTGAATTTACCTATACCTCCGCTCCCGAGTGGCCCCGTATTGATTGAAGTTGATCCAGGTGCAGGGTCGAAGGTTGTGACTCGTAGTACTGTTTCTGCAGATAGGAAACAGGAATTGTTTGCATGGGCTAAGCATTGCATGGAGAAAGGTGATCAAGCTAATGTTTTTTCTACATTATCTAATTTGAATAGTTTTCCCGAGAAAAATGTCTTTATCGAAGGTTTGGGGACTCATCTGTGTGTGATGTGGGGTAGGTTACAAAATTCGGATCTTCCACAAGGGGTGAGAGATCTGAATGCTTTGGCACTTTCAAGGGACACAGAGGAGAAAGTATATGGGCATGTTGAAAGATTGTTTGAGTTTAGGAAAGACTTTGAAAAATCACGAGATGAGGATGATGAGGACGATAGAATATATGTACAGAAACGGTTCCTTCCGTGCCGAAGAACGGCACCTGAGGAAGTACGAATTTGTACCAAAGATGCGGTTCTATGGATCTCGGATTCATCGATACCGCCAGACGAAGTGTATGACACGTATAGTCAGTATACAGTAGAAATGCAAAGAAAAGTAATTCAGGTGATGGTACAGCACCTGCAAGAGGAATGTATGAGGAAAAGGGTTAGTTGCCCCATAGAATTATTGGGGATTTGTAAAAGGGCTTTTTCGCCCGACACTTCTAGAGCTGCCTTAGCGCTTGACCTGGCTCTATTGCTTAGTAAGCGGCCGGAGGTACCTATATCTCAGTTGCCTATGAGAGAGGTTCCTCCGACCTTTGTCCCAAAAGTTGAGATCCCCGCCAACGCGGTGACTGGTGCCCCCGCTGTGGATATCCCTGCACATTATGTATCGCAATTTGTTCACGTCCCGTTTTCACGACAGGAAGTGAACACAATTAGACAATCAGTTCCCGATATTAGGAAAAACCCGACGGGGTTTTACAAAGAAATAGAGTCCGTCCTACAGTCCTCTGTGTTCACCTTGAGTGACATTGACTTGTTATTCCCTGTACTCCTACCCGTAGATGTATGGAAACAGGTTCAGACAATAGATGATGTGCCGGGGTTGGGAGATACGTGGGCAAATATGATTAGAATTGATGGAGAAAGACCAGCTGCTGAGAAACCGCCACAGGTAATACTTACTTTACCTGATAGGATTGTCGCTAAACTAAAAACTATAATTCCAGAGAAGAGGATTATTTGGAACAAGTTTACGGCCTGTGTCCAAGGGAAAACTGAAGGCGCCACCAAATTTTTTAATAGATTCGAGCAGGTATTTTCTGACTTCAGTGGACAGGATTTAGGTACAGAGTCGGGAAAAAGGTTGTTTGTGGACAAATTTGTACATGGATTGTTACCTGACATCCAGTCACAAATTATGTCCTCAGAGAGCGCTTGGCAGGCAAAATCTCAATCTGAGGTTTTGCACATGGCTCAGTATTATGAGAACCGTGTTAATAATGAAAAGGAGAAAATCGAAAAGAGAAAGGGTGATTTGAAAACCAAAGTATTATTGCAGTAAATTGTTAGAAACCCCAGAGGAGGTACGACACATACTAGAGGTCAGTACTTTCCAAAAGGAAATGCTCCTCTAAGTACTGTGAATGTTAATCAATGTGCCTATTGTCGCCAGGAAGGTCATTGGCGAGCACAGTGCCCTGTCCTTTGCCGGAGGTCAAACAATGCATTTGGAGGTATGGGTAGACGACCTAGGGGCCGCCCTGGAGCAGGGGGCCCTGACAGAGGTCAACTTTTACAAGATTCTCAGCAACCTTTTTCACAGGAAAATCAGACCTCGAGTATGGACTCGAGAAACATATTTGATCACCCTTCTGCTGCTTACCTTTCTGAAGAGCTTCCTTCTGACGAAGCTCCGTATTATTAGGATTGCCCGAAGCAGGGTTTGGAACCTTTGCCTATTCCCGTTAATCAAAAAGGCCCCTACGTTGAATTATTAGGGGGGAATAGGAAACACCAGTTTTTGATTGACACTGGAGCACAGAAGTGCTCCATTGATCATTCTCGGGTTCCAAACATCCCACTGTCAGGGCAAACAAATGTTTCCGTAGGGTTTTCTGGTGTACCAACTGTTTGTCCGGTTTCTGCGCCGGTATCTGTTTCTTTGGGTCCCTTTACAGACCATTGTCCCTTTCTTCTCTCACTTCTAACTGTGGAGAGAATTTGCTGGGGTTGAATTTGTTAAAGAAATTGAATGCAGTAATTCATTGTTCTTCGGATGGAGTACGGCTAACGGTTTCACCACAGCAACTTCCTAATTCTCAATTCTTGATTCAACCTTTACCTCCCGAGTTTAGCATTGTCCCGGAATGTTTGTGGGCGGTGGACGACAATGATGTCGGAGTGTTACAGATCGAGCCGGTTAAAATAGTCCTGAAACATGGGGTGAAACTGCCACGCATCCCGCAGTATAAAATATCAGCTGAAGGCGAACGTGCTTTGAAATGCATTGTTTCCGATTTTGTTCATCGTGGGGTGATCGAAGAGATTACAGGTAGTTTGTGTAAGAGTCCGATCCTACCGGTATATAAGAAAGGCGACAATGCAATTCCATACCGGTTTATAATTGATCTCCGTGCTATTAACCGAGTGGTCGCCCCACAATTTCCAATTGTGCCTGATGTGACGACGATATTAACAATGATCCCTGCTACGGCTACGCATTTCAGCGTTGTGGATCTGAAAAACGCCTTCTTTAGTATCCCGATACATAAAGAAAGCAGATATCTGTTCGCGTTCACCTTGGGGGGACGCTCATTTACATTTACAAGGGCACCTCAAGGGTATACTGAAAGTCCTAGTATTTATAGTAGAGCCTTGAAAGAGCAGCTCGACACCCTTGAATTGCCACCTACTTGCACGCTGCTTCAATATGTTGACGATTTGCTTTTGGCTGCAGATTCTGAGAATGCCTGTAAAGAAGGCACTATACTGTTGCTTGTTCATCTAGCTAAAAATGGTCACAAAGCTTTGCTTAAAAAATTTAAATATTGTTGTCAGGAGGTTGCCTATATAGGCTACCTCCTGTCAAAGGAGGGGAGAAGATTGACACCTGAAAGAATAAAACACATTTCTGGCATGTCTGTTCCAAATCCGCAGAAGGAAGTCAGAGCCCTGATAGGTATGGTTTCCTACTGTAGGTTGTGGATCCCGAATTTCGCACTAGTGGTAAAACCGATGTTGGCTTTGACGAAGAAGGACATTTCTCTGCCACTGCCATGGGAATCGGAACATCAACGATCATTTGAGCTTCTCAAAACCGCGCTATGTTCGGCACCGTTTCTGGGTACTCCAAATTATGACAAGGCCTTTGTGTTGTTTGTGCATGAATGTGATGGATGTGCTTTGGCTGTGTTAACACAGGAACACGGAGGGAAGAATAGGCCGTGCGGCTACTACTCCTCCGCCCTTGATCCTGTCGCATGCGCTTTGCCAAGATGTTTGCGCGCCGTTGCTGCTGCTGCCGCATCTGTAAAACAGAGTGAGGGAATGGTTTTAGGCCATGTTTTGATTTTGATGGTACCTCACTCTGTTGATATTTTATTGAACAAAACCCAAACGCAACACCTCACCTCAGCACGGTTAACAAGGTATGAACTAATTCTGTTTGCCCCTCATATTCAAATTAAGAGGTGTTGTGTTCTCAATCCGGCTGAGCTTTTACCCTTCCCGCAAAACACTGTTTGCGGTGACGAAGAAACACATGACTGCCTGTATACCACCGAGCAAGAAACGAAGGGCAGGATAGATCTCATAGATACTCCTTTGGATAATGCAGAAGGGTAGCTGTTTTGCGATGGCTCCTGCTTCAAACTCTCGGATGGTACATCTACAGCTGCTTATGCAGTTACTACATTGAGCAAAGTTGTTGAAACTAAGAGGATTTCGCATAACTCCGCGCAGGCCGCAGAGATTATAGCGTTGACCCGAGCTTGTGAACTTTCCCAAAGGTGAAGAGTAAATATATATACTGATAGTCAGAACGCATTTGGGGTGGCTCACAACTTCGGAAAGCTTTGGTCGGAAAGAGGGTTCCTGACCTCACATGGGACCAAGATTCAGCATGGCCCATTGATAGTGCAATTACTTTCGGCACTCTCACTCCCTAAACGGTTAGCGATCATGAAACGTGCAGCACATCGCAAGATCATAGATGATGTGGGCAAAGGGAACGCTTTTGCGGATTTGGTAGCCAGACAAACGGCCACAGACCGTAGCACAGACATGTATACCTCGAGGGAAATGAGAGATGTTTGCATAATGGATGAAGGTATTGGGTCTGTGCGAGATATTCAGACTGATGCCACGATGGAAGAATCTAGAAAGTGGGCTGAAGGAATGGGGAAACTGGATGACGAAAGGTGTTGGGTGGATACATCCGAAGGGAAATGGTTGCTTCCTGATTCTTATGTATTGGCAATGGTTACGATGGCACACGGTCCTACGCATGTGTGTGCCCAGCAGATCACGAAAATGTTAGAACAGGTTTGGGTAAATGACAAGATTCTGGAAACTGCAAAGAGGCACGTCCAGAACTGTATGATCTGCCTACAGCACAATGTGGGTAAGGGGACAGTGACTCCAAGGGGAAGTTTTGGGCCCCCTTCTGTCCCCTTTGAGGTTATACATTTTGATATTATTGAAATGGAGCGATGTAATAATTTAAAATATGTCCTTGTAATCATTTGTGCCTTTAGTAAATGGGTCGAGGCTTTCCCCGTCAAAGATGCTACCGCCATGACCACTGCAAAGATTATGGTAAAAGAATTCTTTCCTCGATTTGGGCTCCCGAGGATAATTTGGTCGGACAATGGTCCTCACTTTATCGCAGCAGTAATTTTGCAAATATGTGCAGCCCTAGGTATTGAGAAACGATTTCATTCAGCTAGGCATCCTCAAAGTGCTGGGTTGGTAGAAAGACACAACGGTATTTTAAAGAATAAACTTGCAGAAACATGTGCCGATACCAAACTAAAATGGCCAGATGCTTTGCCTATTGTGTTATTAGCTATGCGTACCACACCTCAGACTAGAACTGGGCTTTCTCCATTTGAAGTAGTAATGGGGAGACCTGCTAACATTTGGGGTCTCCCAAAACCTAAAGCCCTGAGGGAGGTGGAAAATGTATTGCTTGTAGACTACTGTAACCAGTTAACTAAAAACCTGTATTTCATCTACCACCAGGTGCATGCTGCTTTACCTGTACGGTTCACGGGCCCAGGACACGATATACAGCCCGGAAGTTGGGTTTTAGTGAAGGCCTACGAGAGGTCTTCCAGTCTCGCGCCTCGCTGGCGGGGACCCCATCAGGTATTATTGGTCACCAGGACAGCAGTGCGGGTGGCTGGAAAGAAGAACTGGATTCATGCGACGCACGTCAAGAAACTTCCTCACCCGACGCCACACGCTACAGAAGAAGCAGAACCCCTCGCTGATGCTACAGTCTCTGATCCTGGAGTAGCAAACAGCGCTGTGAGTGCGTCGGAGAAGTTCTCTGAGCCTGAGGAGCTTGGGGAACAGTCCATTTCGTCTCCGCACTCTCCTGGAAAATCACTTCCGGAAAATACTGTTTCGAGCTTTGCGACTTCCGTCGCCACTGACACGTCGCTTCCCTCAGGAAGTGACCATATTTTGCTTTCGGACCACACAATTTTGGGTACCATCAGGTACAACCTTCGACCACGGAAATAGAACTACGGCACAAGTGTCGTGCATATGGAAAGGAAGTGATTGGAAAATTGTCTTGTTTTGTTGAGCAAAAAAGGGATTCTGCTGGCTAGGGTTGGGAAGGACTAAGAAATCATGCGACCGTAGTGTCGCCAGCAACGAACATTGGGGTCGTCGATCGAGAAACTACGATGCCTGCCACCTTCGCCGCTGCTCCCCGCACTGGACTTTTAGATAAGGGGGTGACCAAATCGAACGTTGAACAATGTGCCAGGGCCCCGAAAACGTACTGTTGTGTTTTGATAATGATTATTGTTATTTTTGCAACCGCTGCTGTAGGACTTTGGTATTTCGAAGAAATCTATCCTTTGAAACCTTTATTGCCGACCAAGATTGTACCAACTGTTCTGACTCCCTCTGTACACCTTCACACTCTGTCCCCTAGAGACTCCCAACATAGACAAAAGTATTATAATAACACTCTGATGATAGTAATGAATGCTACTCATGCCATTTTTAATAAGAGTAATTGTTGGATTTGTACTCATTTACCGCAACATGGGAACAAGGGACTGGGATGGTATATACATCCTCTACCTTTAACGACTTCTTGCTATGCCTCTCTTAGAGCACTATTCTTTGGCCGGTGGAATGATAGCATCTCAGGGAACTTTGATGGAACTAATTTAAATGATTTTGAGAAACGTGAATTGACTCCCCTGGGATGCTCGCTTTTTGCAAATAGAAGTAAACCTAACGTCGCTTCTATTAGGCCGTCTGACAAACTATCTCTTCCTTTTCAAACTCTGATTTCCTTTAAAATGGCTCCGATAGGCAATAAGGACGCTGTACCTCCTTCTTATTCTGTAAATCATAGTCCTGACTCGGTTCCCTTCTGTGTACAAAGAAACGGCACTAGGCCAATGGGAGATTTTGAAGCTTGTAAAAATATTGTAAATTTGACTGGGGAAAACAGGTCTCTGTGTGTAGGGGGCCCTGTTTATTTTGTTTGTGGTAGTTTAGCATTTCCCTGGTTGCCCAAGGATTGGCAGGGAACCTGTTATTTAGGAATAGTGTTACCTGGGGTATTTGTAGCAAGTACGTTAGAGATTTCTATGGCTCGCCCGTGGCGAGACGACAACGGAGATACCCCTGGGCAAGTATTGGGGGACATAGCGAAATCAGTTGTGCCCTTTTGGGGACAAATAGCAAACTCGGAGAATATTAGGGGATTAGCAAGGGTACTGGAGAGAACGATCAACCGGACCACGGACATACTCTACAATATGACCTTAGAGCAAAGGGCAATAAGATTGGTAGCACTTCAAAATAGGATGGCATTAGATGTCATTTTGGCAGAACGAGGTGGAGTATGCAAATTAGTGGGGTCCGCTTGTTGTGTTTTCGTACCAGACTCCTTGCCAACAATTTTTAAAGCAATTCAGAACTTACATACTCTCAGTTCTGAAGTCCATATCCCTGTTGGAGACTGGAACCTTAGTACTTGGTTTTGGGATTCTTTGCGATCTTGGGGTTGGAAGGTGCTTTCCGTTATTCTGGTTATTTTAGGGATTCTGTTATTTCTTTGTTGTTGTTTTCAATGCCTCCCAAGTATGTGTGGAATGTTAGGGGGGTGTTGTGCTCAAGCAGTGAGCACAATAGGGCATAAAATATATACCCCAGGTACAGCATCTAAAGAATTCATGGTACAAGAGACTTTTATGAACGACCTTATGGCTATAGACATTACAGACAATGATGCAGAATCTATGAATGATAATACATGGAGTTATTTTCGAAAGTATTAGGGATGATGTTTAGCACTTGGCATAGGCCAAAAGGAGGGTCTGTGGAAATCGAAATAATATTGTACCTCCTATCGCGTTGTTTGAATGTATGTTGGCCTACGCCAAGTTGTCTAAAAACATCGTATACATAGATTCCGCGGCAAGGTCTTGACCTTAATGTATTGTGTAAATCGCCATCTTGGATTTAGCCGCCATTTTAGGTTCTCTTGTAGTGTGGAAGTCACCCTGAACAACAAAATGGAGGCCGAATGACATTTCGAGTGGGATTCTGGCCGTTGTGACCTCCGCACACGTGAATAAATATGTCCGCAGGCCACTTGTTAGGGTCGCAAACTGAGACCTTGTCCTCTCCCTGACCTATGTGTAAATGAACAACTGTATCAGCGGAACTGATCAAAATGCATACATTATGGGATTCACCTGGCTACGAACCCTAGGTTTGGTTCTGAGAATGGTTAACTCGCGAGGGGGTTGGCCAGAGCTGGATAAAAAGTATAAAAACCCGAGTATCCCAATGTTCAGTCTCTCACACTAACACGGCGAACTACCGTTGATGGTTCGTCCTGTTACTCTGAGGGCCGAATAGCTATCCGTATGTCAATTGACTTTTGGTAATTGTTGTATCTTTGAATAAAGCGCTTTGTATGTCCTTTGTAACCTGTGTTGATGTGTTTCCTTTGGGCTTCCCGGCCTCATATCAATTTTTCTGTTTCCACAGTTGGCGCCCGAATAGGGACCCTCAAGATTGATGCCGGATCATTGAAGGTTGACGCAGACTATCGAACCGGGATCGGACGGTGTGATTCTGCGGGCCCGACCGATCGAGACGCGATACCTCGGCAGCGCTGCACGATCCGATCCTTGGACGATAGTCGTGTGGTCTGACACGGCATCTTGACGAGGGTCCAATTTTGAGGCGGGCAGATTTGCCGAAACCACCAAACACAAGGTAAAATTCGTTAGGTAAGTTCTTTGGTAAACCGTACGGTCCTCCTTAGGTTTGGTCAGGTGCAGTCATGACCCGGCTCTTAAGTTAACCCTGACACTTTGAATTTGGCGTATTGTATCTGCAGACACAATTATTGGACCAGGTAACACCAATTTTTTGTGAAATGCCTGGGAAATTGTCTAGCTGTTTTAGGGCTCTGTTCCGCAGCGATCGACAATCTTTGGAATTTAGCCGTCCGGCACCACAGGAGGGGTCGCCGGCGTGTACTATGTACTGTAAGTAAAGCATTGGAAGTATCGTATTTAATATTTGGCACAGACAGACCAGACATGCCTCCGAATTTCAGTGGCCAATCAACGGTAGTTTTGAGATCCCCCGTATTGAATACTTAGAATCGATCTTGTTAAAGAAAAAGGCTAGGCCAGCAGCCTTTGATGTGTTACAAAATTGGAAGAAAGAAGCATTGCAGCAGCTTAAAAGTAGGGATAAACATGCACGTCGTCATAAAACAAATGCTGAAAAAGCATTTTTATATGATAAAGAAAAGCGGTCAGAATTAGTTAAAAATCGGATAGAGCCTTTTCACTCGGAGTCCAAAAAATGTACCCCTCTAAAGATTTCCATGTTTCTGAGGAATTTATTGAGAAATTATTAAATGAACGCAGGCCCGATGCCTCAGCGCCACCTCCGTATGCCCCTATTTTAGGCGCTCTGCCTATTCCTGTTGTCGCACCTGTTGTTATTCCTGTTCCCCCTGTACAGCCTATTGTTCCTAGTCCTTTGGTTATTGTTCCTCCGCCTATCGCACCGCCCCTTCCCCCTGCACCGATAGTTGCACCTTTGTTGAATTTACCTATACCTCCGCTCCCCAGTGGCCCCGTATTGATTGAAGTTGGTCCAGGTGCAGGGTCGAAGGTTGTGACTCGTAGTACTGTTTCTGCAGATAGGAAACAGGAATTGTTTGCATGGGCTAAGCATTGCATGGAGAAAGGTGATCAAGCTAATTGTCATGATCTCTGCTTCCAAAAGGTCAGGGTTTTCCCAACTCCCTTGGAAGCAGATCCATAACCCAGGTTCCGAGTGCCAACCAGTCCCAATTGGGACCTTTTGGACCCAGTCCTGGCGCCAGTGGCACCAGGCTCATAAATATGCCCAGTCCCAGCGCTGGAAGCGCCAGGCTCATAATGCTTGGGTGGACTTACCTGCAGCAGACCATGCTGCTTACTTGCCTGCCAGTTGAGCCTCTGATCCTCTTCTGTTTGGAACTACTTTTCCTGTTGGGTGGGGCAGGAGCCACTCCCTAGATTCAGAACACTGGAACTCTTCTGGAAAGCAGGAACTCTTTTCTTACCTAGGCGTGGCTGTGGAAGGAGACACCTAAGCACTACAGGAGGCTATTTAAACCACACCCGATGGATGAATCTTGCTTTGCGTTATTCTGCATCCTCTGCAGCAGAACGCTCATCGTGTCTTCTGCATCTGATCCTGGGCCTAAGGAAAAAGGCTTACCATCCTGAATCCAGTCTTCAGCAACACCTATAAAGACCAGAAAGAACAGGTTAGCATTACGGTCTTCAGTGACAGCTCTTCACTTACCTGGTCCATCGGCTGTCACCTACGCCTCGCGCTGCATTCCGGCATCTGAAAGACAAAGGCTTACCTACTCTTCGTGCGCTCCGGAGGTCTTCACACTGCATTCCGGCATCTGAAAGACAAAAGCTTACCAACTCTTCGCACGCTCCGGAGGCCTTCGGCGCTGCATCCCGCATCTGAAAGACAAAACAAGGTGCGTTTAAAGACATTGGGGAACTTTAATACTCACGTGCCATTACTCCTTTCCACATCTAACCCAGTGGGTATTCCGGCACCCTGCAGCCGCTCCGAACTTGTACCTGCAAAATAAAAAGACAGTTAGAGCGCATCGTGAAGCAGGCAACAAGCGCTTACTTACGTGCTTCCAGGTGCTTCTATTCATCACACGGGCTCCTTCTTCAACTCACTTCAGCCCGTCATCCGCCATCGCCGGAACCCTGCAAAACAAGAAACATCATTACTAAAGACTTTAAAGAGATTAGAATTACTAGAAACTTACCGTTCGTGCAGTAAACGACGGACAGCAGTCCTCTGAAGTCAAGAGGCCTGCTCCCCTTATCCAGTGAAGAAACTGGTTACAGCACCCTGCCCCGAGGCAGATGGAGAGCACGGCGTTCACTTACCTAAGGTGAGAGCGTTAACCTTTGGGGTTCTACAGGAGAAGAGAAAGGGAAGAAGAGACAGACATTCAATAACCCAGTTCCTTAATCCCATATTTTCTATCTGCAGACATCTTACCCTTCGAGTCAGACATACAGTGCACAGAGGTCCAGCCCAAAGAGCCAGCCGTGTGTTACACATCACCTTTGAAGATACGGTATACGCCCAGTCAAGACCGGCGCCTCTACGGGAATCAGGTGAGCGTTACACTAATGTTTTTTCTACATTATCTAATTTGAATAGTTTTCCCGAGAAAAATGTCTTTATCGAAGGTTTGGGGACTCATTTGTGTGTGATGTGGGGTAGGTTACAAAATTCGGATCTTCCACAAGGGGTGAGAGATCTGAATGCTTTGGCACTTTCAAGGGACACAGAGCAGAAAGTATATGGGCATGTTGAAAGATTGTTTGAGTTTAGGAAAGACTTTGAAAAATAGCAAACTCAGAGAACATTAGGGGATTAGCAAGGGTACTGGAGAGAACGATCAACCGGACCACGGACATACTCTACAATATGACCTTAGAGCAAAGGGCAATAAGATTGGTAGCACTTCAAAATAGGATGGCATTAGATGTCATTTTGGCAGAACGAGGTGGAGTATGCAAATTAGTGGGGTCCGCTTGTTGTGTTTTCGTACCAGACTCCTCGCCAACAATTTTTAAAGCAATTCAGAACTTCCATACTCTCAGTTCTGAAGTCCATATCCCTGTTGGAGACTGGAACCTTAGTACTTGGTTTTGGGATTCTTTGCGATCTTGGGGTTGGAAGGTGCTTTCCGTTATTCTGGTTATTTTAGGGATTCTGTTATTTCTTTGTTGTTGTTTTCAATGCCTCCCAAGTATGTGTGGAATGTTAGGGGGGTGTTGTGCTCAAGCAGTGAGCACAATAGGGCATAAAATATATACCCCAGGTACAGCATCTAAAGAATTTATGGTACAAGAGACTTTTATGAACGACCTTATGGCTATAGCCATTACAGACAATGATGCAGAATCTATGGATGATAATACATGGAGTTATTTTCGAAAGTATTAGGGATGATGTTTAGCACTTGGCATAGGCCAAAAGGAGGGTCTGTGGAAATCAAAATAATATTGTACCTCCTATTGCATTGTTTGAATGTATGTTGGCCTACGCCAAGTTGTCTAAAAACATTGTATACATAGATTCCGCGGCAAGGTCTTGACCTTAATGTATTGTGTAAATCGCCATCTTGGATTTAGCCGCCATTTTAGGTTCTCTTGTAGTGTGGAAGTCACCCTGAACAACAAAATGGAGGCCGAATGACATTTCGAGTGGGATTCTGGCCGTTGTGACCTCCGCACACGTGAATAAATAATATGTCCGCAGGCCACTTGTTAGGGTCGCGAACTGAGACCTTGTCCTCTCCCTGACCTATGTGTAAATGAACAACTGTATCAGCGGAACTGATCAAAATGCATACATTATGGGATTGACCTGGCTACGAACCCTAGGTTTGGTTCTGAGAATGGTTAACTCGCGAGGGGGTTGGCCAGAGCTGGATAAAAAGTATAAAAACCCGAGTATCCCAATGTTCAGTCTCTCACACTAACACGGCGAACTACCGTTGATGGTTCGTCCTGTTACTCTGAGGGCCGAATAGCTATCCGTATGTCAATTGACTTTTGGTAATTGTTGTATCTTTGAATAAAGCGCTTTGTATGTCCTTTATAACCTGTGTTGGTGTGTTTCCTTTGGGCTTCCCGGCCTCATATCAATTTTTCTGTTTCCACACATCGAGGCAGCATTATATAGGTCTGATATCTGCTCACAGTTCCACTGGAAGCATGGCTAACAACCGTGCAAAGGCTGCCCTTTTCCCCCCAGGGTATACTAGTAAACGCTATATGGCACAGTACCTGCAATATCCCCAGAGAGCTGAGCTTACTATCGCTACTGGGTACACACCACCAGCGTTAATGTGCTCAATGACAAGACCAGTGATGGCGGCGTGCCTCCACACCCTTTGTCAAGCAGGGAGACATTGGGCAACCCAGGATGCAACTGGGATGATGTGCACCAGCAGACAACATGTTCTCTGTAGTTATTTCCAAGACAACCTCTACCGGCGTAAATCATTCCCAGAACAACGTTCTTATAACATTGTTGACAAATTTGCTTTATTTAATTGACTTATTTAACATTTTTGTTACCTAAGCCTCCGCCAACTAGGGCTACTGTATTACAGAAAAGTAAAATCCCACGCCGCAACAAACATGCAGATACTTGAGAAGCATGGACACAGAGAAGGAAATCAGGTGAAAGGCACAGCCTTCAGCCATTTTGGTACTAAGAAATGGGATGCATCACTTCTAAGGCATGAGGGAATCCATCCCATTTGTGGCCCATTGAGTGTGGAATTTCGTCTCGGGCAGCCACCATCTTGAAGTATAAAGCAAAGCACCGTTGTCATCTTTAGCAGTGGAAAAGCGTGAAAACATGTTAACACATGGGCAGGTATCCCAGCATGTCTTAGTATACAGGACCTGATAAATGCACTTTAAAAAAGAATTCCAAAGCAGAGAGGTGGTCAATGTGCCTGTCTTAACTATGGGGTAGTGTGGCATTATGTTGCAGTCCTGAGCATCAGCCTAGTTATCATTCAGGATGGACCTTGCCTGACTGGATTGCATTGGCTCTGGTCAATGGAGAGCCAATCCGGGGCGATGACTGATGTCAATGTGTTCACCCTGGAGACCCCTTGATCATAGAAGGATGTGAAAGAACATTTTGAGCCACTTGGGGTGTTTTCGTTAAGGTGGAATGGCCTGAGGTATGTTGTGGCTATGATCCAAAGAGGCACTCCCGGCAAAGTAAGGGATATGGCAGGTGATGCAAAGGGCTGTGGGGAGTGTTTGGTGGCATTTCCTGACTTTAATTCAAAGTTGCTCACCTGCGGCTGATCGTGCGTATGATATGGCATTTATAACGCGCCTATACACAAGTGTTTCAAGGCGCGCCAAAGGATTCCTTGATGGGATCAAGGCGCGCCGAAGGATTCCTGGATGGGATCTTGAATTACCATGGCCTTTCAGTTAATTCTCCTTTCAACATGTAATCAATGGATCCTAGCCCTGATTTCTGGAACGTCACCCGTAGCGCCACAAGCTTTAAGACTTTTTTGAAGCTCCGTTGCATGCCATCTGCCCATGCCACATTACTCCATTGCAAGGATTTAAGCAATCATATTTCCTGTCCATCAAGCAGTATTGTTTGGTCATCAGCTATCAGGATCACACATGTCCTCATCCAAGGCAATCCTCAGACACTGCAAGCCACTATAAAGAAAACGCCAGGCAGCGGTGCGCAATGGCTGCCTTTGAGAGCAAATTGACGGAACAAAACTGGGTGGACCCACTCAGTTAGCCAGCCGTTCACACACTGCTCTCCTAAATGGAGCTGCAAGTGCAGTTCAGGGTATCTAGTTGCAGATGTTTCACACAGTACAAATTCAGTATGTTAGTTACTCAATGAAGAAGTAGTGTTTACAATTCCTTTTGAATTTGAATTCCTTTTGAATTGCCTATTGTGTATTGCTCGAAGTGCCCACCTACTAGCATATCTCTTGCCAGACATGCACACCATAGGCTACAGCCTATACGCTACCAGCTTACTTTCTATAACTAGCTTCCTAGTGTACCGTGACTTGTGCCCACCCCTTGGTGCTGTACAAGCCATACCTAACCTGACTAAAATGTCAGTAAATAGCCCTCCTATCATCAGTCAAAACAACTATTTGACCTCATCGAGATCTCATGCAAGTAATCCTTGCACCTTAAATGACAGAAACATTAGACTCCAAGCCGGACTAACCAAACTTTATGAACCACTCACGAGATCACTACCTCCGACAAACAAGAAAACAAACCTCACTGCCCACGACAAGCTTCATAAGGCCAACCTTGTCACTATCTCGCCTCACCTTTATGCCACCTCTAAGCAGCAGATTGTGCATAAACCCAAGATGACCTCATGCCATCCACTCCCCATGCCACAGCCATAACTGAGGCCGCCCTCTTAAAAGAGCCCTTATAAACGCTAGGTACTTGGTTGCCCATGCAACGGACATCTCTGACCTGATATTGGCAGACAATTTGGACTTCCTTGCCATAATGGAATCAAGACTACATGACGCGGCAGGACCTCTGTTCATGCTAGCCGTCCCAGACAGTTACACAAAATTTAGACAGGACAGAGATGAAACATGAGGCAGAGGTATTGCTATCATATCTAGATTAAGCCTCCTTCTGAGACCAGCCCCCCACAAATTATACAATCTTGTGAAGCCCTCATCGTTAAACTCCCTCTAATTAACCCCCATACTCTTACTGTCCATTTAATCTACAGACCACCTGGTCCACTTGGGACAGTTGAGGAGGACATTTACACCCTATTATCCAACAACCTTAAAACTACCACCCAACTATTGCTATTAGGTGACTTTAATCTAGGATGTAATGTCCCATCAGATAAGCATGCCTCCAACATAGCCAACACCCTAACAGAATTAGGCCTCTCACAAAAAATCAACAAAACTACCCACATTAAAGGGAGAACCCTAGACTGGGTAGCTGACTACAGCTGCACTGCTACCATCACTTCCATCTCCCCGTTGTTGTGGACAGACCATCTCCTTGAGTCTTTCACACTATCCACTACTAGGCCACTCCCAATGGTCGCTCCTATTGCCCCACCTTGCTTAACAAGGAACAAAAAGAACATTACAGCAGACAAAGTGAACCCTGCCATTCTCCCTACCCTCATTTCACTGGCTGACAACCTGGATCCAGGTACATTGGTCCACAAGTATAATAAAATTATGTTAACTGCGCTTGACAAAATTTCACCACTTAAACATAGACCTAGCAAACCTAAATCACATCTAAACAAGTGGTTCACCCGCCAGCTAAAGGATTTATGACTCTCAAAAAGGAAATGTGAAACCGCTTGGAGACTACTCCCTTAAGAGGACAACAAATCCAAGCTAACAAAAACCTATTCTCAATATAAAAATGAAATTTGCTTGGCTTACAATGAACGTATCTCTAACGCCAATTCCAGTATAAAGGAACTAGCCATCATACTAAAAGAATTAAGAGTCTCCTATCCCTACACCCGATACTTGTACCAAAAATAAAACATGGTGTTCAGATATTCAACAGGCATTATCCAATAAAGTAGCTACCCTCCAGAACAAAAAAGCCCCAAAAAACCTCACTTCACTCGCCATCTCAATTGAACAATCTAAACCTCCCCTGTAGCGAAATACCATCTGACCGTCCCGCCAGATTCCATTTTACTAAAACTTCCATACTTGAGGTAGAAAAAGTAATTCTCTCACTCAAGCCTTCCAATTGCCAAGGAGACCTTTACCCAGCACCATTCCCACCAACCTGAAGCAATCTTGGGTACTCCCATTGTTAAAGAAGCAAACCCTAGACCCACTTATCCCTACCAATTACCGTCCTATTATGACGGTACCATTCTTGCTCAAAATACTCGACAAGGTTGCTTACACCCAGATCCAAAAATATCTGGAACTCCATAAACTTTTGGGAGCAAGACAATCTGGATTCCGCCCCCTACATGAGACGGAAACTGCCCTCTTTTGATCTAAAAACTCAGGTCGATGAGTTAAGAGAAAAAGGCAAAACAGCCCTCCTCCTACTGTTAAACCTCTCAGCCGCATTGGACCTGGTGGATCACAAGGTCTTATGCAGCCACCTGGATTTGGCAGCCCACTTTTCCACAGAGGCTATCAGATGGATAGAATCATTTTTGAGTGATAGAACCATGAGGGTCTTCTCCCCCTCGGCAGCGGCTGACCCTACCCCTATCACGTGTGGTGTCCCCCAGGGTTCCTGTGTCTCCCCTACATTATACAAAATATTCACCAAGCCGCTGTTCGATGATCTGGACTTTCTGAGTATCACCTACACTAACTATGCAGATGATACTCAGATTATCCTCCCTCTTTCTGGGGATTACGACAAGGATTTGGCACTGGTAAATAGAGTGCATCTCATTATTCAGGGATGGATGGCTACTCACGGTCTATGCATGAATGATGACAAGACGGCGCTCATCATCCTGGGCACCCACCACTACCTTAAGAAATTAGGCCAGGAATACTCATCATTCTCCATTGACGGAAACCTCATCAAGGTAGCTAAGGAGGTAAAGAATCTTGGTTTCTACCTTGACTCTACCCTCTCCCTTAAAAAACAAGTGAAATCAACAAGTGAAATCAATGCCTCGTCAAACGATTACATGTGGAAGCTCATCAGGACCGGTAAACCTTTCCTTTCGAATGACAACTGCAGGATCTTGGCCAGAGCGCTAATACTTTCTAGGCTAGATTACTGCAATTCTCTCTACATCGGCGCTAATAAAACCATTATTCAGAGGAGAGAATCCTCCAAAATAATGCTTTAAGAGCCGCACTAGGGGTGAACACTTCTCTGCAACTAGACGCCAAAACAACTGGCTCTCGACTCATAATAAAATACTTCTAAAAACGGCATCCCTTACCCACAAAGCACTACATAATGCTGCCCCAAGCTATCTTTCGGATAGACTACATAGAAAAACATCCATGAGACCTATGAGAACCAGCAACACCAATTGCTTCACTGTACCGAGTTTCAGACACACCAAGGTTGGTGGTAGCACCTTTCCTGTGAAAGCAGCCAAACTTTGGAACTGCCTGCCACAACCGCTTAGAGAAGATCAACCTTACCTGAACTTTAGATGTAATTACATTAACTTGCTCAAATCCACGGATCCCTAGGATTGATTGCTGTATTACTCACACCTAGGATGTATTTGTATATTCCATCAAAGCATCTCTTCATACCTGTTTGCTGTACTTATGTATCCTTCCTGTTTACAACGTGCATATATGTTTTACCCTGACCACACCCTGTAACTCTGTAAACTGTGCATTGTCTTGTCGCTGCGCCCTGATACCTCTGGGTCTGGTGCGCATTAGAAATAAATAAACAAACAAACAAGCAAACAAAATGTTTTGTATCCAAAAAATAGGTTTAATGGTGAAGAAAAAGAGACATGTAGCATCCTCATCAATAAGGGCTCAATTGCCAATGCATTTCGTAGGTGAACTCCTTCAGGGCTGAGCACTATAAGCATTCAATATATTCAACAGAAATGTAATACACCAATCTAACCAGACTGCAGACAATTAAATATGAACAACCAACAGGTTGCATTGGTAGACGATATACAATAAATGTGTGCATACATACCATGTAAGAGGTAAGCAAACATATACGAAAGAAAGGGAAAGAAAATGGAAAAAATCATACTAAGAATATGCCTTTACATAAGATACTGAAATTCGGTCAAAATGAAAGCACATAATTAGCGGAACACATATTAGTAGCAAAAACATGAGTAGCAGGAAGGGAATGGTCAAATACCTTGGCGGAGTTGTCACTGGGTGAGAATCTGTAAGTGTAACGGATCTATGTTAGGAGCTAAGTAAATGATACTTGTAAAAAACTGGACACACATAGTGATCTGGGTTTACCTCAAAATTTAGTGAATCGCCGAAGGTGAGAGGCAGACCATCTGCAAAGAATAGAGTGCACACCCGAAATTATGAATAAACCCAAACGGTTGCCTTAATCAAAACCGAGGGTTGTGGTCACACAAGTGCTTACCTGCTCCGTGTCAGTAGAGAGAACGAGCAGAGATGTATATAAATGTTGTCAAGGGGTGTGGCCACGTCACAGGCGCCTCACGTCCCAGACCCACTGTGTGAACACAGAGCGGCCGGGATGCGCGGCTATACTAAAGCAAACAGTGGAAACAATCAATTGAACCATAATTGGAAGTCAAAGGCAATCAAAGGCAAAAGTGAACAGTTAAGAGTAGACCTAACCTTAACGTTATGTATATGCACGTATTGTGTGCAACAAATACAAAGCACACGTATCCCACAGGTGAGATGATGTGCGTACAACTAAATGTGAGTACAAAAAGCTTAAAAGGACCAAAAGTCCAATATAATGCTGTGGCATGCATTCAGCTCCTGGCACAGTGTAGGAAGGCAATAATGGTAAGGGCACCCAAGGTGCCAATGCTGAAGCGAATACAGTCAGGTGCTGCGCACCAAGGAGCACAGACAATATTTAACGCTGTGTGGTTATCACCCTCTAGGTGTGGTCAGACACATGTTAGTATTATGAATAGACAGTAAAACATGAGGGAAAGATAAATCAACAACATAATAATTACAGAAGGGAATGAAAGTATGCAATTGAAGAGAAAGTGTTAAATATGTGAAGACGGGTTACTGTCAATACAGCGCAAGGAGGAGCACAGAGAGTATGTAACAATGTTTATGTATCACATTCAAACGGTTGTCCGACTCTCGCTAGAATCGCGAGAAAACAGAAAAAAATGAAGGAAATAATATCACAATTACAAGAAGTGGATTATGGTATGAAATGAAGGGAAGATGTCAAATATGCAAGGATGGTAAACTTGAAGAATAAGAATAAAAGTCAAGAACATGCAAATGATTAACTATTGTGTACAAAACTCAGAGGTAATTGATCTCTTCATTCATGCCATTGGGCGTAAGTGAGCCCAGATGATCAATCCAGTAACTCTCTCTCTTATCCAGTTTCTTGTTTATGTTCTCATGTGGATTAGATCTCAACACGGTTTATAAAATTTCCAATCGAATTTGTGATATGTTGTGCCTTTTCTCGAGCCAATGTTTCAAGTAATTCTTTCTCAATTTCCTCGATCTCTGTATTTAGTGTGGTTAGATTCAAAGACAATTCCTGGATTGTTGAAAATTCATCATCCGCCACTGCCTTTAGGGCCAGTAGGAACAAAAATCAAATCAACTTTACGGCCAGTAGGAAAAAGATTACACAATTAAATTTAGTTTCAACTACTCCACATCGGCTTGAAAGCAATGATTTATCAGAAATAAATACACAGAACATTACAGGAACACTTGGAGAAAAAATACAGGGGTTGCTCTGCCAAATTCATAACCTCCAGAGGGACATATGGGCAGTGGCAGTTTACAGATAAGTTATGGTTTGTGTTAACTTTAGCAAATTTTAAAAGTTCCAGAATGGTGGACCATTGGGTTAAACAGGACCAACCCACTAGGTCTCCTGCGGTTATGATGAAAATGTAAGTATATGTTATGATCAAGAGGTGTGGAGACAACTGCAACCAGCCAACTGGAAATTCAGAGGGATCCCACCAGGTGAACTCTGGGCTCAGGTTCCACCACCAACGGCCCAGAGAAGGAAGGCTGTGGAATGGGACTCAAGCCCACAGTAGAAAGAAGGTCATGGTCAGGGGTGCACAGAAGGCACTCTACACCCTGAGACAAGGAACCATGAAGAACTGGACCAGCAGCCTAATCAGGTTTAGAAAACAGTGACGCAAAGTGATGAATGCTGTGGACACAGCCCAGAAAATGCAGGTGCATAGGTAGGTTTCAATGGTGGGGTTCGATTTGGCTAGCACCTTCGCACATGTCTGAAATCGACAAAACATCAATGTGGTTGTAAAAAGTGGGGATAAAGCTAATTTTAGGATCTAATGCAAGGAACAAAACTCGAGGGTCCCAATGGGACCTCAAAAGCCACGTTTCAAGGCCCTAAGACACCCTGCTTCTGAGAAATCTGCACCACAATGCATTGCAACACACTGCACCACACCAGGGTGAGACGACAGGTGGAGAGAGTGCACAGAAGGTCCCAGTATGCTGCAGCATGCCAACTCTCACCTCACCTCCACGTCTGCTCTGGGGTTTGTCACCCAGCCACATGCGCCCCAATTCTCAGTGCAGTTTACTTCACAGTGCAAAGGACATCAAGTGATAAGCGACTCGGAACAGTGACCTACGCAATCATTGATTTTCAACAATTGATGAGTGTTATCATGTCTGTCTGCATAACCCATGTGGACTACTGGTACTTTTTGCTAGTAAACATAAAAGGAAGATTATTAGTATTCACACCTATTCCCTGCATCACATCATAGTAAGGCTTACAAAATAATGTCTAATGATCTGAACCGTTATGTCAGGATAGAAGGGAAGAAGGCATTTCACAGCGGTGCACATCATTTTGCCAGTGGCACTTTAGCTCGCATTTAGTAGCCACTAATTCTTCTGATTACTCTCTTTGTATTTCGCTCCTCTGCTGAGGCCACACAAGACATTTCTTAAACAAGTCTTCAATCCTTCTGTGCGAGTGAAGAGGTACGCAGGGTAGAGAAGATGTGTATGTTATGGCAAGGGTTGGTTGAAATTACTGCTAGCTAAGCAAAATCTGCTTTGCCAGAAGAGCAGATTTGCCACTTATGGACGATTCTGCTTTGGGCACCTGAAATTTTCAGCCAATTAGGGGTCCAAAATATTTTGCTGCCCCCTAATTGTCCAAAGCTTTGTGCACCCGAAGCAAAACCTCCTCCCATAAATTCCAGCGTGGACAAAGCTGGAAGTCTCAATTTCACTTCACGTGTCAAATTGGTGAAGCAGATGGATTTTGCCCAGATTATGCCAACTTTATTCAACAGAGCGAAGGTTGTAATAGGAGGACGGATAAGTCTGCCCCAGTCCTTCTACAGACAGAAATATTCGTGGGCCCGAGAACCAAAGGATGATATTGTCACTGGCCTAATTTCCCCTGACAACCTAATCTTAAGAAGGTTTTGAGGAGGAGGCTTCTAAAATCATCCCATGTGGGATAAAGGCTATGGGCCATTAAGTAAGCAAGTGACTGCCGATGAGCCCCAAGAGATGCAGGATTGTAAAGAAATTGAAATAATAGTGAGCCATAAGGAGGAACAGAATTTTGAGATAGTAAATACATTTGCCAGGAAAATAAGTGTCACAAGTGTGTGAGTGGCATTCTCCCAGGCCAACTTGAAAAACTGTCCAGGTGCTATGGTCAGGGTTACGGGCTGTAGTTTTAGGGGACTCTGTGTGGACATGTGTAAGATCCCATCTCGGAATGAAAGCTGAAGAAGAGGTCCATTGTGAAGATTTTCTGACCTCTGTGGGGGGTGAACGTGTGATTAATGTGATGGGGTCGATAAGACCATGTTGGTAAGTCCACCTGGTTCTATCGTCTGCCGATCAGTCAGAAAGAGTCATATACTCGGTTGGTGTAGCACCCAGCCAGCCATATAAGAGTACTACGGAGAATTCTGCTACAAGGGAAGAGAGTTGAAAGGTACATTGTACATATCCGCAAGCTTTAGTGCCAGTCTTGGATAATGGTACCAAAAAACTGGACCAAACAAAATTGTTCAAGTGTTAAACTTGTGAGGAGATGGAGGCAAGGTATGAAGTGATTTGAGAACATTTAAGATTGTTTAGTTATTCAGTCTTTTTATTGCATGTTTTTTAATCTCTGCTATTTTTCCTGCTGATTGTTTACTGATTTATTCGATTGCAAAATGCTGGGGTGCGGGAGCAGGGGTGGGTCTTCGGTTGGCTAAGGAAATTTTGGGGTGGGGGATTCAACAGGGAATTGGATTTTCTGAACAGTTTTATTTGTTATTTATTTATTTGTGTTATGGTTTATACAAACCTTTACACAATGTTAAAAGAACATTAGCAGATATATTCCATTACATTCCTTAACAAGCATTGAACAGAAAGACATAGAATTACATTTGTTAGAGTATAAAAATATTATCACCAGTTAATGTGTGTAGTTCATATTAAAACAATAAAACAGTAGATGGGAATATAAATATCATCAATAAAATCATTTATAAAAATCATGCTAAGATTAAAAATGTGGGTACAAACTGCTCATCCTAAATATATGATCCTTACTGGAATAATATTTCAATAAAGAATAATAAAAACAAAACAATGTATTGTTAATTTAAATTGAAATCCATTCAAATCAAATAATTCAATTAATTCAGTTTCTGGGAAATTATTCAAGTAATGGACTTCTTCCAAACATGATAAGTAGCACCTGACATAACAACTGATTTAGCTGAAAAAATTGCAGCCCAGAATTGATTATCTTCAATATATGTAATACCAGATACAAACTTGTTATAACCACCTTGGGCATTTTCCCTCTCTAATGGTGTGCATTGAGTAACGATGTGCCTAGCCGATACAATTTGTAAGCCACATAGTCGACAAAGCCTTTCCTCTCTTGGAATCCATACCCAGCACCCAGTATGCTCAAGAGTTAGTAAGATATTAAAACAGAGATAAGTTATAAATCTTCTAACCTCTTTAGAATAGATTTTAGTAAGAGATGAGCAGGGGGGCTCCCAGTGTAAAGGCCTGTGTGCTATATTCCTTGTACATAATGTGCTTCGATTAGTAATCAATGTTCATAGAAAAATCATACTCTTTAGATTGCTCCTTGATAAGATTCATTCGATTGGGATTGATTAATATCTGCTCCAGGTCTAAATTATGAAGTTTCAAATAATCCTCAACTGATTCTCTCAAGTTAACCAAGCAGAGATTGTTACTGTTCTTATTATATTGTTCCGCCATAAGTCCATAGATCGATTTTTCATCTCTCGAAGTCAAAATAATGTTACGATATAAAGCATATTTTTAATCAAGCGTATAGATCTAATTGATGTTATACCAAGTTCCATATGAAGAGCAGTCACAGGAGCTGTCTGAGGGACACTCAAAAAGGTGCACATAATATTCTGTCTCAGGTTTCACAATCCCTTCTAATTCACTTTCCGGTATGGTTGAGAGTCTGTGAGTAATGCTAGGAAACATACTGCTAGTATAAACCTTTATGACACTGTCAATGTTATTACCATCTTTCTTGTGCATTATCCTCCTGAGAACGAACCACTTTTTTGACACCTTTAAACGTATGCTGGTACTGTAAAAATCATTACAATGAGCATTTTAATAGGGACTTCTAAATAATGATACATATCGACCACCTCCAGTTTAACACCATTAATGTACCAAGCAGGTGTAACTGTTTTACGTTTGGAACCAAACATTAATATTTAGGTTTTTAGATCATTTATCTGAGGATTATTGTTTTGGGCATATTCTGTTTTGGGCATATTCAACTAATGCGTTGAGAGATCGTTCTAACCCTATTGTGGTACGATCCATAATAATGACATCATCAGCAAAGCTAATCCATGGTACTTGTGTGGTCCCAATAACAGGTGGAAAATGATTAACTTTTTTAATGAGTTGACCCATATCCGCTACATACAGATTTTACACGGTTGGGGCTAATACACACCCCTGCTTGATACCAGTGTTGGTAACCATATCAGGTAAGTGCACCATCGTTGCTAACCTTAATTCTAACTGTTGTATCTGAGTATAAAGAAATAATCAAATGTAATAAAGTAGGATCAATGCCCCATGTTACAGTATAGATACTGTGTCAAAGGCTTAACTAAAATCAATAAAACACGCATATGTCCTGCTTTTTCTGTTTTGTGGCTGCCATAAAATAATTGAGTGAGCTAAAATTAGTCAAAGTATTCATACCCCGACGAAAACCAGTTTGGAAGTGTGGCAGATCTCAGTGTCAGTAATCCATTTAATTAATTTTCTTAAGAGCAAAGCAGCAAATACTTTTTGGCTGGTATTAACCTTGGCCAATAGTCTATAATTGGAGGGTTTAGTATGATCTCCACCCTTAAAGACTGGGACCATGATAGATTTCTGCCAGCTCGTTGGAATATTACCATCTCTTAATATCATTTAAAATAATTGTTCAAGTATGGATGCCTAAAAATCTGGATTGTCCTTTAAGATTTTATTGGGAATCATATCGAGGCACGCAGCTCGTGAGCTATTAACTGAAGCTAAAATTATCAAAATGTCTTCAATGTCAAAACCTTGCAAAAATTACTAATAAATAATGTAAAATATATACATCTCCAATTGGCATTTGTGGTTGATGATTTATGCATTTTCAACCAGTTTTTATATCTAGTTGATGCCAGAATTGTAAGCTGCTGCCTTGCATCACTACTGAGTGAGAAGTCTTTATCAACAACTCTACATTGTCTTCGGTAATGCTGCTTAGTTACCATAATCTCTCTATCAAAACATCCCTTGTGTATATTTGTATGATAGTCTTGATATGATAGTCACTTTTTATAGCACCTATACACAATGTGTTTCAAAGCGCTTTAAGGCAAGCGAGGGCACAAGGGAAAATTCAATTACATTCTTACAGGCCATGAACAGTAAGGATGTGAAATTAACCATCGTACTTTGCCTGATGACATTTCAAATAGTGCAAGAGCTATGACATAGATGAGGAAGAGAGGGGGAGAGTGGGAAGGAAATGGAAACAGACAGGTGACTACCATACTAGGCCTGACATTTCTCGTAGAGCCAGAGAAAAACAAAAGGTGAGGGAGAGGGGTGCAGAAAGGGAGGGGAGGAACAAAACAAGCGACTATCGTAGACAGACGAGGTTGCTATCATACTAGGGACAATTCTGGTAGAGTAAGTGCATAGAAGAAAGTAAGGGGAGGAGGGGAGGAGATAGGAAAAGGGAGAAAGGAGGAGATACCAGTTAGTAAGCAGTCAAAAAGAGTGGAGAAGCAAGAGGGGAGAGCAAATACAATTGCAGAAGTCAGTAGTAACACATAATATTGCAAGCTAGGATACAAGATGAAGATGGGAACAGCATGATTCAGGGCCACCATGATTATAAAATGCAAAGGAAGTCGGGCATGAGAGTTGAGAAAGGGTTACGCACCTCCAATCAATGAAGTCCATAAAAGTTAAATCCGCCATTTGTCACAAGACAGTGATGGTGAAACCAGAATGACAGACTCCTGCAGAAGTAGGGTGGGCGGGGGGTGGCAGGGTAGAAGAATCAAGCAAACAGGCAACACCTGTGTGCGAGAAGCAAGTGGGGCACAAGGGAACATCACAGGGGGATCAAAGGGGGTGGGGATGGCCTGTGGGGACAGAGGGAGAAAGTGCATGCTGGTGCATGCTTACCTGCTGTCTGTACAGGGGGTCGGGCACTGGGTCCTCCTTGTCCAAAAAGGTCCAAACAGGAATTGCCGTTTTCTTCGTCAGCCCTTCACTTTGGACACCTGGGTGAGGGACGCCCTTGATCTAAGGGTTAAGAGCAGGAAGGAAGAGGCAGGGCTAAGAAGGTGGGTGGTGCTTAGACAAGGTGACCTAGATCCGCTTGCACCTGCTCCCCATCTGCAAAGGAAAAGAGGCCGGGGGGTGCTTAAGTAGGGAAAAGGTGCAGCAAATACAAAGGCACCAGGTGGGCAGGGCATGCTAAGTGGGGAAAAAGAGCAGCAACCTGAAAGGCGCCAGGTTGGCGGGGCTTGCTAAATAGGGAAAAACAACGGCAACCTGGAAGGCGCCAGGGTGTGGGGCTTGCTAAGTGTGGAAAAATTACCTTGTACCTTACCACTACCTTGTAGAAAATGTAATTTAAGATGGGTTTTTAAGGTCATCATCAACTTATTCAAGTTCCATTGATTATTCTGGACCCAGGAAAATAACCAAATGTTATTATGTTGGATAAACCGGTTCAAATTCTCCAAATGTGTATTACTCCATGTAATCATATTCCCTGTGAGATTTACATGGACTGGTTCATTATAATGGGCTATCTCATACATATGGGAATTCATAAGTGACCAAGGCAATACTGCATGGTCTCTAAGAGAATTAAATGAAATCGTCATAGGTTGACATCAATTCCATAAATCATGATCCATATGTACATAATCCAAAGTGGAAGCACTGGTTCTGTTAGTCCAGGTAATAACACTCGTATTAACGGTGCTTCCCATATGATTAAAACACAGGATGGCCCAAATATAAAAATGTTGCACCCATTTCCTCCCACGATCTTTGATAGCCAATGTTAAATCCAAATGACTCATGAGGTCATACCATTCATTCTGGGTGAAATTGAATTTCTCCAGATTGGGGGCATTTAATTGCAAGTACAATTTCATTAACATTTTCATCCCCAGCAGGTGAATATACATTAATAATCAATATGTCTTAAACGCGGAGAGAAATGCAAAATTGCGGACAATACATGGAATTAAATTCCAAACAATAAGGACTGAGCTTCTATAGCTAGACCACCCATTGGTCTGCTTCATGGTTTTTTAATTGCATGACGGTTGATAACTGTCTAGCCATCAACTATGAAATCCATTACTGCCCACGTTTCTTTTAATAGAAAGACATGACTTAAACCAATAAGACCCTGACCTTCCGCATAATTGAGAAATTTGTTTTATCTTCTTGTATTCCAACATAACCATTTTATTGGTTAATAAACCATACAAACAGCCCATGGCTGGTGACAACCAGGATAGGCCACAGGATCAATTATGCTTTCCATTCAAACATATCACAATATCTGAAATTAATCCCACCTCATGCAGTAAAAACATTATCCCTGTGAAGATTATCCTAGAACATAGCAAGGAATATGCCTCCTTTTTTGCCAGACTGGTCATCTCTTCATTTGGCCATGCCCAAGATCCCGACAAAATGAAGGTTGTTACCATGTCGCCCTTAGTGAAGAAAGCAGGCTTGGACCCAAAGGAGGTGAAGAACTTAAGGTCCATCACTAATACCAACTTCTTCCTGAAAATTCTTGACAAAATGGCCACAAAACCATTGCAGAGTTTTCCGGAGACAGAGCATATACTCCATCATAAACAATCAGGCTTCAGGGCACATTACAGCACGGAGACGGCCCTATTAGACCTACAGACAAACATGTTAGAACTAGCAGATGAGGGAAAGAATGGACTATTGGTCCTTCTCAACCTATCTGCTGTGTTTGACCTGTTAGATCACGACCTCCTCATGTATACGGTTCAGAAGGTATGGAAGTGTGAGTCCCTTGCCATAAATTGGTTCAGATCCGTCTTATCCAATAGTCAATCCCTCATCTCTTGGGATGGTGTCTCTTCTCAGTCAGCCCCCATTTGGTGTCTAGTCCCGTAAGGGGCATGTGTCTCACCATCCCTATTTAATCTGTACATCAGACCACTGTGTGACCTGCTTGAGTCAGTGAGGGTTATGTTTACCAAATACGCTGACGACACACAACTGATTTTGGAAATTGTTGGAGACTATGAGAAGGATAGCAAGAACTTTCCTACCATTCTCGAAGTAATAGAGAATTGGATGACAGAGCTTTAGCTCTGCTTTAAGGAAACTAAGACCGAATTGCTACTGTTCCGGAGTACTGGTACGAGAGCTCAGCTCGATCATTAATACCGACAGTTTAGCATTAAATACTCCATCATTACAGTGGTAGACAAAGTTAAGACCCTTGTGGTATTCTTTAATGCAGACAGAGGCACAGACCTCTTAAATGGTGAAAAACTGCAACTACTATTTAAAATTGATGAGGATTATTAAACCACTCATCCGAGAAGAGAACTGTGCGTCGATTGGCAGACCCATCATTTTATCACATATTGACTATTGCAATACCCTGCTGATAAGGGCTACGAAAAAAATGTACCCAGCGGTTGCAAACTCTCCAAAATGATGCAGTTAGAATCATTAAGGGCATCCCGAGAAGGGAACATATCTCCACAGGGAGAGAATCACTACACTGGCTGCCTATTGTGGGCCGGATCCACTTTAAAGCAGCCAATATCATCCATTAGTGTCTTTATGGTCAAGCCCCAAAGTATCTAAAGACCCGCACGCTCCCTTACGTCCCCATCCAGGTGCTAAGATCAGCCAATTTGGGAACAATTAAATCTCTCAGATTCAGATAGCCTTCAGAATTTGGTTGAGCTTTCCCGACTAGGGCAGCACAGATCTGGAATAGGCTTCCAAGCAAACTCCGGCTGGAAAAAAATATCAGCAGCTTCCGCGCCCAATTGAAAACATTACTGTTTAAAGGGGTGAACTACCATTCTTCTGAGACTACCACATAAATGTTCTATCCCTTCTAATAAATGTCCTTCGTGTCTATGTGCGCCATGATGCTTGAGGTTTCCCAGCGCTATATAAATAAATAAAAAATAAATAAATTGAGGTGGAATTAAAACAGAGTCATTTGGTACCAGAGGGAAGCCCATTCCCATTAACTTTATTTGTATACTGCATATAACTTCCCCCTTTCTGTTTTACAGTCCAAAGTTTAATTTTTTGTGACTATTCATTATGGCCTTTGGATGGCTCATCATATCTCGTTATTAGATTATATCCTAACTCTAGTAACAAATCTTAACACGAGTACAATAAAGATGCAAGTGCTGAGGAGGAAAATTCAAACAATACCCAATAAACCGAACTATCCCATTTAGGTAATTTCAATCTCTGCATATCCTCATGTCGAAGCATAGAGAGACAAGGGATGCAGTTCCATAAGGCTAATAGTCTAGTTCTATTTAAGAAAGGACTGTCATTGGTGAGATTAATTTCCTCTAATTTTCCAAATGAACTCAGCAGATTCCATACATCATCATTATTTATAGTGTTGGATAGGGCTAGATTCATAGGGCTATGTTCATTTGTTCTCATAACCTTTGATAGCAATGTTCCAACTGGCTTCAGGGGTAATTTAAGACCAACCATAGCAGCCTTTGATTTTGGGAAATCCTCCACTTTTTCCTGAAGCGAGTGTGCCGATCTACCAGAGGCAGAATAATTTGTGACCCACATATCCAGTGGGCCTCTAAGATCTAACTGACTGATTTCCCCATTTTCGCTGACACGTGAGATAATAGTATTAGAGGAATTCGATTGGGAACATCAGCTACATCTTGATCACCCGCTATCATTTGATCTTTCATATTACGTACCATTCTTTGTAGAGAGGGTGAGGTGGGATAAATGTGTATTCAATCCTATTGAATTAAATGTACTTCCTTTTGTTGCCTGAGATTTTTGTGAGGTGGTTTTTTCCATCATCTTAATTTCCTGACACAAAATATCAATGGCATCTGGTTCATTTGTAGCATAAACAGCCACCTGCTCCTCATTCGCCCCTGCCCTTCTAGCCAGAGTACAAGGCTGTATATTATTGGTCAATACCTTCAATTCATTGGACTGACCGTCCTGTGCTACATTAATGGGCGTAGGATCTTTGTTGTGAATATCAACAGGGCTACAGGAATTAACCGTTAATGGTACATAAACACTGATCGGACTCCTGCCATCCATCATTCTAGTTGCTAATGATTTTAAATCTTGTTGATCTTCTGCAAGCTTGGTACATAATTCAAATAAAGCATCAATTTTAGCTGACATAGTAAATAATATAGAGTGAAAAATATCTGCATTACCCATTTCATTCCGTATAGATACATTCAAGTGCAGAGTTTTTGATTTTTCATCCGTTTCATGATCCGTATCTTCTAATTCAGAAATCAGGGCAGTTAAATTTGGAGTTGCAGATAAATCAGTAGGTTTTCAAAAATCCATATCAGTATGGGGGAGACGGGCAATGAATTATTTTTTAGGTTGTGACATAAATTGAGGAGTGATCCATTATTGTCAATGGTAAATGAGTGTAGGGTATCGCTCAAAGTAACTTTACTAGGAAGAATATTTGGTTAATTAATTTCAGTTTGTTCTGTGATAGTACTTATTGGGAGGGCTTTACGACTGAAAAACCCCATAATAGAACACACTAATCACACAGTAATATCATTCTTAATACTCTTCGCGTCCTGTCTACAATTTTTAACTCTTGGGGCATTTTTCAGATGTTCATGCATTCTTAAAGGGCCGCTCATCCTTTTACCCAATCGCAAGGTAGCGCTCCTTAGACCCTTACTTTGTCTCTTTTGTAAAGTCATTCTAAAAATCCACGTCACAGTAATTCAAACTGCTTCCCTCAAACTCCTCCAGCAATAATAGGTTCATCAATGTCGGGCAGACACACAAACAGAAAAATAGAAAAAAGTTAAAATAGCAAGCACTGCACTCAGTTCATAAAATTAACAGTTAATGGCAATCCATTCATTGTTCATAATTCTATATGCAAGTATTTTAAGTAAAACAGAACTCATAGGCACTCAGGCCTGCAGTCGCTCTGCGTAAGAAGTATTAAATCACAACGTATAGAAGTGTTGAATAGCCATTAAGAATAATGACATTCAACCGAAAGTTGCACAGCAAAGAACAGCGGCCTCCCAGAGCATGAGAATCAAACGGCAAGATCCCAATCTCTCACGGCAAACAGCCACGCCAACAATGCCGGGAGGAACGTGGCGCACAAGTGAGGGTTTCAGAACAGAGCTCAAAGGCACCCGGGCCGCAGTCGCTCTGTGAGAGAAGTATCAAGTAGCCACCTGTATCGTATTAAACAGTCATAAAGAGGCCGTAGCAAAGTTAATTGAAAATAAGTGTGGCAAAAAGTGCATTACTCTAAGACCACAAAAAGCTGGAAGGCAGCAGGAAAGCCAACAAACCCACTCAAAAGCAGGAATTATAATGATGACAGTGGAGAAGAGGCATATATGTCACAGTTCATTTAGTAATGATTGCTGCAATTACTATCAGACAGGTAAATCACACCAATTGCCTCTTAGTCTTAATCCTCACGGTCCGCGCAGACTGCACAGACTGCAGTATCACTCTGCAGCAACTACGCAGCTGCTCTGCTGAATGGTGGGGATTATGTAGGTGCGCCTGACTCCTCCTCCAGCAAAATCAAACAGTGAGAAAAGACCACCAGCAGGGCATAGCTCACAGACTGCAGTCTCAACTCAGCAGCAACTCCGCGGCTGCTCCATGGAAAGGGGGGTTATGTAGGTGCGCCTCACTCCTCCTGCAGCAAAATCAACAGTGAGAAAAGACCGCCAGCAGGGCATAGCTCACAGACTGCAGTCTCAACTCAGCAGCAACTCCGCGGCTGCTCCATGGAAAGGGGGGTTATGTAGGTGCGCCTCACTCCTCCTCCAGCAAAATCAACAGTGAGAAAAGACCGCCAGCAGGGCATAGCTCACAGACTGCAGTCTCAACTCAGCAGCAACTCCGCGGCTGCTCCATGGAATTGTGCGATTATGTAGGTGCGCCTGACTCCTCCTCCAGCAAAATCAAACAGCGACAAAAGACCGCCAGCAGGGTGCAACTCACAGACTGCAGTATCAACTCTGCAGCTGGGGTTATGCAGGTGCGCCTCGCTCCTCCTCCAGTAAAAGCAAACAGCGAAAAAAGACCGCCTGTTGAACAGTTTTGTGCACCAAGACAAATTAAAGGCCGTCACATGCCAAGTGTTGTGCAAAGTGCAATCAGTGCCTTTTACATTAAGGAACCACTTTTTGATTAATTAAGTTGACTGTTTAGAGTGGGAATAATGAGCCAATTGAGAGTTTTTACTGGTAAACCGTGTGGTACAAAACATTTTAGGTAGAATTATGCAAGTGATTCGTCTGGAACAGAATAACCCAGACCATCATTCTCTTTCTAATATCAATACTTTGTATGTGATGGTAGATTATTGGTGTTTTGTAAAGCACAAATTGCTGTCCATAAGGCCTCCGGGTCCTAGTAGGGTAAAGATGAACATAACATGATATGATATTACATTTATAAAGCGCCTGTACACAAGTGTTTCTAGGCACCATAAGACAAGGGAGGGAAGACAAGACAAATGATCTTACTAGGCCTTGTGACATTCATATTGTGCAAGTCCGACAACGCAAGATGCAGGGTGGGTGTGGGGGCAGTACAAGAGAGAGGGTAGGGGGAAGTGCAGTCAGGGCCAGTAAGGCTCTGAGAAAGTGTGGCTAGGGCAGAACGTCTCTGAGCAAAGTCGGCAGGGCGGCTGTAGAGGTTACAGTTTACAGTCCCTAAGTGCGCAGTAGGGCAAGCGGCAGTGCAAGGAGGACTGGTCGTAGAGAAGCCTGGTGCCAGTGAAACTCTGAGGGGACCAAACAACCAGTCGGGGCGTCAGACAGGAAGGTTAGCAGGGCAGCAAGAGAGAGAGGGCAGAGGAGAAAAATAGGGTCTAGAGCTGCTTCCGGAACTTTAGGTGGTCTGGCTCAAGTCTGAGAGGGGCAGGGAGGCTGTTCCAGAGGGAGGCACCTGCGGAGGAGAGAGATCTACCCCCCACTCTCTGTCAACAGAAGCGTCTAACCCTTAGAGAGTTGGAGATAGCTGAGCGAAGGGCGCGAGAAGGAAGGTACTTAGGCAGAGATAGTTGGATGTAGTATGGACCCCGGCCCCAGAAAGCCTTGTGGAAAATGGAGAGCATCTTGAACTTGATCCTTGTAGCCACCGGGAGCCAGTGGAAGGATTTCAGGGCTGGAGAGACACGATCCCTGTGCTTGAAGCCAAGGATAAGTCTTGCATTCCTGTTCTGGATAGTTGCAGAGGGTGCAGAGTAGAGGCAGGCAGACTGAGAAAGAGGCTGTTGCAGTAGTCGAGCCTGGAAATAACCAGAGCTCTGGAGACAGTGAGCATCTGGGGGAAAGTGAGAAAATGTAGAATCCCTCTGAGGAGGTGCAGCTGGAAGTGGGCCTTCTTGGCAAGGTCTGTGATGTGAGGAGAGAGGGAGAGAGTGGAATCGAACATGGCACCAAGGTTTTTGCCTCACAGTAAGGTAAACGTAGAGGGCCCAAGGAGGATGGCCAGAGTGAGAGAGGAAAGCAGGAATAGGGGTCCCAATGAGAAGGATCTCCGTCATTCTGGCTTTAGGGCAGAGATCGTTGGAGGAGCACCAATCCTGAATCGTGGATCGACAGTCAGGAATGAGCGAGGCAGGAGAGGCGACTGAAGGAAGCCTGCAGGAGAGCTGAGTGTCATCCACAAAACACTGAAAAGTCGGGGGAGAAGGTGGCGATCACATGGGCCAAAGGGTCCAGGTGGACATTGAAGAGCCAGGGTGAGAGGATAGAGCCAAAGGGGACACCACATGTAGAGAGAGTGGTAGTGAAGAGGAAGGACCCAAGTTGGACCTGGGAGGGTCAGTCCAAGAGGAAGGAGGTCAGCCATGTCGGAGCCTGATCAGTGATGCCCAGGTTAACATAAAGTCAATTGATCAGGATGGAGTGATTGACCATGTCAAAAGCAGTAGAAAGGTCAAGGAGGATGAGGACAGAAGGAGCTCTAGAATCAAGATTAGAGAGCAGATCTTCACCAATGTTCAGGAGAGCAGTTTCCATGCTGCTCTGAAGCCATACTTGTGATTGTGGAGGCAACAAACAGATCAGATTCAGTGCGGAGAGTAAGCTGGGAGATGACCAACTTTTCCAGGAGTTTGCCCAGGAAACGAGAGATAGAATTTGGGAGATAGCTTGCCAGACAGGTAGGATCAGCAGAAGGCTTTTTTATAATGGGTGCACAAGGGAGTGCTTGAGGAGAGAGGGGAAAGATCCAGTGGTGAAAGAGTGATTGCATAAATCGGCCAAGATGGAGTGAGGGTCTCAATGTGGTCCTTGATGGTTCTGGAAGAGCAGAGGAGCACTTGTTTAGATTAAACTTTCATTAATTGGGCTTGTCTCAAAACATTGTTAGGTGTCAAGAGAGAGAAGGAGTAAAAAGAAAAGGATAGGGGAGAGGTTGCAGAGGGGGGTCTGAGAGAGGTAGAGGGAGAGGAAGAGAAAAGCGAGGACAGGATGTTCTGAGTTTTAGTGGTGAAATGAGAGGCCGGCACTGTGCAGAGAGCCTGAAAAGGGACAGGAGAGGTGTAGACTGCAGTAGGATTGGCCAGTTCCTTGCAGATTTTAAAGAGTAGCTGTGTTTTTAGAGGGTGCATTGACGCAGGCTTGGATGTGGACTCTCTTCTTGGAGAAGACAAAGAGTTTATATCTATATCTTTTTTTATTTGTATATAATTGTAACATTGACAATTTTTACAAAATGTTTGCTTCATGAGCTTGTTGTTCCTATTACGTTAAGAATTAATCACGTGTGTCCTTTTTCTCTCAGTCTGTTTTTTTTTAATTTCCTTTTTATTTGTGCAGTGGATGATCGATTTCCTCAGTATAGTCTATTATCTGTTGACTTTTTGCTCTGCCCTCTAAGTCAAGGCTCTGGAGGATCTTTGCTGCTGCGATGGTCAGGGATGTGTTCTCGCCACACATCATCCTGTTTCACCAGGTCTCTTCCTCAAGTATGAATGGCACTTGCCAATGGTGTTTCAGGTAAGTGGTTCTTAAGTTGCCTGTTCCTGAACATAAGAAGAGATGTTGCACGTTCTCGACTTCATTGTCATCCTTACAGTAGCGGCACGTGTTATTAGGAGATTGATTTCTAATAGCTAGCACCTCAGTAGTTTTCAGGACATTCAGTCGTGCCCTTAGGTATATTGTGCGCAAAGTTTTGCCAGGGAATTTCTTTAGGTATTTTCGGACCTCGTTCACTTTTTGCCTATTCGTGGGCAACAGGGTGGTCAATTTGAAATCGTTTGATTTGTCCAGGGTCTCAATCCACCCCCGAATGTTTAATTTTGTTTTCACTTTAGAGTTTATATTGTCTTTGGAGCAGGAGGCAGGCCAGTTTGTCAGAGGATGCACCAGAAGATCTCCACTTCCTCTCAGCCACCCTGCACTTGCCCTGCACTTGCATTTCAGGGAGGGCGACAAAGTCGAAGTCATACCAAGAGTTGCACTTGAAGGTAAGCTTCAGACCGATTCTCATAACAGGGGAAAGGATGTCCAGAGTGTTAAGAGCTAGTGAGATGCAGGTTAGAGAGGGCTGTTGTCATGAACTTCAGATCACGCCCCTTTTGGACCTCCTGGTCCTTGTCTCAACGGGGCTTGCATTCCTTACTACTTCCAACATGGCCGTCCAAAGCTGAAGCCCTTGCTCGCTCCATGCGCTGAACGCGGCGTGGTCTATTTATAGACCACGCCTTCCGCGGCTCCGCACATCTCAATGCTATTGCAGAGTAGCCCAGACATGTGTTCGTAGCTCGCGGTATTGTTCCCTTTGTCCCAGTGCTATTACCCACTCCTTTTCCTTTCCCCCTTCCTGGTTCCGAGCTTTTCTAGCCTTTCCAGTCTCCCGGATTCCTGGACTCCGTGATCCCGGAGCTAAACGCAACCTGGAACCAGACGAATCTCGAGCAGCGCTGTTCAAGACCAGGAGCGTTCGCAAGAAGGCAGCGTTCGAAGTCACCGGCAAACATCGGACCCAGGTGGGAAGTGGGGAACTCCTTGACAGTTTGAGACACCACCCGACCGAACCTAAAAACGAGATGGAAGCTGCCGTGCAGGACTTAATGCGACGCATGCAAGAACTATCAACCGAGGTTCAAAATCTTAAGGCGGAAAACGCCGCGCTCAAACAATTGGTCTTATCCCGGGATTCTGCTACAAAGGAGGGTGCCCTGTTAGGTGGTATTGTTGACAAGTATGATGGTTCGGCAAAAACACTCTGCGGATTCCTGGATTCATGCGTGGTCCATTTTACCTTCAAGTCTTATTATTTTTTGATTCCTAGGGCTAAGGTGGGTTTCATCATATCCCACCTTTCCGGCAACGCCTTAACTTGGGCAACACCCCTTGTCAACTCCGGCGATGCCCTCCTAGACGACTACCATGGGTTCATACAGGCCCTTAAAGGCATGTTTGACCGTCCAGAGCAGGTCTATACTGCCCAAGAACGCTTGCTGGACTTTCAACAAGGCCCCCAAGATATGCTCACTTATGTGACCAGATTTAAACAATTGGCCAAGGAAGCAGACTGGTCCCCTGAGGCTAGTTTTACCCTGTTCAGGAGAGGCCTAAACGAAGAGATCAAGGATGAACTGGCCAGGGTGGCCAGACCAAATTCATTCCAAGCACTAATGGACCTGGCCTTGCAAATAGACTTTCGCATCCATGAAAGGAAGGCTGAAAGAAAGAAATCCAAGGGAAACCCACCCAAGACGTCCTTTGAGAGCACAGCCAGAACGGACGCAAACCCAAGTCCAGCCCCAGAACCTGAACCCATGCAAATTGGAGCCCTTCGTGGACCCATATCGCCTCAAGAAAGATTGAGAAGGATCCATACGGATTTATGTATGTATTGTGCTTCAGACAAACATTTGGTCAGGGAATGTCCTCTGGCATCTCCTCGGCGTTCGGGAAACGCCAGCTCCCGATCTTAAATGGAGCAGAGATTCGGGAGAGAGATGTTTGCTCCACATCAATTCCATCCTTGAACTCTCCTGGACAAAACAGTTTGGTGATACTACAGGCCTTCCTGTCGCCCTCCAAAGACAAGACCTATCCCATTCTGGCCTTGGTGGACTGCGGAGCTATAGAAATTTTCATTGATCAAGACTGGGTGGTTAGTCATCATATTCCGTACGAGAGCCGAAACACCATGCAGCTGGTGGAAGCAATTGACGGAAGACCCCTCTCTTCAGGGCCCATAAGCCTGCAGACTAAAGAGATCCAGCGTTCCATAAACCATCATCAAGAGCGGATTACATTCGACATCATTAAGTCAGCCCATTACCCCATGGTCTTGGGAATGCCCTGGTTACAAAAGCACAATCCATATATCAATTGGACAGCAGGATCATTATTCCTGGGCTCAGAGTTCTGTATGTCCCACTGTCTGTCCCTGGATCCCTCCTTGGTAACTCCTAAAGAAACACCAAGAGACCAAGAAACACCACTCATGGTTTCCAATATCATACAAGTTCCAGAGGCCTATCAGGGATATGCTGATGTATTTTCTACTGCCATAGTCCAGGCCTTACCCCCTCACAGGCCCGAAGACTGTGCCATAGATACTGATCCCTCAGCTGTAATTCCTTTCGGCAGAATGATCATTCTTTCCGAACCCGAGAAAAAGGCCCTTCGGGAATACCTAGACACTAATCTTGAAAATGGCACCATAAGACCCTCGAAATCTCCAGCGGGTGCTTCATTGTTCTTCGTTCCCAAGAAGGATACCAAGGAACTCAGACCTTGCCTCGACTATAGAGGCTTAAATCAATGCACTCTCAAGGATCGGTACCCTCTGCCCCTGATCTCGGATATCATGGAAGCTATGAAAGGAGCCGTAATATTCACCAAATTGGATCTCAGGGGTGCCTACCATTTGATCCGTATCCGGGAAGGAGACAAGTGGAAGGCCGCCTTTAGAACACCCTTTGGCCACTACGAGTACCTGGTCATGCCCTTTGGACTAGCCAATGCCCCAGCAGTTTTCCAACGTTTTATGGATAGGGTGTTCTCTGATATGTTGTTTCTCTTCGTCATTGTCTATCTGAACGACATATTGATTTTTTCCAAGGACCCTCAGAAGCATGAAGGGCATGTTAAGGCAGTTCTACAAAGACTCCGGGAACATCACCTTTTAGCCAAGCCTGAAAAATGTTCGTTTCACGTTACCTCTGTGCACTATCTGGGATTTATCCTTAGTCCAGAGGGGATTGGCATGGACCCTTCAAAGGTAAAGGCCATTCTCGCCTGGCCTACTCCCACGTCTGTGAAACAAATCCAATCCTTCCTAGGACTAGCCAATTTCTACCGGAAGTTCATAGCCACCTTTTCCGAGATTGTACAACCCATAGTGGCTCTGCTAAAGACGGACACCCCATTTGTCTGGTCAACTTTAAAAGAAACTGCATTCCAGCATTTAAAGACTGAGTTCACACAAGCTCCCATATTGGCTTAACCCGATACAAGTCGACCCTTTTTAGTGGAAACGGATGCCTCTAATTACGCCATAGGAGCAGTGTTGAAGCAGAAGATGGAGGACGATTTGGAACACCCAGTTGCTTATCTGTCAAGAACCTTAATTCCTAGTGAAACGCACTACTCCATCCTGGAAAAGGAACTCTTAGCCGTTCGCCAAGCTTTCACTGGATGGCGACACCTACTTCTAGGAGCCAGACATCCTGTCCAAGTCCGTACTGATCATCGAAACCTTCAGATTCTACAGTCACTGGAGTGCAGGAACAGTCGTCAGGCACGTTGGGCCTACTTTTTTGCCCAGTATCAGTTCCACATTACCCATGTCCCTGGATCACAGAACCTGATCGCTGATGCCTTGTCTTGCCGTCCTGACTACGTGACCACTGAAGATAAAGCACTTCCTAAAATGTTCTCTCCCATGATATTCGTAGCCTAAGCAGTTAAGCTCCTGGAAGAAGTCCAATCGCAAACTCAATCCTCGGAATTATGGAAGGACATTTCAACACGAAATCTCTGCAAATTAAGAGCCAAGGAAGGCTACTTATTCAAGGACAATGCACTATTCATTCCTACACGGAAGCTACAGCAAAAGATAATAAACCTTTGTCATAACACACTCCATTCCGGGCACCGAGGTATCAACAACACCCTCTGTTTTATACAGAGACAGTTCTGGTGGCCTAATATGAAGTCTGACGTGCAGCAATACATCCAGACTTGTATAACCTGTGCCCAAAACAAACATGATAACAAGAGACCAGCGGGTCTTCTTCTGCAGCCCACTCTACCCTCTAAACCATGGGAAATCATCGCTACAGACTTCATAGTGGAGTTACCATCTTCCCGAAGATATACTACCATCACGGTCACCATAGAGTTGTTTACCCATAGGGCCCATTTTACGCCACTGATGAAACTACCCTCCTCTTCCAGAGCTAGCTGGAATATTTCTGGAACACATATTCTGACTACATGGGCTTCCTTCCAAGATCATATCTGACCGGGGTCCCCAATACATTTCACAATTCTGTAAACACCTCTGTCGGGTATTAGGTATCCAACATGCCCTCTCTTCAGGATATCACCCCCAAACCAACAAAGCCACAGAACGTGCAAATCAGACCCTGGAACAATATCTCCGATGTTTCGCTACCAAGGTCCAGGATGACTGGTCTCTCCTGATGCCCGTTGCAGAATTCACTTACAACAACTCCGAACACTCAGCGCTACAGACCAGCACCTTTTATTGTAGTCAGGGGTTCCATCCATCGGTCTTACCCTCGGTTCTTCCTGACCCTACACCAGTACCTACTGTTGACTCCTGGATCGAAACTCTTATCAACATTCACCGGGAAGCTAAAGAACACTTAGAGAAAGCCAGATTACAGACCAAGAGGTACGCAGATTCCAAGAGAAGACCAGATCCTTCCTATACGGTCAGTGACCGAGTGTGGTTGTCATCAAGACTACTTCCCCGACACTTACGACCAAATAAGCTGGCTCCCCGCTACTATGGTCCATTTCCCATCAAGGAGCTTATCAATCCTGTCTCATATCGAATCAAGCTACCTGACTCCTGGAAAAGAATTCATCCAGTTTTTCACACATCCCTATTGAAACCCTACATCCAGTCCTCTCGAAATCCCAGTAGACCACCTCCTCTACTGGTTGACAACCAACTGGAATATGAGGTGTCCTGGATTTGTGACTCCATGTATAAGCGGGGCCATCTTCAATATCTAGTGGAGTGGAAAGGATATCCTCCTAGCAAAAGGACCTGGGAACCTATTTCAAATATCAAGGCTCCTCGGTTGCTCAGAAGATTTCACCTAATTCACCCGGGCAAACCTGGAGGGAAAGGCCTTCGTAGGAGGCATGCTGTCATGAACTTCAGATCACGCCCCTTTTGGACCTCTTGATCCTTGTCTCAACGGGGCTTGCATTCCGTACTACTTCCAACACGGCCGTCCAAAGCTGAAGCCCTTGCTCGCTCCATGTGCTGAACGCGGCGTGGTCTATTTATAGACCACGCCTTCCGCGGCTCCGCACGTCTCAATGCTATTACAGAGTAGCCCAGACGTGTGTTTGTAGCTCGCGGTATTGTTCTCTTTGTCCCAGTGCTATTACCCACTCCTTTTCCTTTCCCCCTTCCTGGTTCTGAGCTTTTCTAGCCTTTCCAGTCTCCCAGATTCCTGGACTCTGTGATCCCGGAACTAAACGCAACCTGGAACCAGACGAATCTCGAGCAGCGCTGTTCAAGACCAGGAGCGTTCGCAAGAAGGCAACGATCGAAGTCACCGGAAAAGATCGGACCCAGGTGAGAAGGGGGGAACTCCTTGACAGTTGTGTATGACGCAGAAGTAGGAGGAGCAGAGAAAGTAGAGGCAGAAGTGTCCACTGAACCTCGCTTCATGTGCCAAATGACCGAGAGAAAGGTGGCAGTGCTGGGGTAGGTCAGTCGATGAGAGAGACGTGGTGAAAGGGTTAGAGAGGGGGATGTCTGAGGAGATGTGTTACGCTCACCTGATATCCCCGGGGGCGTCTGGAAGGCTCTGAGATCTGGAACCCTCGATGCGTAGTTGCCCAGTGCTGAATAATGAATCTTAGTTATTTGTAGGGTGAGCTATCCGTCCTGTGTTTCTTGTGCAGGGGCGCTTGACGTTTGCTGGCGAGCTGCCTGTGTTGCTTCACTGGTGCAGTATGCCTTCCTTAGGCCCAGGCCTGCTGTGACCCCGAATCTGCTGGTAGGCAGGTAGGCTTGTTAATTGTAAGTCTTTGTTCTGTTTATGGTGGGAATTTGTTAATGTCTTTATCTCCTTCTTTTCAGGTGTGAAGGTCTTGATGCTGGCGTGCCGGATGGAGAGGCACGTTTCTAGGTAAGAGAAAGCGCGAAGCTCAGCGTCTTTGTTGTCTTTTAAAGGTAACCTGTGTTTTCTTCTTCTTCTCCTCACAGGCCGCTGTGGTGCTGCGAGTGGATGAGAGCGCGATGAAAAACATGCCCCCGGAACCCGTTAAGGTAAGTACAGCGATGTGCGTTTTTTTAATATTGAAAGCAAACCTGAATATGTCTCTTTTCCTTTGCAGATGTTGCTGTGGTGCTCCGGATGGAAGCGTGCCGTAGAGCGATGGAATTCAGGTAAGACTGATGGAATTCGATGTTTTTGAAGCGCGCATTCTAATATTGTTTTTCCCTTTCTCGTTATTGCAGGTCGCAATGTTCGAACAGCAGCTGTGGTAGCGGTTCGCTGGAAGTCCTTAAGCTAGGACTCACAGGTGAGTGATGTTTCTTCTTCTCTCAGTTTCCACAGATTGCAGCCCAGTTGAGATGCTGAGTGCTGGATGGTGTTTTCTCAGGTAAAACAGAGTAATCTTGTTCTTGTTCTTGCAGGATTACAGGAAGATGCTGAAGCCCAGGAGCTGGACACGGTGAGCGTCACGCTGCTGGTTGCAGAATAACATGAAGCGTGTTCTGCAGTCAGGGTGTGGTTTATATAGCCCAGGTAAAGTAGTACCAGGGATAGTAGTTCCAGGCCTGCCACACCCAAAACACTAGACCGCATGGCTTGGTTCTTAGAGCTAGACTGTGTGGGTGCTTCCATGTTGGATTTAAAGGCCCATGTACATAAATGGGACCTAGTTTGAACAGCCCTTTCTTCCTACATATGAGCCTGGTGCCAAAGGCGCCAGGACTGGTTCCGGGAGCCCTTTTGCTTTGGTTTTAAGGCCCTGAGGGTTCTGGTGGGAGCCTGCTTGTGGCACAACTTGTGCCCCCTCACAGTGGTCATGACAATGAGAGCCTCCAAGGTATAGCCGGCAGAGTGTGTCAGACCCGAGGGAAGAATGGAAAGAGAGAGAGAGTCGCAATGGTTGCAGAAGATCCCAGAGGAAGGATTAGAAGCAATCAGGTGGATGGTGAGGTGTCTCAGAGGAGGAGAAGCTGAGAGGTGGAGGCAAGGAGAGAATAGGTCATCGCATTTAGAGAGGAACAGTACCACGAATTGGTATAAAACACCAACATTTTAAGAGCCGCCTTCCTAAAGTGGTGTTCAATGGCATGAACATGAGCATTGGGTTTGTTTTGTAAGCAAAAACAATAATCCTATTACCCTTTCTCTATTGTTTTTATTTTCATATTTGGGGTCAGTGACAAAAAAGAGCTGGTAAAGAATGTGGATCTGGGCTGCATTGAGTAAACATTTCCTTCAAAATGGAGCGACCCTTATTGCAGTAGGCTCGATGCACAATTTGGTGTTTTTTTAAAGAAGCCCTTTTCTGAGTGGGCAGCTAGTGAAGGGACTTCAATGCCAGCGATAGGTGGACTGAGTGCATGAAGCATAATACGAACCATGCCACGAGAATCTGTCACCTCTGCAGCCAATAAGATTGGTTTGAAGGCAGACCCAGATTGACACCGCTGGCATAATGAATGTAGGCCATTACCAACGCAATCATGGCCTGATATGAGAGCACTCGAGAAGAGAAAAGATCCTTCTGATTCGAGGTAAATAGGAAACATGTTTTGGTCACTTCCACACTTTAGGGATGGCTATGCATCAATCATCACTTTGAAACCTTTTATGCTTGTGAATGGGTAAGGGGCATAAGCTACGGGCCTTATACCAGATCGCCTGCATCGAGAACTACTCCATGCCTCCCACCACTAGGATTTTGTTTTTTGATGCATTTGAGTGCTAAGGACGAGTATGCTTGTCCTATTTGCATAGAATTGCATAGAGCTCAGCATTTAAGGGGTTAACCTATGTCTGGCCATCCACTCATCAATGGCTAACAAACAATTAGAAAGAGTGATCTTAGATGTAGGTACAAGAGGGTGTTGAGTGACAAGGAGATGGGTATCAGTGGATTAGCTGTAACACTCGATGCCAAAGGAACAAAGGCCATGCATAAGCAGCAACAGGAAGTTTTGCAAAAAAAAGGTAATGGCGAAAGAGACAACCACTGGGCAAGACCACAGATCAGTTTAGAAATCTCAGATCAATATAGGGGAATGGGTGTGACCTTCTTTTTATAATCCGAGACAAGGTCCACTGCAGTGCGTATTCCTAAATTGTATTTTGAGGCCGTTTTTGCAGTAGAATGTTATGGTCTACAAGGTCAAATGCCTGCTGAGAGGTTTGATAAAATTCGGGCACCAACCACCCCACATCACGTTTTAGGTCAACCAGAATAGTCATAATCACTGACTCTGTGCTGTGCTTAGTGCAAAAGCCAGATTGCTTCGATTTAAGTATTGAATGAATAGGACTCTGAACCTTTTGAGGTGCTGTTGACCTCTTTTATCAACTTTCCTGGAAATGGGAGGTTAGAAATGGGTCTATAATTAATCGTCCCTGAAGGATCTGCTCGTGGTTTATTCAGGAAATGGGTCACACTTGCAGGACTAAAGGAGGATGGAACTGTCACAGCAGTGGGTGAAAGATTAATGATGCCAAGCCATTCAATTTTAATAATTGGCTGCAGTGAGATGACTCTGTGAATTGGTGCTGGGCACGGATCAAGCGGGAGCCTGCGCTTCTCATGGATCCCACTCAGGACAGTAGTCTCCTCTTCTACAGTGTTTTCAATTGACTGGGGGTGGGTTCCTGCACCCAATGGAACCAGCTCTTCCTGGCCTGTTGGGTTTTAAACCATGGGCTGTTACTCTTAGTGGCATTTACTTCTGTGTCGGCTGTGGCTGGTTGCCCCTTCAGCTGCACCTGAGGGGTAGAAAGTGAACCTATATTGTTTTATCCATAACTACGGCAATCCTATTGGGTTTGTCTATTGTTCTCTGTGGAAAACATTTAGAAACTCTGGAAGCACAACCATGAGTGACTCTAAGTGGCATTTTGCTACATCTCTCTTGGGGGCATGGAATGTCCACAACAGTTTAGTATTTTTTTAAAGTGCCAGTGATTTATATTAATTTCTCAATAATATATCACTGGAGCGCATGTTTGTCATTGATTAACATTGAGTCTAACGTAAAATCTGTATCACTTGGTGGATTTGTGGGTACACTGAACCTCCAGAAAGAGTGTATGGCACAGTTTTAGTATGTGCCAGACAATGCTTAACGCAATAAGCCATCAGCATAGCAGCTCACAGGTTAAGAATGGCTGTTGCAGCGTTACGTTCCCTTCTGCTTTATTGGGATGCTTTTGGTGTTTCTAACATTACCCTCTGCCTTTTTAAGATCACTCATTTGGTTCAATTTAATTAAACAGATCTTTTTTCTTTTATTCCTAACCACGCAGGCGAAGTCTGACTGTCATTCTCCTTTTCCTAGGAGTTTGAGACTTTACTCCTTTCTCTATTCTTATTACAGGAAAGAGGATATGTATTTCAAAGATGGCGCGACCGCGCACTGGACACACCCAGAGGTTGCACCAGTGTGCAACGAACGCCCGGCAAAGGGCCACAAAGCCTAGCTTTTTCCTAATACAATGGTCTCCTTAGAAAACATCCTGACTAAGTGACTAAGTTTCGTTCCAGATACACATTAGATCAACGCACTACAGACACACTAAAATAAGAAGACCGTCGCCACGTTACCAGTAAGAATGACTATGTATAAAGTCAGAAAGCACCTTCTAATAAGTCGCTGAATCACACTCCAGTTAAGGAATACCAGAGTTTACTGTTAACCGCAAGCTCAGCGGTAGAGGACTGCTTACTGACACACAGTATAATACTAGAATTAAATCTAGATTTGATTTTTCTAGTGGAAACATAGAGTCCACATAATAATTCCAACTTGTTTACCGATTTAATTCAACCATCCCATAGAATCCTTTCGAAATCTAAAGTTAAATAAAGTGGGTGTGGCATATCTGTAATGCATTTATCCGAGTTAAATCTGTAGCTCCTACCTACTCTCATCATAATTTACAGTCAGCCTGGTTTTAAGAACACTTTTGTTCATGACCTATTGGAAGCAATATTGGGCCTTTCAATGGATAACTCCTGCCTCTTCGCACTAGATGATTGGTGCAAGCAGACATCTGACCCCAAGTGTGACAGATCTTCTGGAGTCTTTAGAAACTGGACGTTTGTTGGTACATCACCTACAATGGTTTGTAGAGGAATCTGCATTTGTAGAGAGTGCCCATTGCAGCTTTAGGCCTGCTTTTATTGCCTCGCTTCCAATCTTAGACCAGTTGTGGGAAGAGGTGGATGGAGGTGGTTCCCAGGCTCTGCTCGTGCTCCACCTGTCCTGTGTGACATGGTTAACTGCCGGATTCTCTGCTATAGAGTAGAAAGTCAGGGTGTCGAACGGAAAATTATATTGTGCCTCCTTTACTGTATCAATATATGTGTATTGGCCTACGCCAAGCTGTTTATAAGTCGCTTATGGGAAATCCGCGTTGCAAGGTCTTGACCTTAGATCAGTGTAAGCCGCCATTTTAGATCTATCTGCCATTTTAGGTTCTCCCTCTAAAGTCACCCTGTGTTCTAACATGGTGGACAATGTCATTATGAATGCAACATGGCCGTCTTGACCTCTGTGTATAAACTAATGTATACATTGCCTGCAGGCTACATGTTAGGGTCATGAACTGAGACCTTTTCCTTCACTGACCTGTGTGTGGAGGATTACTTGTGCCAATGAAGCTAATCGGCAAGCATATGTTAAACACAATGTATTCAAATACTGAAATGTGAACACTTGCTTAACTACATTGTATAAGACTGTTTTAGAAGATTTAACATGAAATCCTAAGATATACTGTTGCCATTGAGGCTTGTTAGTGAATACATTAAAGGTAAACCCTAAATGTACAGATGTACGAACTCGGCACGAACCCTAGATCCGTAATGTATTAATTTATATTTACTGGGAAAATGGGTTGTACATCATGATTTCGAGGGTATAAAGAGTGCGACTATTCTAATGTACAGTCCCACTCACTGAGCACACCGAACCACGCTGGAGTTCTCTGTGTTGTACTGAGGACCAATAGCTATCTGTTGCTTTGTCCTTTGAAACTGTTCAGTATAAAATAAAGATCTTTTGTATGTTTCTTTGTAACCCGCCTTTGGTGTATTTTCATTTTGGGGTACTCAGCCTCGATATCTTCTTTTTGTTTTCACAAGGGAATGTGTAGTGCAGCCCTTAAATTGATCCAATCTTTTCAAACTGATCAATCACAATTAGTACAACTAAGCACCTTCTCCTCAAAACCAGTTTCACTCAAATGTGTGTTGCCATAGGGTTCTGCACCATCTTCATTTGTGTTTAACCTTTATACTCCCACACTGATACATAATTCAACATTTTGGGTTCTCTTTTTCCAATTTCGCTCAAGATACCCAGATTTTGCTGAAGCTATCTGGCAGCAGAGATCTTACATCAGCAAGAATCAAAGACTGCTTCATGTCCATAAAAGAACGATGGATTCAAGTTATCTACAGACAGACCCGGCTAAGACTAAGGTGCTGGCTGTGAATGGCACACTAAATACGCAGAAATCTTCTTCCTGTACGAATACATTTGTCCCGTATCCTAAAACCAAGGGTGCTGTTACAAAGGGACCATCATCCTGGTTGCAGGCCAGTCCCTAAATAATGAAATTGTTGCTGTCTCAGAGTCCTGCTTTTTTCTATTCAGGCGATTACAATCTCTTCTTCCACTGTTAAGCTTTTCACATCAGGTCAAGGTAGTTAATGCTTTAATTTCCTCTCACCTGGACTTACTTTAATAAGAGCATCTACCTTAGACTGACAAGGATCCAAAATACAGCGGTAAGAACTTTGCCGAGGCTGAGAAGGTTCAAACATACTTCACATGTGCTACTGTGCAATAGCACCGGGAGCGCTCCAAGTGCCGAATGGGATTACCAAATAATTGATCTCAGCCTCAAATACCCAGGCAGACTCAAATAATATGGCAAAATACTACTTTATTATCAATTCAATAAAGTAGGGAAACCTAGCGAACAAATAGATTGCGCATTTACGCAAAAGGCTTTATACCTCGATGTACGTCAGCCATGACATCATCTTACATGGCAAACAGTAAAAACCTATTGGGTGGAGGGATTGGTTAAGAGAACATATATATCTACAGTTCATATGTGTTAGTATCATCATTGGCTGCCCTTTATCTGGTAAGCACACCCTGATCTAACTCTAAATATACGTAAAATGGAGATACTAGCATAATAGCAGCAGCGGATAGGCTTCTGTTACAATGTATGGTCCAATATTACTTAGGCCCTCATGATTGGTTGGCACTCTCTTCCAACAGTGGACATTCTGCTCATTAACAGCACTTAAGCAACGAAACCCAGGTGCAGACAACTGCCTTTCTTAGCTAATTAGCCTACCATCTCTCATCAGCTAAGCCCTAAGCCAAGTCTCCTTCCTTGTAGTTGACCTTGCTGGCTGTTCTCTTCCTCAGAACCTTAAAGGGAGTGAAGGTACATTGGTATCTTCATCTGGAGTTTTACGAATAGGACTTGTTTTCTGGTCTTACGCCACGTGTGAGGAGACCATGATTTTGTCCGTTCTGTCCTTTTATTTACTGCTAGTTGAATCAATTATATTGGGTGCTATTACTCTCCTCAGCCTCCGGAGACTTGGTTGCTCTGTACTGCATACACTTTCTGCATCCTTGACTGTTTAATACTTAGCACTCATAATTATTCACCCCTTTACTTAATCTGAGAGAAATATGTCTCACGTGCATGGCTTATCCTCTTCGACTCCTTTCGTTCCTTGCAGTCGCTTCTTATCCTTGATTCTGAACCAAGCAAATACCTTTTGTTCTTGCACAGAGCTGTATTCCAGCGCCTGTTACATCTGCAGCCTTGGTCACTCTCCTCAAGGCTTCTCACTTACTATCATACGATGCTGACATTCATTTTTTCAACATGGCTGTTTTACTCGCGTTATATTTCCTACTTTAACAATCTTCTACATTGTCTTATCTACCTTGCGTTTCTGTGTATATATACATCTACTGCATCTCTTGTGACTTATCTTCTAAGTGTATGGGGTTTTCTTCATATTTACATGTATGTTTACTTTGTTGCTTCCGTTATATGTTCATTCTTCAGACATCTATACATCAGGTTTAGTGCGTCTATGTATCTTCTCTCTTCATGATGTCACTTCTTCTATGTCTGACTTTACTTATAGTTCTTCTATATCCAGTGGTGTCTGCAAGCTCATGTCTAGCACCTCAGTTCGAGGGTACATTTGATTTGGTTGTCTGAGTGCATAACATCTCTCATACCTTCAATGTGGTATTTGGATGATACCAGGTGTCAAACACAGTGCTTTATTGCTGTTTTTCCAATATGACTGAGGTGAGGGTGTGGGCTCTATAGATGACGTGTACATCTGCCTCTCGACACTACTATCTTTACACTGGCTCCCAGCAAGAAAATGCATTCGAATGCATTCTGAATTTGGTGGAGCTGTAAAAAAAAGTGGCAGAAATTCTGTTAACACCACTTTTTTGGTAGTAACTGATTTACAGCAATTTTTACTGCTCAACCAAATCCAAGTTTGGTGGTGAAGTGGAGGATTTACCTACAGCATCATGCTGGAGATAAATCCTCAACTTTAAAGCCAGAAATTCTACCAAATCCCCATGTAGTCCTGTGATAAACCTAGGGGTCCAAGTGTTGGTAACGGTAACCAGTTTTGGCAGTAATTCAGTGTAATAACCACTGAACAACCACCAAATTCGGAATGAGTCCCATCACATTTATAAGTATGCGCCTGTTTTTCAGATCTCTGCAATATCCTGACATGACTCCTTTTTCACACAAATTGCAATGCTTTGCCCCAAAACATCTCCCAAGATCGCATGACATTCTTGTATCTTCCCATTATAGAGAGAGACTGGGAGTCTGATCTTTCTCGGTCCTGGTGAATAGACAATGGAATTCTCTCCCTACTCCATTAACTATTGACAACGCCTTGCTTACCTACAGGAAACAACTGAAGACCTATTTATTTAATCTCCTGTGACAGCCAATAACAGTCTTTTTTGTAACCTTTTGCCACTGTTCTCCTTTTTCAATAGCAGCAAGATGCCTTTGGGTGGTGATTGCACTTTACAAAACTATATATATAAATTAAAAGACTTCCACATTTCTATGATGCTCCTCAAAAGAATTATGATTTTAAGCCACACCCACATGTGCATACTACCCTCGGCCGTTATTGAGATGAATGCAAACACACAATTCAGGCATGAGGACAGAAAGGGAAATAAAATAAAGTGTCCTGTTATTCAGGTATTTCATCCTCTTTATTTTTTTTCTAAATTATTGGGGGTCATTACGAGGTTGGAGGTAACCATGCCGCAATTTGCGGCATGGTTACCTCCTTACCGGGCACTGGGTCGGGGTTCCTCAAATGAGGACTTACCGGGCCATTCCAATCTTAGAGGACCCGGTAAATCATCATTCGAGGAACCCGGACCCGGTACATCCCCATTCGAGCCTCCAGAGGGCTCAATGGGAATGGGGAGGGAGCTAACAAAGGGCCGTTAATAATAATGCCTGTTGTTAACTCCATGGTCTACTAGCGGGACCCGCTAAGGGCACCTGCGGGTCCCGCGAGTAGACTCATAATAGGGCAGTAAGGGGTTAACGGCACCGGCACCATTACCAGCGCCATTAACCCCTTGCCGCCCAGCTCGTAATGACCCCCATTGTCTTGTATCGTGCCATATTGCAACAAAGCTGCTTCAAAGCGCAAATGGTTTGTGACTGGGAAGGGGTATCCATTGGAACAGAGGGAGGTGGGAGAGTGCAGTAAACAGTCAAATTGTTGTACATATTACAGAACACACCGATTGGGTAGTATGGAAGTATAATATTTTTTTAATTAAGAAATAAATGAATAAATACATCGTGAGAAGATGATGCTTCTTTTTACTTAACAGGAGGACTTTATGAATACCTAGTGAACTAAGGCAAAGTCTGCCTATCCTTATGATACAGTGGGCCTCATTACACGGTAGGAGGTAACCATGGTGCAATTAGTGCCATGGCTACCCCCTACCGCCTTCTGGGTCTGGGTAGGCGGTATGGGGACTTACCGGGTCATTCAGACCCTTGAGGACCCGGTAAGTCCCCATGCCAATTGCCATTCCCCATTCTCATTCGAGACCCCATAGGGCTCAATGGGAATGGGGAAAGAGCTAATAATGGTACCGCTATTAGCGGTACCGTTATTTGCTCTGCAGTACCTCAGCGGGTCCCTTCCTTAACGTGTGGTCTGACCACACGTTAAGGACGGGACCCGCTGAGGGACCTCGTAGTAGGGCGGTAGGGGATTACCGGCACCGGTGCCCTTACCTGTGCCGGTAATCCCCTACTACCTACCGTGTAATGAGGCCCAGTGTCCCCTGTCTGTCCTTAGCTGCTCGTTCTAGCTGCCTTTTGTTAGGCCGCCCCTCCCCATGTTGGCCAAAGCCAATGCATGCTTTGCATGAACTAGATGATGCATGCACGTCAGGACCAAGGACTGTAGGCTCCAGCCCCTCTAGGTTACTGGAGCAGGGTCACAGATCAGCGTTATGATCGATCATGAACTGGAGAGAACGATCAACTGCTGATCGCCACCAGATTTTGTCCTAGGATGGAGTGTCTGCACCCCTCGGCTGATGAGGCGAGACTGGAAGAGATTTCAGTGCAATAAGGCCCCATCCATGCCAGATAATGCTTGACCAGAAGTACGTCTTCATACGTCACGTCTGTCTATGAACTTTAATGGCGGACAGAGGAATCTTATGAATGGGTCTATTGTTTTGGCAGGAGGTGGGATAAGTATGCCAAAGGCCTAGTAGTAGTTTTCTCAAATATTCCCTGGTCGGGTAACCTATTATCTATAAAAGTAACGAGTCTGGAGGGAGGGTCAGGTCAGTCTGGTGGAGCACGGTTTGATGCGGGTGACTGTGTTTCCTTGGCTTGGAAGTCAATGAATAAATCACCCCTATTTACCATCACATGACATTGATGCGTGAGCCTGATTTCTCTGGCAGAAGCATATATATGATAAATAATAGTGCTTCTGCGGCCAAACTGAGCAGGCTGTCCCGATCCAGGGCTTCGGAGTTTGTGGGGGCAGGACCACAGAACAAGGAAACGGCAACACCAAGTGTGGAAACTGAAAACATGTAAGCATAGCTTTAACATATGCACAACACACATTTCAGACATTTGCACAACACACAGTAAATAAGTACCTCTATGTGAGACATATATGCTACAGCCAAACAGACACATTAAGGCATGCAGAAGCATCCAGGGAAATGGACTTCTAACAATGTGTTCAGGAAACATATATCCCACAACACAGTAACATCTAGATATTCGAAAACCGCCATTCACAGCACACAGTAATAGAAAGTAAAGAGCGCATTCGCTGGTGTATTGTCTACAGGGAGTTAAGGTCAGGGCCAGTGTTCCACTGGAAGGGATTCGTGGACTGCGCACCACGGTTGTTAACGAGCCAGTTAAGAACTAATTAAATAGTTAGTAGAAACAACCCTTTATGGGCTTAATCCTCACCAGTCACCATGTGTTACATCACTTCACTTCAGTTTGCTCCTTATTACAAAAGCCTTGATAAAGTGCTTTAAGCATGAAACATGTGTCAACCATAACTAACTGCTCCTGAGTAGAGGGAATGAACTGAGCAGCGGGACCTTTAAGTTTCCAATTCTACCTATCAAAAGGAAAGTCTACAAATGGGTGGAAATTAATGAAGACCGGCCAACTACAAATCAAACCTTGATGCACACTATACCACTACTTCACAAGACTCACTTACTGCCTCCTGTCAATATTTGGTACTGCTTACCTGATCTATAGCATTTACCAGGGTCGGACTGGGACAAGAAATAGGCCCGGACACCCCAAAAAAAAAGGCCCACCCCTCGCCTCAAAAAGTGGCCCACCCCTCACCTCAAAAAAAGTGGCCCTCAAACGATCATCCGTGATTCGCGTCAGTTCACGACTTTACAGAAAATGCTACTTATGGAGGGTTCATGTGTCTGTTGCATGTTATGTTTTGTGTAAACGCTTGAGAAAGTGATAAGGCAGATGAAGACTGCACGGCTGGGTACCAGCTGCTCCCGATGCCTCCTTTCTGAACTGATAAGAGAGGGGGGTGCTTTGAAACACAATTTACTTGATGTATAAGCACCTTACAAATGCACGATACATAAAATGAAATAAATAGGCCAAATAGGCCTCTGGTGCCAGCCAGTGCCATGCCCAGTCACAGCTCACCTTCACTATGCCATGACCTGCCTGGCAGAGTCCCTTTGCCACATTCAGGAGTTTCTGGGCAGGATGTCACCCACCACCTCGCTCTACATTGACCCTTCCTCCATTCCCTCACCTCATTCAGCCGCATCCCCTCCCAGCTACCCCCACAATAAGCTCCCACCACAGGTCACGCGTCCATGAAAGTGAAAGAAGTAACCCTTTGCCCCTCTTTCCTGAGATCACACTTCTTTCTGAGGAGCCTCACAGCTTGGAAATCTGCACTACGGTGATGCACTATAAAGGGATCCAAAGGGTGAAAGGACTATTCAAAGCAGTGACATATGGGAGAAGCTTACAAGTTTGATGTGTGATTCAATGTCGTGAGATGGTGACACCTATGCGGAATTGCATAATGAGACAGATAAAAGACATGGGTAAGTAAATGAAGTAATGATGTTAGTGCGTCCGAAAAGCAAGCTAGCACACTGTGTGGCCCTACCTTGATGATCTCACTGACCACCAGAAGAAAACAGAGAACGAAAAAGAAACACCAGCGCGAGAGACATACAACAGAGCACAGAACAAGACATAGAAGAGAAAAGGAAGCAAAGAAAGTGGGCAGCAATAGAAATAGGAAAAACGAAATAATGAACCTAGTCTAAATACAAAAAACAATCATACATCTAAATCATCATCAGCATCATTACAAAAAATGTGTTCTTCACTAAACGTGTAAAAAACGATAGCAGACAATAAACGTCTTGGTAATAACAAAAGAACACCAGAAGTGAAGGGCAATGCAATGTAGGGCCTGCCATCCTGGTCAAATAATATTAGCAGGGGCGGCCAGTCGGGCACCTGGGGTGGGGGTGAACAACCACAGGCCTGGGGCCAGCCACACACCACCGCCGGCCCACTGAGGGAGTCACACTCTGAGAGGGTGGACTCGTGGACGGCTGATGGGCTGTCTGTCAGCAGGTGAGACTAGGTACTGTTTCATAGGGGGCCGGATCCTGGTGGTGGTCCACCACCGGTCCCGACTCCCTTCATGCCAGGCAGCAAGATGTAATGGCAGCAACGTGACTGCAGACGTTGAAGGGCAGATGACGGCTGCATGGCTGGGTACCAGGCACCAGTTGCTCCCGATGCTTCTTTTCTGAACTGATAAGAGGAGAGCTTAAACACAATGTACTTGATGTATTAGCACCTTGAGGGGACATGCTACTCCCTGGAGGTCAAAGGGGATGAGCTCTAATAGTGCCAATGTGATCCCAACTTATAGTTTAATTCCAATGTTACCCTGTCAGGAGGAAGTGACGCATGCTGGCACTCGAGATGCCAAGTCCAGGTCTGCATTGGCATGTAGCTTTGGGGGAAACCAGTGAAAAAAAAAACGGAGAGATAACACAGTTAGGGATGCAGGCCGTCTGTCTAGTCCGAGTGAAACAGACACCTGCATTTTTAAAAGTTGACTGCGCCCTTTTATACAAAGTAAAGTTGGTAGACTTTACTTAATGTGGTTTAATTGCCTATCCCATTTAACAACTGTAGAAAAGTATTAAATGTCACATGGTCTGTAACGTGTTGCTTATGGAAGTCATGATGAGCCCAGGCTATGTGTGACTCGCTTTAAATATAATACAGTGCATTGAACACCCCTTTCCACTGCCGTATCCACGGGAGCAAGTGTAATCACTTCATCCAGTCCTGGTGCTTACTTGAGGTCATTTTGCGGTTGCCAATCAATATCCACTAATAATCCCATACATAAGGCAAGTTACTTTACACAGTTTGGACAATGCACGATAAGGCAGTTTTGAACTCCTATCTGTACTGTACGATTGAGAATGCACCTATTTCTGTACTCCAGTCTAGCATGCATCTCTTTCGGATGACCGGCCCAGCGTGGGCTTCAGGAACCGGCCCCCAGGTCTCCTCCATGATTTTGTATCGGCCACGGGCCGATTGGCCGACGGCTCAGTCCAGCCCTGGCATTTACTAGCAGCAGTTTGCTCAAAGCCCATTTCCTCAAATTATTTTACCACATCTTACCACAATAAATGTGGGGAGAGACCCCCATGCAACACCCTGACACCCTCCCACTGTTTAAATACCTAAACCCAACCACCCACTACATTTTGCAGTAAAATGTAATAAATATTTTATGAGCAAATGTGTTTCGAGCAAACTGGTTTGCGAGGAAACGGGGTAATAGCGCTTTCATCAATATTATAGTTAAATTGAGTACCTGGGATTCCAAAATGGCAGCCGCGAGGGGAAGACGTGTTTGAGCGCACTCTGTCTCCTCCCCCAGGCTGAAACATTGAAGACTGGCAAAGAAGCGGATAACCTGCTCCAAAATAACCCAGGACTAGAAGGATGGTATAAGAGCCTACCAGTGCAGTTCTAAGGTGCAGTGGAACAGAAGCAAAAAGAGCCGCATGGGAGAAGCCAACGGTCACCCGCCAGCGGGGTCGGGGACCCCCATTCCAGGACAAGCCACTAGCAGCAAGTGCCCGCCACCCGGGAGCCAGAGAGAGACACCTAAAGTGCAGAACAACCGGGACGAGACCACCCCGGGGATCCGGGAACTAGGAGGAACCAGCGGGGCTCATCTCCATGCACCCAGAGCAGATGATGACACCAGCACTAAGGAAAGAACCCCAGAGGCGGAGCGCAGCAGAGATAACCAATTGTCGCTGCCAAATAAGGTATAACCCCGAGAACGGGCCACATCCAGCGGTCCGAGGCATACACAGGGGGGAGAAACAAGGAATTTCCAGAACAAGCCTCTACCAGCTGGCGGTGTCACCAGAGGAGGAGCGGACACATCAGCCGGTGCCCGGGACAACCGACCACGAAGCAGCCGAGACAGGCGTATGGCAGACAACGAGGCCACTCCAGCACACACCCATTGCAAAAAGGGGAAGGAAAAAGGGAAGGGAACTCCCTCGCCGTGAAGCACCTATCGAGTCCAGACTCTAGTGAAGACAGAGATACAATAGATGCGCGGTAAAACGGGCCCTACCGTGATACGCTAGCCCATTCTCCCTCCATACACACGGCCCTCGACACTGGGAGAAACCCATGGGACAAGGCCACTGAAAGAAATAATCCCCAGGCCCTGGAGTGAACACAGAAACGTACGAGAAACTCCGGATCCAGATGGAGAGGGCCTCACACGGCAGACCCTAAAGAGGACCGAAAGTCCCAGAGCCAACCCCACGAGGGGGTAAGTGAACTGTGGTGGGCCATACAAACGGGGAGCGCACCCCTGGGGGACAACGTCAAGGCTAACCCGCACTCCAGAACTAAAGGACCCCAGCTCAGGAGCGGAGATCTCCGTGGGATACCACACCGACCCGAGCACCCCGCAAAGTTTCCAAGAGCCGAGATCCTGCCAAGGGCAACCCATATTCTATAGCTGGGACATTGCAAATCGCTAAAGAGAGATGGGCCAATCCCAATAAGGGGTCCATAAAGATCTGGGGTACTCATTGACTGCTTAACGCCAACAAGCCAGAACGGGGAGAGAGTATCTGACTAGGAGGGCCGGGGACACGCCAGGGGGCCCCCGGTACCTGGCCCTGGCCCAAGAGAAGGGCACAGCAATGTACAGCAAAGAGAAGAGCCAGTGACAGCACGAGACACCCTAACACAAAGGAAGAATACCACGGAGCCCCCAGTCAACGCTGCATACAAGGATATCTCCCTAAAAGTGCTCGCAATAATGAGGAACGGGATCCATGTCAAAATCAAGGGGGAAACAATCTCATGCCACGGCGCAGACCACACAACTCAGACAAGAACCAAACCTGGCACAACTGTGGGGCGCAGAACCTACAACACAATCAAAAGGAAAGATACAAAGCGACCAAAGCGCAAGGACAGACCCGGTCACGGCACAGGGGGAGATGGTCACGAAGGAAGACATGAAGTCCTGGTTTTGGGGGGTTTCAGGACCAATTTATGGCCTTGGTGCACACTCAATTTGAAACTATGAAAAATGAACTGAAACAAGCGGTACAAGAGATAAAAACGGACGTGGCGAATCTCTGGGAAAGAACAGACACCCTAGAAACAACTGTGCAAAACATAGAGGAGGAGTCACAACAAATCGCAGAGACCCAGGAGCACCTGGTCCGTCTGGCGCACAATCTTGAGCTCCAGTGCGAGGACTTAGAAAACCGATCCCGGAGATCGAATATCAGGATCAAGAATATGGTGTAATCGGTGGAGGATAAAGGTCTGAAGAACGCAGTCCAGCAGGTATTCAAAGACATCCTTGCATCAGAAGAGGACACAGACATTCCAATAGATAGGATGCACCGAGTAGGTCCAAGAAGATCAGGCATACCGGGAACCCGCCCCCGCGATGTCCTGATCGCACTCACGTCTTACTCCCAAAAGGAGCAGATCCTACACAGAGCAAGGTAAATGAATCATATACGGATGAACAGAGTGGACATGTACCTCTATCAGGATCCAGCGCAGTCGATTCTTTGGAAACGGTGAGAGATGGGCCCGGTAATAAAGGAACTTTTGGCCAAACAAATCAGATATAAATGGACCTTCCCCTTCGGGCTGCTCTTTTCATGGGAAGGGAAACAGCAAAGAATAACCTCATGTGAGGAAGGGCTGCAGGTCATGAACATTCCGGAACGAGAAGGAAATCAGGGAGCCTGGAGAGATGGGTTGGGATGAGGAAGACCCCATGGGAGTGGAAAAGAATCAATAGAAAAACTAGACGTCCCAGCAAAAAGGTGTAGGGCCCGTACAAATACACTGAAGCTATACGGCTACATGAAAAATCAAGCCCTCCTGGGTCAAACACACCGAACAACTCTGAAGACCGTAGGGAGCAGGAATCCAGCCTCCAGGTGATGGCAGGGGGAGGGGACAACCCTGGTGCCATTGGAGGAACCCAAGTGGGGTTTAGGACTCCCCACAAAGTTATCCCTGAGTGCAAAGAGGGCATGGTGCGGAGGGCTCAACGCCTGAGCAGTCATAGGTCCCACACTTCCTCCACCAGGGGAAATATGATATCATAATGTTCCAAGAGACCCACATAAGGGGAAAGGACAAAGGGAAGGCTCATTTGAGAGGGTATAACCAAATTATCTATGCAAATGAGCAAGAAGCAAGAAAAGAGGCCAGGGATGCTGCTAGCCTTCCATAACTCCCTAAACCTACAAATACACAACACATACACAGACAAGCATGGGAGGTACCACTTTGCAAATACCCAAATAGAGCGATACTCCCTGACAGTGACGGCGATATACGTCCCAAACTCGGGTCACGATGGCTTCCTCAGGGACACCCTGAATAAACTAGAAAGCTTCTCCACTGGAGAGGTAGTGCTGGGGGGGGGGGACTTTAACCTGGCATGGCATCCTAACATGGACAGATCTGGCTCCAGACCACAGGGACAGGGAACCCCATCAAAAGCGCTGCGCGAGAAAATGGAAACACTCTCACTGTTAGACATATGGCGGGGCTTGAAGGGGCAACAAAAGGGATACACCCATTTTTCACACGTGCACAATTCGATGTCCAGAATAGATTATATCTGAGCCTCGATGGGGCTCCTGGGGAAAATCGAGCACATGGAAATCTGAACATTATCACTCTCTGACCATGCCCTGCTCTGGGTGGAACTTACGCGCTCCCAACGACAGACAAGGCTCTGGGGTTGGAAACTGCCAGATGACATCATCCGGGACTCAGTCCTGGGGAACATGGCCAGGACAAGCATAGTAGAATATTCTTCTCGGAACGACCAGACTGAGACATCAAGGGAGACTCTCTGGGAAGCCTTTAAGGCAGTGACAAGGGGACATCTTATAGCACTCAAAGCTATGAGGGACAAACAGAACCGCCAATGGGAAACTTAACTAGAAGAGAAATTAACAGCGATTCAGAGGGTGATGGTGCAGAAACCGTCGACCAAATTAAAGAAAGCTCTGAGGCATATCCAAGTCCAGCGAGACACCATCCGCTCTAAAAGAGGGGAGAGAAGCCTCCTAAATTTGAGACACTGGTATTATATTAAGGCTAACATAGCAGACAAACTCCTGGCAAGCTGAAAGCAAATGGTAAAAGGGTTGATAGATGGTAAGGGGGGAAACTATGACCCGTACAGTAGACATCGGGAACACATTCAAGGAATTCTACCAGAACCTTAATTCCTCAGACCACCCCAATGGGGAAGACCAAGAAACTTACTTAAATTCCATTTCCCTCGTGTCCATATCGGAAGAGGAAAAGCAATACCTAAACAGGGCAATATCCGTAGATGAGGTAAGAAAAGCAATACACGAACTGCCCAAGAACAAAGCCCCCGGACGGTACACCGCACAATTCTATAAGACATACTCAGACTTCCTAGCCCCAATCCTTTCAGAACTCTTCAATACCTTTAAAGAAAAGGGCAACATAACCCAGTCCATGAACGAGGCAAAATTGCTAGTTTTCCATAAACCAGGTAAGAACCCTGAGCTACCCAGCTCTTACCGCCTGATAGCATTAATCAATATAGATGCCAAACTATATCCGAACATTTTAGCCAATAGGCTCGCACAGGTCCTCCCGAAACTAATCCACCAGGACCAGTCAGGATTCATCCCTTACAGACAGACATACAACAATATAAGAAGAACAATCCACTTAGTGGAAAAATTCGGGTTCACCCTCTCTCCAGCCATCCTACTGGCTCTCGACGCAGAGAAGGCTTTCGACTGCATTGAGTGGTCACTCCTCTTCCACATATTGGGTAAAATTGGAATGGGGGAATCACTCAACAACATGATACGGGCCAACTATGTCTCCCCCAGCGTGCCGATAGCGGTAAACAGAGGGATATCCGACAAGGTCCAGATTGAGAGAGGGACTAAACAGGGGTGCCCCCATTCCCCGCTCCTATATGCAATTTTTTTGGAACCCCTTCTGGCGTGAATAAGGGATACACCGGCCCTAAAGGGGATAGACATGGCAGGCTACTCACACAAGGTAGCAGCATATGCTGACGACATACTAATGGCACTGGAGGACCCGGAGAGAACACTGCCGCCCCTCCTACAAGAGATAGAGACATATGGGGCTCTGTCGGGTCTTAAGATCAATAGGCAAAAATCAGAAATACTCATACTGGGAAATAGAGGATCAATCTTACAACTGGCCTCTGCGCTACAGCTGAAGGTGGCAGACAAAGGAGTAAAGTACTTGGGAATAACTCTGACCGAAAGAATAGACAAACTCTACAGAGAAAACTATCCCCAACAATTGGAGAACATTAAACGGGACGTAGAGAGATGGAACCCCTTGTCTACCACATGGTGGGGCCGGATAACAGCGGTAAAAATGGCCATCCTTCTGAGTTCTGTACTTATTCCAAGCGCTACCAATAAAAATTCACTCATCATTCTTCAAATCCCCGTCTAAAGTAATAATGGCTTACATATGGGTGAAAAAGACCCCCGCGTGGCAAGAGCAGTCCTCACGGTGCAGAAACAAAAAGGATGCTGTTCCCTCCCACACTTCCGCAAGTATTATGAAGCAGCCCAACTATGTGTCCTGAGAGAATGGATCCCTGGGACCTCACAGAGAATCTGTGTCTCACAAGATAAAGCAGTAGCAACCACCCACCTCCGACATCTGCTTTGGGTAGGGAAACAAACTAGACACCCTAATCTCCAAATTAGTGAGGTAATGAAGACGACGCTAGAAGTCTGGGATAAAGCCACAAAAGAAGAAACCCTAACAATAGACCCAGCCCCCTTCATGCCTATGTTCAGAAATCCAGGATTCCCTGCGGGAATGGAAAAGGGGGTATATGAGAAATGGGAGGAGACCAGGTGTACCAAGATAGGGAACATGAACCATGCCCAAGAAATCAGATCATTTGAAGAATGTGCAGTGCAGCTGGGCCTGACAATGAGAGAGATATAAAGACGAGCAGTTACGCCACTGGCAGCAGTCCCAGTGGATCAAACAGGCAGCGACCAGGGATCGAACCCCGTTCAAAACGTACCTCACGACACACACAGGCACAAAAAATGTATCTCGGACACCTACAAGTTCTTGACCTTGCACACCGAAGAGGTCAAATGGCAATATATGAAGAGGTGGGAAAAACCCTCAGGGGCAACTACCCCAAGGAACACTGCGAACATTTATGGGGGGCAATTCCCAAACTCACCACAGCAATCCAAACCAGGGAAATGTGGACAAAGAACCTAGTTCAATGGCATTACACCCCGGAAAGACTCCACGCTATGTATAGAAATATCTCAAATAAGTGCTGGAGGGAATGTGGGGGAGTGGGGGACTGGAGGCATATTTGGTGGGACTGCCCGGCTATACAGCAATTCTGGGGAGAAGTCAAAACACAAATGCAAGAGATGTTCACGGGAGCGTGGGGGCTGGGTGAGGAGCTGTAGCTGTGTGGGCTCTGGGATCCCCAAGAGAAGCTTATGTCAAAGACACAGAAGCAGAACTTTATGGGGCTGCTAATAGTGGCATGGTCGGCAATAGCCCAAAAATTGAAACAGAAATCTCCACCGACAATCTATGAATGGCTACAAAGGGTGTGGTCATTTATAGCAACGTAACGGATAACGTACAATATCCAGGGAGAACAACATAGATTCCGAACAGACTGGGGCACTGCCCTCATATACCTGCAGAGCGAATACATGGAACAATGGTGCCCACACAAAATAAGGATACTCAACTTGTTCAACTAGTAGAAACAAGGTCACAAACTGAAAGACTAGAGTATGGCACAGAGATCCCTTCTGGATAGGGGGGGGGGGCAAGTTGGGGATGGGGTGTTTATGGTATCCCAGCCAATGAGGAGGCTCAGAATGGGGGCTTTTCCACATGGTACAAGCCCCGCTCCGAGGAGGCCCCTGTCATCCCTGCCGGATCACAGGTTAGTGAGCGCTCCCACCATCTCCTTCTCCTTCCCCGAGTCCCCTTTTCCCCATCTCCTCACCAGCCCAACCTTATTTCCATTGCGTGGCATGGTCCCTCTCCGTCACCGGGAACATTAGTGTTTCCGGTGCGTCACTGACCTGCCAACGTGGCCACCATGGAAAGATGCGAAACGGCAAAGACGTTGTTTCACAACTTTAAAAGTGGTGATCTATCAAGATGTGCCCAACCTGACGATGTCCCGGAGAAGAGACTGTCGGCTGCTAACGGAGAAACTGAGAAATTGTTTCTGAGAAACTGAGAAATTGACTGAGAAAGGGATCAGGTACAGATGGTCTTACTCGTTTACCTTGCAGTTTGAAGTGGATGCAATAGATTACCAAATCACCTCTGCAAAGGAGGCAGAGCAGGTCATATGCCACTTAACTTCAGATGCTGATGTAGTGTCAGACCAGCAGGCGGGCCCAGCCACAAAAAGGGGAAAGCTGGCACCCGCCAGGTCCCCCCATGGAGACAGAGAGGGCAAACAGGGTGGAAATGCATGAGTCTGAAGGGCCCGGCCCCACGCAAGCACTCCTGAGTGCCCCCACGGATGTGTGGCAGTTGGGCCCCTATGACACCCGAAGAATGGAGCTATACTTGGGAAGGACAGTGCAACCCTGGTGAGATACTTGGGGGGGTTGGGGAGGATCTGTCTCCTACCCCAGGTGTCCCTCAGTAGGACAGTAGGACAGAGGGTGTCCCTACAACGTTTGCTGCAGATTTCAGGTTTCTCTTTACTTTACACAGTTTATGTTTTTGTTATGATGGGGAGTTTCTAGGGTAGCATGTGTTCAATGTGAATTTTACCATAGGCTGCACCATGGACTATTTGCTGTGAAGCAGTGGAGGTCTTCATGTAAGAGTGTGTGATAACCCAAACAGACTGGGATGTGAGATGATAGGAATAAAGGAGGGGGGAAGAAGTCTAGTAGTGGGAACCTTGAACGTAAAGTGGATGAACTCGCCAACAAAGAGGTATCTGGTGGCGCGAGAGTCCCACAACGCTGCTTTGGATGTGTTGTTTCTGCAGGAAACCAGGCAGGTGGCGGGGGAGGAGAAGTGGCTGTGAGGGGCGGGTATAGAGCAGGTGCACTGGGCATCAAGGACAGCAAAGCAAGGCGGGTGGGAATAATATTGCATAAACTGTGTCGGCTGCAAGGGTGTTTGGTTACGAAACTGCTCAAGTGATGCCTGCTTATAGTGTGGGGTACTCTGGATGGGGTGAGGATAGTACTGGCTTTGCTTTACGTCTCCAATCCTGGTCAGGCAGAATTTATCCAGGGCACATTAGATGATATACAGGCCCTTGCTGGGGATGTCTTTGTCATCAAAGGGGACTTCAACTCCTGGGTGGATGAAGTGTTGGATAGGAAATCAGTAAAGGGTATAGCCGCCGTGATGGGTATTGAGGAGAGGGACACCTGGGTCGTACTATCGAGGCAAGGGGGCTGCTAGATGTGTGGAGGTTGATGCACCCAGGGCAGAAGAGGTATACCTTTTTTCCACCCCCCATACCAATCACATCAAGATTGATTATTTGCTTTTGAACAGGGATCGGCGGGAGTGTCATCCAATGTGGTATCCAACCAGTGGGATGGACCGACTATGACATGGTTTCAATTGCCCTAGACATAGAGGGGATTCACAGAGCAGATAGTAGCTGGAGGTGCAATCAATTCCTATGGAGGGACCCCATTTTTGTGGAACAGTTTTCTGGGGAAATTTCAGAGTATTTTGAAAACAATCATACGGGAGCGATGGATATAAATGTGGTTTGAGATGTGGTGAAGGCCACCTGGAGGGGCGCATAGGAAGAGAGATTGGAGATTACTGGAAGAAGCGCTTCGGGCAGACATGGCAGAAGGAGAGACACAGATGCATGTAGAGGGTGGGTATGATCAGGAAGTCCTGGAGGCTATGCAGAAGAAGAGAACAGAGTTGAAGGTGCTTAGGTTGGGCGATATCCTGTACATGTTAAAATCTCTTAAGGAAAGATTCTTTGAGAAAGGGGACACGGACGAGGCACTCCTGGTCCCAAGGCTCACAGCAAAAGGGCCTAGAGGTGGGTCACAACCCTGAATGATGTAGGGGGACTCACCAGGTATATGCCCGCAAATAAAGCAGAATCTTTTGCACAGTATTATGAAGGCTTATATGAAACGGAATGCCCAGATGCAACTGCAGAGACGGAAGAATATCTCAGGGGAGTAGATGTGGTAGGACTCATGGGCTCGCAGGTCGAGCTCCTAGAGAGCCTGATGACTGCAGAAGAAGTGTTGGAGGCCATCAAACGGCTCCCAACTGGTAAAGCCCCAGGAGAGGATGGGTATACAACAGGTTTTAATAAGCGGTTCTCGAGTCCTCTTCTGAACCATATGACTAAGGTGTATTATAAGATACTCGAGACAGGGACTTCCCCTGCATCTGTTAGCAAGGCACTAATAACAGGGTCCCACCCGGTGCCCCTCATATCATCCGATTTCATTGCTTAACATGGACATTCTACCGCCGGCACGCAAGAGATGATGCCTCCGCTGATACACACATACAGGTGGGCATCATAGCCGGGGCGGCAGGGTAATGATGCCGTCCACAAGACCCTGGATCTCATGGAACACGCCACCACATAGCCAGGTGACTATGCGCTGCTTAGTCCCGATGCCGAAAAGGCGCTCAGCCAGGCGGAGTAGGGATTCTTATTTGCAGTACTTTGTAAGGTGGGCTTCAGGGATAGAATGCAGGGCGCCATTGGCACGATTTATGCAGAACCAACTGAGCATGTAGTTGTAAATGGGATGATGTCCGGAGTCATTTGACAGAGGTGGGCACAAGACAGGGGTTCCCACTGTCCCCCCTGCCTTTTGCATTATTTATAGAACCAATAGGTATCAAAATGAGGCAGGAGAAGCAGATAGCTGGCATACGTGTTGAAAATACGGAATATAAGCTCAGCCTAAATGCCAATGATATTTTACTCCACATCTTCAATGTTGGTACCTCAGTCTGGGGGGCCCTCCGGCCTCCAGATACTGAAGATTATAGAGGGATATCAGACTTCAGGGTCAATATGGACAAATCGGTCTTCTTCCCCTTTGGCCTGGCAGCACGGGATCATGGGGATGAATTGGGTGACCTTGGGATCCTGATCGAAGAGAATAGCATAAAGTACCTGGGTGTGCAGACACTTAGAAATCTAGACCACTTGTATATAATGAACTATCCCCCGCTGCTGCATAGGCTCTTACAGGATATGGAGTCGTGGTCAGGGTTAACTTTGTCCTGGCTTGATAGGCTCAACTCAGTTAAGATGACGCTGCTCCCCAAAGTACTATATCTATACCAAGCACTGGCCAATTGAGATGTCAAATATCCATTTCACAGAGCTCAAGCACCGGAATAATACATTCATATGGCAGGGACAAAAGCAAATGGTTCCCTACAGGGTGCTGATACCCTCAAAAGAACGGGGAGGGATGCGGCTGCCAGATATGCGTACATTTTACAGAGCGATGCAATTCAGAGCATTGATTCCCCATCTAAGAGTAGATGCACAGAGACACTGGGTGCAAACAGAGAACCACCTGTGGAGACAAATCATAATGGGAGAATGGCTTTAGGCACCTCCGAAGACGATTCCACAGAAGGTCAAGGGACACCGCATGCCGGATCCGCTGTGGGCGCTATGGAGGGCCAAAAGGGAAATGGCTGGAGTCACAACATGGCTGTCTCCATTGAGCCATGTATGGGTGCCCCCGATACAGTATTACATTCAAGATCACGCCAGCTTTCAGGATTGGTTTGAGGCAGGGTCGGAGGACGTGGGACAGATGGTGAAGGGAGATGAATTCGTAGACATATCGGTGTTGGAGGAGTGTATGGGAATGGGGACACTGTCAGTGTTCAAATAGCTGCAGGTCAAAGAGGTACTGATGGCCCGGAGATGGAAGTAGGCTTTGCAGAGGGGGCTGACAGACACTGAAGTGATGTTGAGCACTCAAGTGTCTATGAGGGGACTTATTTCAAAATTGTATCAGACCCTACTATCCACACTGGGAGGACACAAAGAAACGCACAAGAAAAGGTATGAGAAGGATATGAGGGTAGAGCTGGATGCTGAGCAGTGGAGAATGTTATGTGGGAATGCTCACAGAACGTCAATAGTGTGCCAGTATACGCTTCATGGCATCACATTTTTGTACAGGTGGCAATGGGACCAGTGCGGTAATCAAAGATGTTCACAGGGGTAGACCCTAAATGTTGCAGAGGGTGTGGCCAGAAGGCAGACTATTGGCACATGTGGTGGGCATGCAAAATGGAGCAGGGATTTTGGAAGGAGGTCCTTGGGTGGATAAGGTTCCTGGATGGGGTAGAGAGGCGCCTTGACCCCCTACTGGCGCTGTTTGGAGTGGAAGTCATAGAGGGAGAGTGGAAGAGAATGCTGCATATGGCTCACTTCCTGCTGCTGGCCGCGCGCGAGCGTGCCTAGCAGGGTGATGGAAGCGGGCAATGCTTCCTAGTGAGCGACAATGGGCTCTGAAAGCCTGAGATATTTATGAGATGGAACGTCTGACTGACGTGCTACATGATCTGAAATCGTCATACGAAATGTAGTGGTCTGCCTTCCTCAGTAAATATGGCCCTGAGAATGAACTGCCCAAGGACGTGTGAGAAACATAAGGGAAGTGTGAGGGATTTGCTGTCCGGTAGTAGTTGCACTACGAGGTTAATGATGTATGGAACTTTTAGACTAGATTCCTGGCTTGACAATAGGAAGCAGGCCTCCATTGCCCAGAGAAGGTAATTGGGCTGTGGTGTGTTGTACATTGGACTTATGAACCATGCCACTTTGCTACCGGGGAGGGGAGAGAGGTTGGGGGTAGGAAACCTCATGGTAGTTGGGGGGGGGGGAGGCGTTTTGTTTTTTGTTGGGTAAAAATATGCTAAAATGTGCATTTGTAAACATGCTACTACAGATAAGATATCGTTGTACATGGTCCTGTAATGTTGCAACTGCCAATAAAATACATTTTAAACAAAAGAAAGTGGTACATTTGGTTGACTTAAATTTTGGTTGTGGTGGTAATATAAGTATGAGAGGTTGAAGGGGTGTGAAATGGAGGGCAGGGTAGAGTTAGGCGGTGTATAAAGGAACCCAACATTAAAAAAATTAAAATGCAGCAACCAAATTTAGGTCGACCAAATGGGAATACATTCAAATTGGAAAGGACGAAACAAAAACAAAACAGAACCCTGCATAAAGTACCTCTACTTCTGTTCAGGTGTATGACTCCCCCTGACCCCCATTCCCTCCTCCCCCACCTCAAAGGCAACTGAGCTGCTCCTCGGACATCACAAAGCGTGGAAAGGTTTGCATCTGTAATATTAGTGAGCAAACAAAAGGGAGCAACCCGAGATGGCTCTTTATGAGTCAGGTGAAAGGCCAGCAGGTGGATCATTGTAATTGCAAAGTTGCAGCCACGTGTGTTAGTGGTACCCAGAGACCCCTCACGATGCCCAGGAGGAGAGCTGAACACCGATATGCAAAGGTACGGCTGGCAGTTTATCCACAACCTTCCCCCCTCACCCCCACCACCACCCAGCTGACTCACTCATGCTCTACCCTTTATGCACTGTATGCAAATCACGCACCCGGAGTCCTAAAGAAGACAATTAGGAAGAGTGATGCTCTCAATAAGAACGCTGAAGCCCTCTCCTCATTAAGGAATGAGATGCTGGAGCTGGACAAGGAGAAATGAAAGCAATTATGAGAACATGCAATAAAGGGAGGTCAGGAGGGCGCGCGGAACCCGCCACTGTACCAAGTCCCCATAGCCGTGGCACAGAGGGGCTATAGGACCTTGCACGTGTAAAAGGTAATGGGGGGTTCCTTATTTAATGAAGTACACATCTCCTTGTGCATAATGAAGCCCTTGTCTTGGGACACGTTGTCACACTGTAAGAACTTCCAGGTGGAACATTACACCCTGCTGATGGCTCAGATCGCAGATGCTCTCATGGGCCACATTCCTACACTTCAGGAGGCCTAGCACGGCACTGGACCAGCTGATAAAACCACCACCCCTGGGTCCTAAGCTTGCAGCCTGTAGCTACGACACAAAAAGGACAGAAGCACGCATGTTAGCATGTGTGGCAGCTTGTGCCAGCTTGTGTACTAAGACAGCAAGAGCTAATTAAAACATTTGGCTGAGGAACGTGGGTGTGTAAGGGTGGGTGTCTGGGCAAGTGGTAAGGTGCACATTTGAACAGGAGTGTGATACAGGGTTGCTGAGTTGTTAAGAGAAATTACTGATTACCCTGAAACAAACGTGAACATTTCCCGAGGTATCTCCGAGGCCATTCGCTGATTTCACTGATGGAGTGTGTCATGAAGATGGCAGCTAGAGTGTTGCCTGAGAAAGCTTGGGTTTCAAACTTTCAGGGAGAGCAGAGCTCTCAATCTTTAGAACTTGCTGTGAGAGTCCAATGCTGAAATGATGCTTCCTCTTGAACAGAGACGTCATTATGGAAGGACATAAGGGGCACTTGCCCCGGCCCCCACCTTGGAGGGGGGCTCACAAGGCTCCCTGAGCTAAAGGGGTCATGCCCCATTGTTCATCAAATGTAAATACCACAAAAAAGGATAGTGTATGGAATGCTGCTATTGCCTGTCTGTTGTTGACAAGTACATTCTGCTCTGATCAATTCATCCTGTAATGCTTTCAGTGTTCACTATAGTATACAGTTTGTGCAACTCCTGTAGCATTCTCACCTTTCTGTGATTACATTGATCATGTGCAATAGCCAAAGTGGAAATACATATTGGTACATTTGAGTGTTGCAGTGGTGCAGAAGATAGCTCAGTGTGTTAAGCACTCATTGCAGTGATCTGTGTTTACATGCAAGATTCCAAAACCAAATTCCAACTAAGCCTTTCCTATGTCTGATATTGATACACCTGTATGGATATGTAATTTGTTTTGTAGCGCAACAGGTGCTATTATCAGCAATGTACCTGCACCAGATAGTGATTTCTATAGAAACAAACATAGCATCAATGTGGTGAAAGTCTAGAAATTGGTTTGTTAATATGGGGAGTTGTAAAACCTAGGAAGCCACCTCCAATAATGAGCATAAAGTTTTAATCTGTAGAGGTGATTAGGCAAGACCGTGGAACCAAAGCGTTCATGCTTGTGTCCTGGGTTTGCCAGCACACGATACAGTGATCCTGGACACATGATCAGATTTTTGACATCACTGTGCTGTCTTCTGTGAAAACGTTTGCCTCTCACGTATCTGGTGGTATTGTTTAGCCCATTACCTGATCTTTCTTTTTATGTAATGGAGGGGGTGTAGACAGAAGAAAACAGACCAGATATTGCAGGCCCTTGGCAAGCCTATTTTAAGGTCTACGTATTTGGCACAAAAAAAGCTCTACTTTTTAGTAACATTCAGATTTTATTCTGTACATTTGTAAGTAACAAATTCACAAGCCTGAGTTTTGGGCATATTTAAAACTTTAAAAATACAAAAGAAAAATCCAGATACAATCTTTTAAGATCATGTCAATTAGTTTGCTGCTACTTGTAGACTTCCCTTAATTATGGTGACAATGAAGTTAGGAGCATTCCAGCGTTGCCTAATACGCGTCTATAATTTTTTTTTTTTATTGCCATGTTGTGTACTTTCCAAGCAAGTTCTATAAAAAAAAATGTTATTTTAGTTCGTTGGACGAACTGGAAAAGAAAGTGGTAAAGTACATAAATTGCAGAACGGATGCAAATCCAAGCATCACCTCTTAACCAATGTGTGATCCGGGGCATCTCATTTAATCTCGTATTGCCTAACTTGTCAAACCTGCCAGTCCCTAAACCTTTCAAAATGTTTTCCCTTCAGAGTGATTTCTTTTTCAGGCTATGAGATCTTCAAAAAAAAAACTCACTCATGGTTTCACTGGGTATGGTGTTGCTTCCTCTACAATAATAGTGAGCACTGATATATTGTAGGCATAGCCACTAGTTCCTTTGCTCTCTCATGGCAACACTACTTGAAAACCATGTCCCTCTTCTAATCTTAGTCTGTCTGGAGACAGAAACATTCCTGATAGCATCTAATCTTCATCCACTATCTATACTATGGCACGTGGAGCTTTCTCCTTTCTTCCAATTGGTCTCCTGCAAGCAAGTTTGAGCATATTTGCATTCTGTGAGGCAGCATAGCGGAGTCATCTGTTTATTCTGGATTATGTACACTTTCTGCATACGATCTGTGTCCTGCATGTATACTATGGCGGTTCACCTTACTAGTGGCTGTTAATGATGAACAGTGTCCTGTACCTATGCTAGAACACAAGTACCCTTGTGGACTGTGAATGTGGACTATGAAATGCTACTTGTTTTTCATTTTGATTGCAGCAAGAATGAAGAGGGTAAGGGGACTGAAAGGGAGTATCCATGCTTATTTCGATCGCTGTGAGGAACATATCAAGCTATGGGTTGTGACTGCGATGGGGGGAGTGCAACCAGATATTCTTAATTTAGCTCTGTGGAGGGATGCCCCAAATGTGTCCATGCCCAGGGCCCCATAAGTGCTTAAAGGTGACCCTGATCTTGAAAGCTTTATTGAAATGCATTAAACTGGGCTCATGTTTTGGAGGATCACAGCATAGCTGCCTATTAGCAAATGTTGAAATGAACCACCCAGAGTAGGATCTCAAGGTGCCTAGGACAATGAACGATTTGACGTTAGGTTGCGTGTGTGGTCTAAGCCATTTGCTTAGGTGCCAAGTGCCCCATCTTATGCGAGAGACCTTGTGCCAGACCCCCCTTTTCCCTTTCCAAGGGTAGGGGTTGTGGTTTTGTGAGTCCCATTATAAGTATAGGAATGTAAGTCCCAGAATGCAAAGTAAAAAACTAAGACTGGTGGCACGTATGACATAGGGTCTTTTGGCAGCTATTTCATTGGTAGTACTATCACGGTACAATAAAAAATGTTTTAAAGCAATTTATTTGTGAGCTGTTGGTAGGTCACTGCAGTGTGGATGGGGTCTTCGGGAGTCCCTGTCAAAGAGATGAACAGCCTCCAGCAAAATAACCTGGACCTTAGCATTGCTGATAGCCCCTTTTTCCCTCCAACCCCATCCTTTCTTGCATCTTCTCGCCTTCTATGCCTGAACCATGGCCTGCTGCCTTCTTTCAGCCGTCTCCATGGTAGACCTCGCACATCCTGCAATCTAGGTGTTCCCGGGTCACGAGGAGGAAAGAGGCCTTCATATCCAACCTGCACTAGTCCGTCGCCCCTATATTGCATCGCAGTTGCACCAGTATCTCGCCCGTTCACGGTTCGAAACTGCGGGGAGCTGGGAGGAGCTATTTAGCTCCTGCTTATAGCATAGAAGAGCATGGTTAGCTTAAAACCAACAGTTACCAGGAGTTACCTTTGCCTCCCCAGACCAACTCATGACGAACAAACACAACTATGTGAATTTAACTCTGTACAATTGGGGCAATCTATAAATAAGCCTAGCACACATCTATATGACATTGAAAGCACAAGGGGGTATAAAAATTGGACACAATTATATGTTTGCATTTTATGTGGAAGTTAGAGTTGCATAAAACTATTTACTAGCTGCTCGTTCCCCAGTGAAAGCTCCTGCTGACTGGTTACTGTCGGCTACCCATGTGCTGCTAGTAGCTCCTGCTTATCCAATCTTAATTTCAATCCTTGCCGGTGGCAGATTGTCCTGTCCAGAGTGTTCGGTAACTCATCAACGAGGCAACATTTGGTACTTGGCTTTGATTTTCCGTAAAGCGAGTAGACTGAAAATACAGTATCCCCTTTTTGGGATTAGGTCACTTCCAGCATTTCTCAGTGGGTATGGAATCTCATGACACCCAAAAACAGGTCTGTGGGGGAGTGATAATTCTACTCCTAAAGCAAGGATTAGACACTGTCAAATGTCAGTCGTGATATGGCAGGTGTCACCCTGATACTCCTCAAGATGCATAGGAGAATCCCAATACATCTAATGTGATATGGAGGTTATAATACCAGCACTTGCTCCCCATGCCTCCATCATACTATGCTGGTATTGCACTTTTCAGGAACCATCGAAAGCAGTAAATACCTCTATCCTAACATGACGGCTGTTGTATTTTGACATGGCGAGAAGTATGTGCCTGTTTTTCAGATCTCTACAATATCCTGACATGACTCCTTTTTCACACAAATTGCAATGCTATGCCCCAAAACATCTCCCAAGATCGCATGACATTCTTGTATCTTCCCATTATAGAGAGAGACTGGGAGTCCGATCTTTCTCGGTCCTGGTGAATAGACAATGGAATTCTCTCCCTACTCCATTAACTATGGACAACGCCTTGCTTACCTACGGGAAACAACTGAAGACCTATTTATTTAATCTCCTGTGACAGCCAATAACAGTCTTTTTTGTAACCTTTTGCCACTGTTCTCCTTTTTCAATAGCAGCAAGATGCCTTTGGGTGGTGATTGCACTTTACCAAACTATATATATAAATTAAAAGACTTCCACATTTCTATGATGCTCCTCAAAAGAATTATGATTTTAAGCCACACCCACATGTGCATACTACCCTCGGCCGTTATTAAGATGAATGCAAACACACAATTCAGGCATGAGGACAAAAAGGGAAATAAAATAAAGTGTCCTGTTATTCAGGTATTTCATCCTCTTTATTTTTTTTCTAAATTATTGGGGTCATTACGAGGTTGGAGGTAACCATGCCGCAATTTGCGGCATGGTTACCTCCTTACCGGGTACTGGGTCGGGGTTCCTCAAATGAGGATTTACCGGGCCATTCCAATCTTAGAGGACCCGGTAAATCCTCATTCGAGGAACCCGGACCCGGTACATCCCCATTCGAGCCCCCATAGGGCTCAATGGGAATGGGGAGGGAGCTAACAAAGGGCACGTTAATAATAATGCCTGTTGTTAACTCCCTGGTCTACTAGCGGGACCCGCTAAGGGCACCTGCGGGTCCCGCGAGTAGACTCATAATAGGGCAGTAAGGGGTTAACGGCACCGGCACCATTACCAGCGCCATTAACCCCTTGCCGCCCAGCTCGTAATGACCCCCATTGTCTTGTATCGTGCCATATTGCAACAAAGCTGCTTCAAAGCGCAAATGGTTTGTGACTGGGAAGGGGTATCCATTGGAACAGAGGGAGGTGGAAGAGTGCAGTAAACAGTCAAATTGTTGTACATATTACAGAACACACCGATTGGGTAGTATGGAAGTATAATATTTTTTTAATTAAGAAATAAATGAATAAATACATCGTGAGAAGATGATGCTTCTTTTTACTTAACAGGAGGACTTTATGAATACCCAGTGAACTAAGGCAAAGTCTGCCTATCCTTATGATACAGTGGGCCTCATTACACGGTAGGAGGTAACCATGGTGCAATTAGCGCCATGGCTACCCCCTACCGCCTTCTGGGTCTGGGTAGGCGGTATGGGGACTTACCGGGTCATTCAGACCCTTGAGGACCCGGTAAGTCCCCATGCCAATTGCCATTCCCCATTCTCATTCGAGCCCCCATAGGGCTCAATGGGAATGGGGAAAGAGCTAATAATGGTACCGCTATTAGCGGTACCGTTATTTGCTCTGCAGTACCTCAGCGGGTCCCTTCCTTAACGTGTGGTCTGACCACACGTTAAGGACTGGACCAGCTGAGGGACCTCGTAGTAGGGCGGTAGGGGATTACCGGTGCCCTTACCTGTGCCGGTAATCCCCTACTGCCTACCGTGTAATGAGGCCCAGTGTCTCCTGTCTGTCCTTAGCTGCTCGTTCTAGCTGCCTTTTGTTAGGCCGCCCCTCCCCATGTTGGCCAAAGCCAATGCATGCTTTGCATGAACTAGATGATGCAGGCACGTCAGGACCAAGGACTGTAGGCTCCAGCCCCTCTAGGTTACTGGAGCAGGGTCACAGATCAGCGTTATGATCGAGCATGAACTGGAGAGAACGATCAACTGCTGATCGCCACCAGATTTTGTCCTAGGATGGAGGATCTGCACCCCTCGGCTGATGAGGCGAGACTGGAAGAGATTTCAGTGCAATAAGGCCCCATCCATGCCAGATAATGCTTGACCAGAAGTACGTCTTCATACGTCACGTCTGTCTATGAACTTTAATGGCGGACAGAGGAATCTTATGAATGGGTCTATTGTTTTGGCAGGAGGTGGGATAAGTATGCCAAAGGCCTAGTAGTAGTTTTCTCAAATATTCCCTGGTCGGGTAACCTATTATCTATAAAAGTAACGAGTCTGGAGGGAGGGTCAGGTCAGTCTGGAGGATCACGGTTTGATGCGGGTTACTGTGTTTCCTTGACTTGGAAGTCAATGAATAAATCACCCCTATTTACCATCACATGACATTGATGCGTGAGCCTGATTTCTCTGGCAGAAGCATATATATGATAAATAATAGTGCTTCTGCAGCCAAACTGAGCAGGCTGTCCCGATCCAGGGCTTCGGAGTTTGTGGGGGCAGGACCACAGAACAAGGAAACGGCAACACCAAGTGTGGAAACTGAAAACATGTAAGCATAGCTTTAACATATGCACAACACACATTTCAGGCATTTGCACAACACACAGTAAATAAGTACCTCTATCATATGTGAGACATATATGCTACAGCCAAACAGACACATTAAGGCATGCAGAAGCATCCAGGGAAATGGACTTCTAACAATGTGTTCAGGAAACATATATCCCACAACACAGTAACATCTAGATATTCGAAAACCGCCATTCACAGCACACAGTAATAGAAAGTAAAGAGCGCATTCGCTGGTGTATTGTCTACAGGGAGTTAAGGTCAGGGCCAGTGTTCCACTGGAAGGGATTCGTGGACTGCGCACCACGGTTGTTAACGAGCCAGTTAAGAACTAATTAAATAGTTAGTAGAAACCAGTCACCATGCGTTACATCACTTCACTTCAGTTTGCACTTTATTACAAAAGCCTTGATAATGTGCTTTAAGCATGAAACGTGTGTCAACCATAACTAACTGCTCCTGAGTAGAGGGAATTAACTGAGCAGCGGGACCTTTAAGTTTCCAATTCTACCTATCAAAAGGAAAGTCTACAAATGGGTGGAAATTAATGAAGGCCGGCCAATTACAAATCAAACCTTGACGCACTCTATACCACTACTTCACAAGACTCACTTACTGCCTCCTGTCAATATTTGGTACTGCTTACCTGATCTATAGCATTTACTAGCAGCAGTTTGCTCAAAGCCCATTTCCTCAAATTATTTTACCACATCTTACCACAGTAAATGTGGGGAGAGACCCCCATGCAACACCCTGACACCCTCCCACTGTTTAAATACCTAAACCCAACCACCCATCTACATTTTACAGTAAAATGTAATAAATATTTTATGAGCAAATGGGTTTCGAGCAAACTGGTTTACGAGAAAACGGGGTAATAGCGCTTTCATCAATATTATAGTTAAATTGAGTACCTGGGATTCCAAAATGGCAGCCGCGAGGGGAAGACGTGTTTGAGCGTGCTCCGTCTCCTTCCCCAGGCTGAAACATTGAAGACTGGCAAAGAAGCGGATAACCTGCTCCAAAATAACCCAGGACTAGAAGGATGGTATAAAAGCCTACCAGTGCAGATCTCCTAGCGAGCAGTATCCGGGAAAGGTGCAGTGGAACAGAAGCAAAAAGAGCCGCATGGCAGAAGCCAACGGTCGCCTGCTAGCAGGGTCAGGGACCCCCATTCCAGGACAAGCCGTTAGCAGCAAGTGCCCGCCACCCGGGAGCTAGAGAGAGACACCTAAAGTGCAGAACCACCGGGACAAGACCACCCCGGGGATCCGGGAACTAGGAGGAACCAGCGGGACTCATCTCCACGCACCCAGAGCAGATGATGACACCAGCACTAAGGAAAGAACCCCAGAGGCGGAGCGCAACAGAGATAACCAATTCCCCCTGCCAAATAAGGTATATCCCTGAGAACGGGCCACATTCAGCGGTCCGAGGCATACACAGGGGGGAGAAACAAGGAATTTCCAGAACAAGCCTCTACCAGCCGGCGGTGTCACCAGAGGAGGAGCGGGCACATCAGCCGGCGCCCGGGACAGCTGACCACGAAGCAGCCGAGACAGGCGTATGGCAGACAACGAGGCCGCTCCAGGGCACACCCATTGCAAAAAGGGGAAGGAAAAAGGGAAGGGAACTCCCTCGCCGTGAAGCACGTATCGAGTCCAGACTCTAGTGAAGACAGAGATACAATGGATGCGTGGTAAAACGGGCCCCACCGTGATACGCTAGCCCATTCTCCCTCCATACACATGGCCCTCGACACTGGGAGAAACCCATGGGACAAGGCCACTGAAAGAAATTATCCCCAGGCCCTGGAGTGAACACAGAAACGTACGAGAAACTCCGGATCCAGGTGGAGAGGGCCTCACACGGCAGACCCTAAAGGGGACCGAAAGTCCCAGAGCCAACCCCACGAGGGGGTAAGTGAACTGTGGTGGGCCATACAAACGGGGAGTGCACACCTGGGGGACAACGTCGAGGCTAACCCGCACTCCAGAACTAAAGGACCCCAGCTCAGGAGTGGAGATCTCCGTGGGATACCACACCGACCCGAGCACCCCGCATAGTTGCGAAGAGCCGAGATCCTGCCAAGGGCAACCCATATTCTATAGCCGGGACATTGCAAATCGCTAAAGAGAGACAGGCCAATCCCAATAAGGGGTCCATAAAGATCTGGGGTACTCATTGACTGCTTAACGCCCACGGGCCAGAACAGGGAGAGAGTATCTGACTAGGAGGGCTGGGGACACGCCAGGGGGCCCCCGGTACCTGGCCCTGGCCCAAGAGAAGGGCACAGCAATGTACAGCGAAGAGAAGAGCCAGTGACAGCACGAGACACCCTAACACAAAGGAAGAATACCACGGAGCCCCCAGTCAACGCTGCATACAAGGATATCTCCCTAAAAGTGCTTGCAATATCGAGGAACGCATCCATGTCAAAATCAAGGGGGAAACAATCTCATGCCACGGCGCAGACCACACAACTCAGACAAGAACCTGGCACAACTGCGGGGCGCAGAACCTACAACACGAACCTACAACACAATCAAAAGGAAAGATACAAAGCGACCAAAGTGCAAGGACAGACCCGGTCACGGCACAGGGGGAGATGGTCACGAAGGAAGACATGAAGTCCTGGTTTTGGGGGGTTTCAGGACCAATTTATGGCCTCGGTGCACACTCAATTTGAAACTATGAAAAATGAACTGAAACAAGCGGTACAAGAGATAAAAACGGACGTGGCGAATCTCGGGAAAAGAACAGACACCCTAGAAAAAACTGTGCAAAACACAGAGGAGGAGTCACAACAAATCCCAGACACCCAGGAGCACCTGGTCCGCCTGGCGCACAATCTTGAGCTCCAGTGCGAGGACTTAGAAAACCGATCCCGGAGATCGAATATCAGGATCAAGAATATGGTGTAATCGGTGGAGGATAAAGATCTGAAGGACGCAGTCCAGCAGGTATTCAAAGACATCCTTCCATAGAAGAGGACACAGACATTCCAATAGATAGGATGCACCGAGTAGGTCCAAGAAGATCAGGCATACCGGGAACCTGCCCCTGCGATGTCCTGATCGCACTCACGTCTTACTCCCAAAAGGAGCAGATCCTACACAAAGCAAGGTCAATGGATCATATACGGATGAACGGAGTGGACATAATATACCTCTATCAGGATCCAGCGCAGTCGATTCTTTGGAAACGGTGAGAGATGGGCCTGGTAATAAAGGAACTTTTGGCCAAACAAATCAGATATAAATGGACCTTCCCCTTCGGGCTGCTCTTTTCATGGGAAGGGAAACAGCAAAGAATAACCTCTTGTGAGGAAGGGCTGCAGGTCATGAACATACAGGAACGAGAAGGAGATCAGGGAGCCTGGAGAGATGGGTTGGGATGAGGAAGACCTCATGGGAGTGGAAAACAATCAATTGAAAAACTCGACATCCCAGCAAAAAGGTGTAGGGCGTGTACAAATACACTGAAGCTATACGGCTACATGAAAAATCAAGCCCTCCTGGGTCAAACACACCGAACAACTCTGAAGACCGTAGGGAGCAGGAATCCAGCCTCCAGGTGACAGCAGGGGGAGGGGACAACCCTGGTGCCATTGGGGGAACCCAAGTGGGGTTTAGGACTCCCCACAAAGTTATCCCTGAGTGCAAAGAGGGCATGGTGCGGAGGGCTCAACGCCTGAGCAGTCATAGGTCCCACACTTCCTCCACCAGGGGAAATATGATATCATAATGTTCCAAGAGACCCACATAAGGGGAAAGGACAAAGGGAAGGCTCATTTGAGAGGGTATAACCAAATTATCTATGCAAATGAGCAAGAAGCAAGAAAAGAGGACAGGGATGCTGCTAGCCAAATCCCTAAACCTACAAATACACAACACAGACAAGCATGGGAGGTACCTCTTTGCAAATACCCAAATAGAGCGATACTCTCTGACACGGACGGCGATATACGTCCCAAACTCGGATCACGATGGCTTCCTCAGGGACACCCTGAATAAACTAGAAAGCTTCTTCACTGGAGAGGTAGTGCTGGGGGGGGGGGGCTTTAACCTGGCATGGCATCCTAACATGGACAGATCTGGCTCCAGACCACAGGGACAGGGAACCCCATCAAAAGTGCTGCACGAGAAAATGGAAACACTCTCACTGTTAGACATATGGCAGGGCATGAAGGGGCAACAAAAGGGATACACCCATTTTTCACACGTGCACAATTCGATGTCCAGAATAGATTATATCTGAGCCTCGACGGGGCTCCTGGGGAAAATCGAGCACATGGAAATCTGAACATTATCACTCTCTGACCATGCCCCACTCTGGGTGGAACTTACGCGCTTCCCAATGACAGACAAGGCTCTGGGGTTGGAAACTGCCAGATGACATCATCCGGGACCCAGTCCTGGTGAACATGGCCAGGACAAGCATAGTAGAATAGTCTTCTAGGAATGACCAGACTGAGACATCAAGGGAGACTCTCTGGGAAGCCTTTAAGGCAGTGACAAGGGGACATCTTATAGCACTCAAAGCTATGAGGGACAAACAGAACCGCCAATGGGAAACTTAACTAGAAGAGAAATTAACAGCGATTCAGAGGGGGATGGTGCAGAAACCGTCAACCAAATTAAAGAAAGCTCTGAGGCATATCCAAGGCCAGCGAGACACCATCCGCCCTAAAAGAGGGGAGAGAAGCCTCCTAAATTTGAGACACTGGTATTATATTAAGGCTAACATAGCAGACAAACTCCTGGCAAGCTGAAAGCAAATGGTAAAAGGGTTGATAGATGGTAAGGGGGAAACTATGACCCGTACAGTAGATATCAGGAACACATTCAAGGAATTCTACCAGAACCTTCATTCCTCAGACCACCCCAATGGGGAAGACCAAGAAACTTACTTAAATTCCATTTCTCTCGTGTCCATATCGGAAGAGGAAAAGCAATACCTAAACAGGGCAATATCCGAAGATGAGGTAAGAAAAGCAATACACGAACTGCCCAAGAACAAAGCCCCCGGCCCAGACGGGTACACCGCACAATTCTATAAGACATACTCAGACCTCCTAGCCCCAATCCTTACAGAACTCTTCAATACCTTTAAAGAAAAGGGCAACATAACCCAGTCCATGAACGAGGCAAAATTGCTAGTTTTCCATAAACCGGGTAAGAACCCTGTGCTACCCAGCTCTTACCGCCCGATAGCATTAATCAATATAGATGCCAAACTATATCCGAACATTTTAGCCAATAGGCTCGCACAGGTCCTCCCAAAACTAATCCACCAGGACCAGTCAGGATTTGTCCCTTACAGACAGACATACAACAATATAAGAAGAACAATCCACTTAGTGGAAAAAATTGGGTTCACCCTCTCTCCAGCCATCCTACTGGCTCTCGACGCAGAGAAGGCTTTCGACTGCATTGAGTGGTCACTCCTCTTCCACATATTGGGTAAAATGGGAATGGGGGAATCACTCAACAACATGATATGGGCCAACTATGTCTCCCCCAGCGTGCCGATAGCGGTAAACAGAGGGATATCCGACAAGGTCCAGATTGAGAGAGGGACTAAATAGGGGTGCTCCCTTTCCCCCCTCCTATATGGAATTTTTTTGGAACCCCTTCTGGCGTGAATAAGGGATACACCGTCCCTAAAGGGGATACACATGGCAGGCTACTCACACAAGGTAGCAGCATATGCTGACGACATACTGATAGCACTGGAGGACCTGGAGAGAACACTGCCGCCCCTCCTACAAGAGATAGAGACATATGGGGCTCTGTCGGGTCTTAAGATCAATAGGCAAAAATCAGAAATACTCATACTGGGAAATAGAGGATCAATCTTACAACTGGCCTCTGCGCTACAGCTGAAGGTGGCAGACAAAAGATTAAAGTACTTGGGAATAACTCTGACCGATAGAATAGACAAACTCTACAGAGAAAACTATCCCCAACAATTGGAGAAGATTAAACGGGACGTAGAGAGATGGAACCCCTTGTCTCCACATGGTGGGGCCGGATAACAGCGGTAAAAATGGCCATCCTTCCGCGTTCTGTACTTATTCCAAGCGCTACCAATAAAAATTCCCTCATCATTCTTCAAATCCCTGTCCAAAGTAATAATGGCTTACATATGGGTGAAAAAGACCCCCTGTGTGGCAAGAGCAGTCCTCATGGTGCCGAAACAAAAAGGATGCTGTTCCCTCCCACACTTCCGCAAGTATTATGAAGCAGCCCAACTATGTGTCCTGAGAGAATGGATCCCTGGGACCTCACAGAAAATCTGTGTCTCACAAGATAAAGCAGTAGCAACCACCCACCTCCGACATCTGCTTTGGGTAGGGAAACAAACTAGACACCCTAATCTCCAAATTAGTGAGGTAATGAAGACGACGCTAGAAGTCTGGGATAAAGCCACAAAAGAAGAAACCCTAACAATAGACCCAGCCCCCTTCGTGCCTAAGTTCAGAAATCCAGAATTCCCTGCGGGAATGGAAAAGGGGGTGTATGAGAAATGGGAGGAGACCAGGTGTACCAAGATAGGGAACATGAACCATGCCCAAGAAATCAGATAATTTGAAGAATGTGCAGTGCAGCTGGGCCTGACAATGAGAGATAGATATAAAGACGAGCAGTTACGCCACTGGCAGCAGTCCCAGTGGATCAAACAGGCAGCGACCAGGGATCGAACCCCGTTCAAAACGTACCTCACGACACACACAGGCACAAAAAATGTATCTCGGACACCTACAGGTTCTTGACCTTGCACACCAAAGAGGTCAAATGGCAATATATGAAGAGGTGGGAAAAAACCCTCAGGGGCAACTACCCCAAGAAACACTGCGAACATTTATGGTGGGCAATTCCCAAACTCACCAGAGCAATCCAGACCAGGGAAATGTGGACAAAGAACCTAGTTCAATGGCATTACACCCCGGAAAGCCTCCACGCTATGTATAGAAATATCTCAAATAAGTGCTGGAGGGAATGTGGGGGAGTGGGGGACTGGAGGCATATTTGGTGGGACTGCCCGGCTATACAGCAATTCTGGGGAGAAGTAAAAACACAAATGCAAGAGATGTTCACGGGAGCGTGGGGGCTGGGGAAGGAGGTGTAGCTGTGTGGCCCCTGGGATCCCCAAGAGAAGCTTATGTCAAAGACACAGAAGCAGAACTTTATGGGGCTGCTAATAGTGGCATGGTCGGCAATAGCCCAAAAATTGAAACAGAAATCCCCACCGACAATCTATGAATGGCTACAAAGGGTGTGGTCATTTATAGCAACGGAACGGATAACGTACAATATCCAGGGAGAACAACATAGATTCCGAACAGACTGGGGCACTGCCCTCATATACCTGCAGAGCGAATACATGGAACAATGGTGCCCACACAAAATACGGATACTCAACTTGTTCAACTAGTAGAAACAAGGTCACAAGCTGAAAGACTAGAGTATGGCACAGAGATCCCTTCTGGATAGGGGGGGGCGAGTTGGGGAGGGGTTGTTTATGGTATCCCAGCCAATGAGGAGGCTCAGAACGTGGGGCTTTTCCACATGGTACAAGCCCCGCTCCGAGCCTCCTTAGAGCAGGAGGCCCCTGTCATCCCTGCCGGATCACAGGTTAGTGAGCGCTTCCCCCATCTCCTTCTCCTTCCCCCAGACCCATTTTCCCCATCTCCTCACCAGCCCAACCTTATTTCCATTGCGTGGCATGGTCCCTCTCCGTCACCGGGAACATTAGTGTTTCCGGTGCGTCACTGACCTGCCAACGTGGCCACCATGGAAAGATGCGAAACGGCAAAGACGTTGTTTCACAACTTTAAAAGAACACGATTAGTATCTCGGTACAGTGGCCTGGTTATACCCCCACAGCCCTCGCTAGGGTAATAATACTTAATTAGTGGTCTGAAGTTGTTCCGTGGAATTAGTTCAGGCCTAATTTGTTGTCATAGGGACTTTGTTTATACTAGGGAAATGGTTAATTCAGGTTGAGTGTTTGTGGTAGGCTTAACAACCAGAAAAAACGTTATATATAGATTTGTACAGCATAAAGGTATATGGTATTTTCGTTGACAAAACATTTGAAAGTGGTAAATTGGAGACCACCTGGGGGCGCGGACAAGCATGTCCACCTGAACATGGGTTCCCGCTTCCTCCAGCAAAAAGAGATGATCAAGAGCAGTTCGGTGTTGTCCCTACCTCAGCAGAGGGTTCTCTGGTGAAGCAGAGTGGGCGGAGAGCCCTGCACCGAGTTTGCAGAGCGCAGGAGCGTTGGTGGCCACAGCCCATGGGGTCCACTGGACTCTGCTAGACAGGAGCAGGGCGGCGGAAACGTACCAGGACACCCCACCTCCCTGCACACGGAGTGTGCCTGAAGACTATTCGAGCAGCGTCCGGGTAGCCGGGGGAACACGGTCTGGACCCTGCTGGGGATGAGAAAAGCAACAAGGCAACAGAGGGAGAGGGTGTGGAGGTTGAGCCAGGAAGGCCCACCGACACACGGGTGCCTCCATGCAGGAGAAGGCCCTGCCCCATGAAGAGCAAGGCCGCCGGGCCCTCTACAAGCAGGCCGCAGAGGGCTAGCTGCGGGTCCCGGCTCATGACACGGGCTAGGTGCCCTTAGGAGATCACTTGGAGCAGTATACACATGCAAGTTGAGTTCTACACAACCAGTCGGGCACTCATTTGGCAAACGGGGAGGAGAGCAGAGTGCCCATCCCCCACCTGCTGTGCACACAGGAGTTTGTACAGGCCAAGTGGTCACAGGGACAAGGGGAGGCTGGCCCCCATGCAGACATCTGGCCCCCACTGCAGGAAGAACATACGTGAGACTGCTACTGCTGCCATGAACTAAAACGGTGTCCACCATTATGCAATAGCATAGCTACAACCAGGCGAAAATCACAGAGGCTGGCGACCACCCACACTGAGGATGCCTGGGGAGGAGAGGATACTGGTTATGAGGTCAGAGGAGGCAGAGCTGCAATCCCAGTCAGGCAAGAGGAGTCTCTAGTGTAGGCCCGGTGCTAGGTAAGAGCCCATTGTAAGAGCACAGGATTGACCGGGGCACACCATTGCCCCGAGTCGCAGGGGTTGCCACCAGGCGGGACACTGCCTTAAGGCAGGAGTGGCACCCAGAGCCCACAGGGCAAGACCAGAGGTGTGGTACAACCTGCTTGCAGCACCTGGGATCGTTGCAGGTGGAAGAGGCACACAGAGAGATGGAGACAGGGAGGCACAGCGGGGTGCCGGCTAAGGCATCTGAGGGAGGATGTTGACAGAGGTGGACAGTTCGCATTTTGCCACAAAAGATGATATTGGGAGCATCCTGGCTGAAATCAAGGTGCTCCACAGGGACTTGCAAGCATCCCAGGCGGACCTCACAGGCAGAGCGGGCACAGTGAAGAGCAAGGTGGAGAGCCTGTAGAATAATCAGCCCAATGCCGATATGGTTGAAATGCACCTAATGCCAGGATGACAGAGCTGGAGTGGAGCGAGGAGGAGCTCACATTGAAAATGGATGACCTAGAGAACAGGGAGAGGAGGAACAACATCCATATACTGGGGCTAAGGGATGTTGATGGAGAGACCCTATTGTATGTGGTACACAAGGTGGAAACAATTGTCAACCTCCTATTTGCAGCAGAAGGGGCAAAGGAAGTACAATTGGAGAGAGCGCACAAAGGCAGCATGCCGTATGGTAATGGCCCGCGCTCCATCATGGCCAAATTCTTGAGGTATAAGGACAAGGCAGAGGTATTGTCCAGGCCACAAATGCAGCAAGATCTGGAATATGAAGGCTCAAAAGTGGTGATCTATCAAGATGTGTCCAACCTGACGATGTCCCGGAGAAGAGACTGTCGGCTGCTAACGGAGAAACTGAGAAATTGTTTCTGAGAAACTGAGAAATTGACTGAGAAAGGGATCAGGTACAAATGGTCTTACTCGTTTACCTTGCAGTTTGAAGTGGATGCAATAGATTACCAAATCACCTCTGCAAAGGAGGCAGAGCAGGTCATATGCCACTTAACTTCAGATGCTGATGTAGTGTCAGACCAGCAGGCGGGCCCAGCCACAAAAAGGGGAAAGCTGGCACCCGCCAGGTCCCCCCATTGAGACAGAGAGGGCAAACAGGGTGGAAATGCATGAGTCTGAAGGGCCCGGCCCCACGCAAGGACTCCTGAGTGCCCCCACGGATGTGGGGCAGTTGGGCCCCTATGACACCCAGAGAATGGAGCTATACTTGGGAAGGACAGTGCAACCCTGGTGAGATACTTGGGGGGGTTGGGGAGGATCTGTCTCCTACCCCAGGTGTCCCTCAGTAGGACAGTAGGACAGAGGGTGTCCCTACAACGTTTGCTGCAGATTTCAGGTTTCTCTTTACTTTACACAGTTTATGTTTTTGTTATGATGGGGAGTTTCTAGGGTAGCATGTGTTCAATGTGAATTTTACCATAGGCTGCACCATGGACTATTTGCTGTGAAGCAGTGGAGGTCTTCATGTAAGAGTGTGTGATAACCCAAACAGACTGGGATGTGAGATGATAGGAATAAAGGAGGGGGGAAGAAGTCTAGTAGTGGGAACCTTGAACGTAAAGTGGATGAACTCGCCAACAAAGAGGTATCTGGTGGCGCGAGAGTCCCACAACGCTGCTTTGGATGTGTTGTTTCTGCAGGAAACCAGGCAGGTGGCGGGGGAGGAGAAGTGGCTGTGCGGGGCGGGTATAGAGCAGGTGCACTGGGCATCAAGGCAGCGAAGCAAGGCGAGTGGGAATAATATTGCATAAACTGTGTCGGCTGCAAGGGTGTTTGGTTACGAAACTACTCAAGTGATGCCTGCTTATAGTGTGGGGTACTCTGGATGGGGTGAGGATAGTACTGGCTTTGCTTTACGTCTCCAATCCTGGTCAGGCAGAATTTATCCAGGGCACATTAGATGATATACAGGCCCTTGCTGGGGATGTCTTTGTCATCAAAGGGGACTTCAACTCCTGGGTGGATGAAGTGTTGGATAGGAAATCAGTAAAGGGTATAGCCGCCGTGATGGGTATTGAGGAGAGGGACACCTGGGTCGTACTATCGAGGCAAGGGGGCTGCTAGATGTGTGGAGATTGATGCACCCAGGGCAGAAGAGGTATACCTTTTTTCCACCCCCCATACCAATCACATCAGGATTGATTATTTGCTTTTGAACAGGGATCGGCAGGAGTGTCATCCAATGTGGTATCCGACCAGTGGGATGGACCGACTATGACATGGTTTCAATTACCCTAGACATAGAGGGGATTCACAGAGCAGATAGTAGCTGGAGGTGCAATCAATTCCTATGGAGGGACCCCATTTTTGTGGAACAGTTTGCTGGGGAAATTTCAGAGTATTTTGAAAACAATCATACGGGAGCGATGGATATAAATGTGGTTTGAGATGTTGTGAAGGCCACCTGGAGGGGCGCATAGGAAGAGAGATCGGAGATTACTGGAAGAAGCGCTTCGGGCAGACATGGCAGAAGGAGAGACACTGATGCATGTAGAGGGTGGGTATGATCAGGAAGTCCTGGAGGCCATGCAGAAGAAGAGAACACAGTTGAAGGTGCTTAGGTTGGGCGATATCCTGTACATGTTAAAATCTCTTAAGGAAAGATTCTTTGAGAAAGGGGACACGGACGAGGCACTCCTGGTCCCAAGGCTCACAGCAAAAGGGCCTAGAGGTGGGTCACAACCCTGAACGATGTAGGGGGACTCATCAGGGATATGCCTGCAAATAAAGCAGAATCTTTTGCACAGTATTATGAAGGCTTATATGAAACGGAATGCCCAGATGCAACTGCAGAGACGGAAGAATATCTCAGGGGAGTAGATGTGGTAGGACTCATGAGCTCACAGGACGAGCTCCTAGAGAGCCTGATGACTGCAGAAGAAGTGTTGGAGGCCATCAAACGGCTCCCAACTGGTAAAGCCCCAGGAGAGGATGGGTACACAACAGGTTTTAATAAGCGGTTCTCGAGTCCTCTTCTGAACCATATGACTAAGGTGTATTATAAGATACTAGAGACAGGGACTTCCGCTGCATCTGTTAGCAAGGCACTAATAACAGGGTCCCACCCGGTGCCCCTCATATCATCCGATTTCATTGCTTAACATGGACATTCTACCGCCGGCACGCAAGAGATGATGCCTCCGCTGATACACACATACAGGTGGGCTTCATAGCCGGGGTGGCAGGGTAATGATGCCGTCCACAAGACCCTGGATCTCATGGAACACGCCACCACATAGCCTTGTGACTATGCGCTGCTTAGTCTCGATGCCGAAAAGGCGCTCAGCCAGGTGGAATAGGGATTCTTATTTGCAGTACTTTGTAAGGTGGGCTTCAGGGATAGAATGCAGGGCGCCATTGGCACGATTTATGCAGAACCAACTGAGCATGTAGTTGTAAATGGGACGATGTCCGGAGTCATTTGACAGAGGTGGGTACAAGGCAGGGGTTCCCACTGTCCCCCCTGCTTTTTGCATTATTTATAGAACCAATCGGTATCAAAATGAGGCAGGAGAAGCGGATAGCTGGCATACGTGTTGAAAATACGGAATATAAGCTCAGCCTAAATGCCAATGATATTTTACTCCACATCTTCAATGTTGGTACCTCAGTCTGCGGGGTCCTCCGCCCTCCAGATACTGAAGATTATAGAGGGATATCGGACTTCAGGGTCAATATGGACAAATCGGTCTTCTTCCCCTTTGGCCTGGCAGCACGGGATCATGGGGATGAATTGGGTGACCTTGGGATCCTGATCGAAGAGAATAGCATAAAGTACCTGGGTGTGCAGACACTTAGAAATCTAGACCACTTGTATATAATGAACTATCCCCCGCTGCTGCATAGGCTCTTACAGGATATGGAGTCGTGGTCAGGGTTAACTTTGTCCTGGCTTGGTAGGCTCAACGCAGTTAAGATGACGCTGCTCCCCAAAGTACTATATCTATACCAAGCACTGGCCAATTGAGATGTCAAATATCCATTTCACAGAGCTCAAGCACCGGAATAATACATTCATATGGCAGGGACAAAAGCAAATGGTTCCCTACAGGGTGCTAATACCCTCAAAAGAACGGGGAGGGATGCGGCTGCCAGATATGCGTACATTTTACAGAGCGATGCAATTCAGAGCATTGATTCCCCATCTAAGAGTAGATGCACAGAGACACTGGGTGCAAACAGAGAACCACCTGTGGAGACAAATCATAATGGGAGAATGGCTTTAGGCACCTCCGAAGACGATTCCACAGAAGGTCAAGGGACACCGCATGCCGGATCCGCTGTGGGCGCTATGGAGGGCCAAAAGGGAAATGGCTGGAGTCACAACATGGCTGTCTCCATTGAGCCATGTATGGGTGCCCCCGATACAGTATTACATTCAAGATCACGCCAGGTTTCAGGATTGGTTTGAGGCAGGGTCGGAGAACGTGGGACAGATGGTGAAGGGAGATGAATTCGTAGACATATCGGTGTTGGAGGAGTGTATGAGAATGGGGACACTGTCAGTGTTCAAATAGCTGCAGCTCAAAGAGGTACTGATGTCCCGGAGATGGAAGTAGGCTTTGCAGAGGGGGCTGACAGACACTGAAGTGGTGTTGAGCACTCAAGTGTCTATGAGGGGACTTATTTCAAAATTGTATCAGACCCTACTATCCACACTGGGAGGAGACAAAGAAATGCACAAGAAAACGTATGAGAAGGATATGAGGGTAGAGCTGGATGCTGAGCAGTGGAGAATGTTGTGTGGGAATGCTCACAGAACGTCAATAGTGTGCCAGTATACGCTTCATGGCATCACATTTTTGTACAGGTGGCAATGGGACCAGTGCGGTAATCAAAGATGTTCACAGGGGTAGACCCTAAATGTTGCAGAGGGTGTGGCCAGAAGGAAGACTATTGGCACATGTGGTGGGCATGCAAATGGAGCAGGGATTTTGGAGGGAGGTCCTTGGGTGGATAAGGTCCCTGAATGGGGTAGAGAGACGCCTTGACCCCCTACTGGCGCTGTTTGGAGTGGAAGTCATAGAGGGAGAGTGGAAGAGAATGCTGCATATGGCTCACTTCCTGCTGCTGGCCGCGCACAAGCGTGCCTGGCAGGGTGATGGAAGCGGGCAATGCTTCCTAGTGAGCGACAATGGGCTCTGAAAGCCTGAGATATTTATGAGATGGAACGTCTGACTGACGTGCTACATGATCTGAAATCGTCATACGAAATGTAGTGGTCTGCCTTCCTCAGTAAATATGGCCCTGAGAATGAACTGCCCAAGGACGTGTGAGAAACATAAGGGAAGTGTGAGGGATTTGCTGTCCGGTAGTAGTTGCACTACGAGGTTAATGACGTATGGAACTTTTAGACTAGATTCCTGGCTTGACAATAGGAAGCAGGCCTCCATTGCCTAGAGAAGGTAATTGGGCTGTGGTGTGTTGTACATTGGACTTATGAACCATGCCACTTTGCTACCGGGGAGGGGAGAGAGGTTGGGGGTAGGAAACCTCATGGTAGTTGGGGGGGGGAAAGGCGTTTTGTTTTTTGTTGGGTAAAAATATGCTAAAATGTGCATTTGTAAACATGCTACTACAGATAAGATATCGTTGTACATGGTCCTGTAATGTTGCAACTGCCAATAAAATACATTTTAAACAAAAGAAAGTGGTACATTTGGTTGACTTAAATTTTGGTTGTGGTGGTAAAATAAGTATGAGAGGTTGAAGGGGTGTGAAATGGAGGGCAGGGTAGAGTTAGCCGGTGTATAAAGGAACCCAACATTAAAAAAATTAAAATACAGCAACCAAATTTAGGTCGACCAAATGGGAATACTTTCAAATTGGAAAGGACGAAACAAAAACAAAACAGAACCCTGCATAAAGTACCTCTACTTCTGTTCAGGTGTATGACTCCCCCTGACCCCCATTCCCTCCTCCCCCACCTCAAAGGCAACTGAGCTGCTCCTCGGACATCACAAAGCGTGGAAAGGTTTGCATCTGTAATATTAGTGAGCAAACAAAAGGGAGCAACCCGAGATGGCTCTTTATGAGTCAGGTGAAAGGCCAGCAGGTGGATCATTGTAATTGCAAAGTTACAGCCACGTGTGTTAGTGGTACCCAGAGACCCCTCACGATGCCCAGGAGGAGAGCTGAACACCGATATGCAAAGGTACGGCTGGCAGTTTATCCACAACCTTCCCCCCCTCACCCCCACCACCCACCCAGCTGACTCACTCATGCTCTACCCTTCATGCACTGTATGCAAATCACGCACCCGGAGTCCTAAAGAAGACAATTAGGAAGAGTGATGCTCTCAATAAGAACGCTGAAGCCCTCTCCTCATTAAGGAATGAGATGCTGGAGCTGGACAAGGAGAAATGAAAGCAATTATGAGAACATGCAATAAAGGGAGGTCAGGAGGGCGCGCGGAACCCGCCACTGTACCAAGTCCCTATAGCCGTGGCACAGAGGGGCTATAGGACCTTGCACGTGTAAAAGGTAATGGGGGGTTCCTTATTTAATGAAGTACACATCTCCTTGTGCATAATGAAGCCCCTGTCTTGGGACACGTTGTCACACTGTAAGAACTTCCAGGTGGAACATTACACCCTGCTGATGGCTCAGATCGGAGATGCTCTCCTGGGCCACATTCCTACACTTCAGGAGGCCTAGCAGGGCACTGGACCAGCTGATAAAACCACCACCCCTGGGTCCTAAGCTTGCAGCCTGTAGCTACGACACAAAAAGGACAGAAGCACGCGGGTTACCATGTGTGGCAGCTTGTGCCAGCTTGTGTACTAAGACAGCAAGAGCTAATTAAAACATTTGGCTGAGGAACGTGGGTGTGTAAGGGTGGGTGTCTGGGCAAGTGGTAAGGTGCACATTTGAACAGGAGTGTGATACAGGGTTGCTGAGTTGTTAAGAGAAATTACTGATCACCCTGAAACAAACGTGAACATTTCCCGAGGTATCTCCGAGGCCATTCGCTAATTTCACTGATGGAGTGTGTCATGAAGATGGCAGCTAGAGTGTTGCCTGAGAAAGCTTGGGTTTCAAACTTTCAGGGAGAGCAGAGCTCTCAATCTTTAGAACTTGCTGTGAGAGTCCAATGCTGAAATGCTGGTTCCTCTTGAACAGAGACGTCATTATGGAAGGACATAAGGGGCACTTGCCCCGGCCCCCACCTTGGAGGGGGGCTCACAAGGCTCCCTGAGCTAAAGGGGTCATGCCCCATTGTTCATCAAATGTAAATACCACAAAAAAGGATAGTGTATGGAATGCTGCTATTGCCTGTCTGTTGTTGACAAGTACATTCTGCTCTGATCAATTCATCCTGTAATGCTTTCTGTGTTCACTATAGTATACAGTTTGTGCAACTCCTGTAGCATTCTCACCTTTCTGTGATTACATTGATCATGTGCAATAGCCAAAGTTGAAATACATATTGGTACATTTGAGTGTTGCAGTGGTGCAGAAGATAGCTCAGTGTGTTAAGCACTCATTGCAGTGATCTGTGTTTACATGCAAGATTCCAAAACCAAATTCCAACAAAGCCTTTCCTATGTCTGACATTGATACACCTGTATGGATATGCAATTTGTTTTGTAGCGCAACAGGTGCTATTATCAGCAATGTACCTGCACCAGATAGTGATTTCTATAGAAACAAACATAGCATCAATGTGGTGAAAGTCTAGAAATTGGTTTGTTAATATGGGGAGTTGTAAAACCTAGGAAGCCACCTCCAACAATGAGCATAAAGTGCTAATCTGTAGAGGTGATTAGGCAAGACCGTGGAACCAAAGCGTTCATGCTTGTGTCCTGGGTTTGCCAGCACACGATACAGTGATCCTGGACACATGATCAGATTTTTGACATCACTGTGCTGTCTTCTGTGAAAACGTTTGCCTCTCACGTATCTGGTGGTATTGTTTAGCCCATTACCTGATCTTTCTTTTTATGTAATGGAGGGGGTGTAGACAGAAGAAAACAGACCAGATATTGCAGGCCCTTGGCAAGCCTATTTTAAGGTCTACGTATTTGGCACAAGAAAAGCTCTACTTTTTAGTAACATTCAGATTTTATTCTGTACATTTGTAAGTAACAAATTCACAAGCCTGCGTTTTGGGCATATTTAAAACTTTAAAAATACAAAAGAAAAATCGAGATACAATCTTTTAAGATCATGTCAATTAGTTTTCTGGTACTTGTATACTTCCCTTAATTATGGTGACAATGAAGTTAGGAGCATTCCAGCGTTGCCTAATACGCGTCTATAATTATTTTTTTAATTGCCATGTTGTGTACTTTCCAAGCAAGTTCTATAAAAAAAAATGTTATTTTAGTTTGTTGGACGAACTGGAAAAGAAAGTGGTAAAGTACATAAATTGCAGAACGGATGCAAATCCAAGCATCACCTCTTAACCAATGTGTGATCCGGGGCACCTCATTTAATCTCGTATTGCCTAACTTGTCAAACCTGCCAGTCCCTAAACCTTTCAAAATGTTTTCCCTTCAGAGTGATTTCTTTTTCAGGCTATGAGATCTTCAAAAAAAAAACTCACTCATGGTTTCACTGGGTATGGTGTTGCTTCCTCTACAATAATAGTGAGCACTGATATATTGTAGGCATAGCCACTAGTTCCTTTGCTCTCTCATGGCAACACTACTTGAAAACCATGTCCCTCTTCTAATCTTAGTCTGTCTGGAGACAGAAACATTCCTGATAGCATCTAATCTTCATCCACTATCTATACTATGGCACGTGGAGCTTTCTCCTTTCTTCCAATTGGTCTCCTGCAAGCAAGTTTGAGCATATTTGCATTCTGTGAGGCAGCATAGCGGAGTCATCTGTTTATTCTGGATTATGTACACTTTCTGCATACGATCTGTGTCCTGCATGTATACTATGGCGGTTCACCTTACTAGTGGCTGTTAATGATGAACAGTGTCCTGTACCTATGCTAGAACACAAGTACCCTTGTGGACTGTGAATGTGGACTATGAAATGCTACTTGTTTTTCATTTTGATTGCAGCAAGAATGAAGAGGGTAAGGGGACTGAAAGGGAGTATCCATGCTTATTTCGATCGCTGTGAGGAACATATCAAGCTATGGGTTGTGACTGCGATGGGGGGAGTGCAACCAGATATTCTTAATTTAGCTCTGTGGAGGGATGCCCCAAATGTGTCCATGCCCAGGGCCCCATAAGTGCTTAAAGGTGACCCTGATCTTGAAAGCTTTATTGAAATGCATTAAACTGGGCTCATGTTTTGGAGGATCACAGCATAGCTGCCTATTAGCAAATGTTGAAATGAACCACCCAGAGTAGGATCTCAAGGTGCCTAGGACAATGAACGATTTGACGTTAGGTTGCGTGTGTGGTCTAAGCCATTTGCTTAGGTGCCAAGTGCCCCATCTTATGCGAGAGACCTTGTGCCAGACCCCCCTTTTCCCTTTCCAAGGGTAGGGGTTGTGGTTTTGTGAGTCCCATTATAAGTATAGGAATGTAAGTCCCAGAATGCAAAGTAAAAAACTAAGACTGGTGGCACGTATGACATAGGGTCTTTTGGCAGCTATTTCATTGGTAGTACTATCACGGTACAATAAAAAATGTTTTAAAGCAATTTATTTGTGAGCTGTTGGTAGGTCACTGCAGTGTGGATGGGGTCTTCGGGAGTCCCTGTCAAAGAGATGAACAGCCTCCAGCAAAATAACCTGGACCTTAGCATTGCTGATAGCCCCTTTTTCCCTCCAACCCCATCCTTTCTTGCATCTTCTCGCCTTCTATGCCTGAACCATGGCCTGCTGCCTTCTTTCAGCCGTCTCCATGGTAGACCTCGCACATCCTGCAATCTAGGTGTTCCCGGGTCACGAGGAGGAAAGAGGCCTTCATATCCAACCTGCACTAGTCCGTCGCCCCTATATTGCATCGCAGTTGCACCAGTATCTCGCCCGTTCACGGTTCGAAACTGCGGGGAGCTGGGAGGAGCTATTTAGCTCCTGCTTATAGCATAGAAGAGCATGGTTAGCTTAAAACCAACAGTTACCAGGAGTTACCTTTGCCTCCCCAGACCAACTCATGACGAACAAACACAACTATGTGAATTTAACTCTGTACAATTGGGGCAATCTATAAATAAGCCTAGCACACATCTATATGACATTGAAAGCACAAGGGGGTATAAAAATTGGACACAATTATATGTTTGCATTTTATGTGGAAGTTAGAGTTGCATAAAACTATTTACTAGCTGCTCGTTCCCCAGTGAAAGCTCCTGCTGACTGGTTACTGTCGGCTACCCATGTGCTGCTAGTAGCTCCTGCTTATCCAATCTTAATTTCAATCCTTGCCGGTGGCAGATTGTCCTGTCCAGAGTGTTCGGTAACTCATCAACGAGGCAACATTTGGTACTTGGCTTTGATTTTCCGTAAAGCGAGTAGACTGAAAATACAGTATCCCCTTTTTGGGATTAGGTCACTTCCAGCATTTCTCAGTGGGTATGGAATCTCATGACACCCAAAAACAGGTCTGTGGGGGAGTGATAATTCTACTCCTAAAGCAAGGATTAGACACTGTCAAATGTCAGTCGTGATATGGCAGGTGTCACCCTGATACTCCTCAAGATGCATAGGAGAATCCCAATACATCTAATGTGATATGGAGGTTATAATACCAGCACTTGCTCCCCATGCCTCCATCATACTATGCTGGTATTGCACTTTTCAGGAACCATCGAAAGCAGTAAATACCTCTATCCTAACATGACGGCTGTTGTATTTTGACATGGCGAGAAGTATGTGCCTGTTTTTCAGATCTCTACAATATCCTGACATGACTCCTTTTTCACACAAATTGCAATGCTATGCCCCAAAACATCTCCCAAGATCGCATGACATTCTTGTATCTTCCCATTATAGAGAGAGACTGGGAGTCCGATCTTTCTCGGTCCTGGTGAATAGACAATGGAATTCTCTCCCTACTCCATTAACTATGGACAACGCCTTGCTTACCTACGGGAAACAACTGAAGACCTATTTATTTAATCTCCTGTGACAGCCAATAACAGTCTTTTTTGTAACCTTTTGCCACTGTTCTCCTTTTTCAATAGCAGCAAGATGCCTTTGGGTGGTGATTGCACTTTACCAAACTATATATATAAATTAAAAGACTTCCACATTTCTATGATGCTCCTCAAAAGAATTATGATTTTAAGCCACACCCACATGTGCATACTACCCTCGGCCGTTATTAAGATGAATGCAAACACACAATTCAGGCATGAGGACAAAAAGGGAAATAAAATAAAGTGTCCTGTTATTCAGGTATTTCATCCTCTTTATTTTTTTTCTAAATTATTGGGGTCATTACGAGGTTGGAGGTAACCATGCCGCAATTTGCGGCATGGTTACCTCCTTACCGGGTACTGGGTCGGGGTTCCTCAAATGAGGATTTACCGGGCCATTCCAATCTTAGAGGACCCGGTAAATCCTCATTCGAGGAACCCGGACCCGGTACATCCCCATTCGAGCCCCCATAGGGCTCAATGGGAATGGGGAGGGAGCTAACAAAGGGCACGTTAATAATAATGCCTGTTGTTAACTCCCTGGTCTACTAGCGGGACCCGCTAAGGGCACCTGCGGGTCCCGCGAGTAGACTCATAATAGGGCAGTAAGGGGTTAACGGCACCGGCACCATTACCAGCGCCATTAACCCCTTGCCGCCCAGCTCGTAATGACCCCCATTGTCTTGTATCGTGCCATATTGCAACAAAGCTGCTTCAAAGCGCAAATGGTTTGTGACTGGGAAGGGGTATCCATTGGAACAGAGGGAGGTGGAAGAGTGCAGTAAACAGTCAAATTGTTGTACATATTACAGAACACACCGATTGGGTAGTATGGAAGTATAATATTTTTTTAATTAAGAAATAAATGAATAAATACATCGTGAGAAGATGATGCTTCTTTTTACTTAACAGGAGGACTTTATGAATACCCAGTGAACTAAGGCAAAGTCTGCCTATCCTTATGATACAGTGGGCCTCATTACACGGTAGGAGGTAACCATGGTGCAATTAGCGCCATGGCTACCCCCTACCGCCTTCTGGGTCTGGGTAGGCGGTATGGGGACTTACCGGGTCATTCAGACCCTTGAGGACCCGGTAAGTCCCCATGCCAATTGCCATTCCCCATTCTCATTCGAGCCCCCATAGGGCTCAATGGGAATGGGGAAAGAGCTAATAATGGTACCGCTATTAGCGGTACCGTTATTTGCTCTGCAGTACCTCAGCGGGTCCCTTCCTTAACGTGTGGTCTGACCACACGTTAAGGACTGGACCAGCTGAGGGACCTCGTAGTAGGGCGGTAGGGGATTACCGGTGCCCTTACCTGTGCCGGTAATCCCCTACTGCCTACCGTGTAATGAGGCCCAGTGTCTCCTGTCTGTCCTTAGCTGCTCGTTCTAGCTGCCTTTTGTTAGGCCGCCCCTCCCCATGTTGGCCAAAGCCAATGCATGCTTTGCATGAACTAGATGATGCAGGCACGTCAGGACCAAGGACTGTAGGCTCCAGCCCCTCTAGGTTACTGGAGCAGGGTCACAGATCAGCGTTATGATCGAGCATGAACTGGAGAGAACGATCAACTGCTGATCGCCACCAGATTTTGTCCTAGGATGGAGGATCTGCACCCCTCGGCTGATGAGGCGAGACTGGAAGAGATTTCAGTGCAATAAGGCCCCATCCATGCCAGATAATGCTTGACCAGAAGTACGTCTTCATACGTCACGTCTGTCTATGAACTTTAATGGCGGACAGAGGAATCTTATGAATGGGTCTATTGTTTTGGCAGGAGGTGGGATAAGTATGCCAAAGGCCTAGTAGTAGTTTTCTCAAATATTCCCTGGTCGGGTAACCTATTATCTATAAAAGTAACGAGTCTGGAGGGAGGGTCAGGTCAGTCTGGAGGATCACGGTTTGATGCGGGTTACTGTGTTTCCTTGACTTGGAAGTCAATGAATAAATCACCCCTATTTACCATCACATGACATTGATGCGTGAGCCTGATTTCTCTGGCAGAAGCATATATATGATAAATAATAGTGCTTCTGCAGCCAAACTGAGCAGGCTGTCCCGATCCAGGGCTTCGGAGTTTGTGGGGGCAGGACCACAGAACAAGGAAACGGCAACACCAAGTGTGGAAACTGAAAACATGTAAGCATAGCTTTAACATATGCACAACACACATTTCAGGCATTTGCACAACACACAGTAAATAAGTACCTCTATCATATGTGAGACATATATGCTACAGCCAAACAGACACATTAAGGCATGCAGAAGCATCCAGGGAAATGGACTTCTAACAATGTGTTCAGGAAACATATATCCCACAACACAGTAACATCTAGATATTCGAAAACCGCCATTCACAGCACACAGTAATAGAAAGTAAAGAGCGCATTCGCTGGTGTATTGTCTACAGGGAGTTAAGGTCAGGGCCAGTGTTCCACTGGAAGGGATTCGTGGACTGCGCACCACGGTTGTTAACGAGCCAGTTAAGAACTAATTAAATAGTTAGTAGAAACCAGTCACCATGCGTTACATCACTTCACTTCAGTTTGCACTTTATTACAAAAGCCTTGATAATGTGCTTTAAGCATGAAACGTGTGTCAACCATAACTAACTGCTCCTGAGTAGAGGGAATTAACTGAGCAGCGGGACCTTTAAGTTTCCAATTCTACCTATCAAAAGGAAAGTCTACAAATGGGTGGAAATTAATGAAGGCCGGCCAATTACAAATCAAACCTTGACGCACTCTATACCACTACTTCACAAGACTCACTTACTGCCTCCTGTCAATATTTGGTACTGCTTACCTGATCTATAGCATTTACTAGCAGCAGTTTGCTCAAAGCCCATTTCCTCAAATTATTTTACCACATCTTACCACAGTAAATGTGGGGAGAGACCCCCATGCAACACCCTGACACCCTCCCACTGTTTAAATACCTAAACCCAACCACCCATCTACATTTTACAGTAAAATGTAATAAATATTTTATGAGCAAATGGGTTTCGAGCAAACTGGTTTACGAGAAAACGGGGTAATAGCGCTTTCATCAATATTATAGTTAAATTGAGTACCTGGGATTCCAAAATGGCAGCCGCGAGGGGAAGACGTGTTTGAGCGTGCTCCGTCTCCTTCCCCAGGCTGAAACATTGAAGACTGGCAAAGAAGCGGATAACCTGCTCCAAAATAACCCAGGACTAGAAGGATGGTATAAAAGCCTACCAGTGCAGATCTCCTAGCGAGCAGTATCCGGGAAAGGTGCAGTGGAACAGAAGCAAAAAGAGCCGCATGGCAGAAGCCAACGGTCGCCTGCTAGCAGGGTCAGGGACCCCCATTCCAGGACAAGCCGTTAGCAGCAAGTGCCCGCCACCCGGGAGCTAGAGAGAGACACCTAAAGTGCAGAACCACCGGGACAAGACCACCCCGGGGATCCGGGAACTAGGAGGAACCAGCGGGACTCATCTCCACGCACCCAGAGCAGATGATGACACCAGCACTAAGGAAAGAACCCCAGAGGCGGAGCGCAACAGAGATAACCAATTCCCCCTGCCAAATAAGGTATATCCCTGAGAACGGGCCACATTCAGCGGTCCGAGGCATACACAGGGGGGAGAAACAAGGAATTTCCAGAACAAGCCTCTACCAGCCGGCGGTGTCACCAGAGGAGGAGCGGGCACATCAGCCGGCGCCCGGGACAGCTGACCACGAAGCAGCCGAGACAGGCGTATGGCAGACAACGAGGCCGCTCCAGGGCACACCCATTGCAAAAAGGGGAAGGAAAAAGGGAAGGGAACTCCCTCGCCGTGAAGCACGTATCGAGTCCAGACTCTAGTGAAGACAGAGATACAATGGATGCGTGGTAAAACGGGCCCCACCGTGATACGCTAGCCCATTCTCCCTCCATACACATGGCCCTCGACACTGGGAGAAACCCATGGGACAAGGCCACTGAAAGAAATTATCCCCAGGCCCTGGAGTGAACACAGAAACGTACGAGAAACTCCGGATCCAGGTGGAGAGGGCCTCACACGGCAGACCCTAAAGGGGACCGAAAGTCCCAGAGCCAACCCCACGAGGGGGTAAGTGAACTGTGGTGGGCCATACAAACGGGGAGTGCACACCTGGGGGACAACGTCGAGGCTAACCCGCACTCCAGAACTAAAGGACCCCAGCTCAGGAGTGGAGATCTCCGTGGGATACCACACCGACCCGAGCACCCCGCATAGTTGCGAAGAGCCGAGATCCTGCCAAGGGCAACCCATATTCTATAGCCGGGACATTGCAAATCGCTAAAGAGAGACAGGCCAATCCCAATAAGGGGTCCATAAAGATCTGGGGTACTCATTGACTGCTTAACGCCCACGGGCCAGAACAGGGAGAGAGTATCTGACTAGGAGGGCTGGGGACACGCCAGGGGGCCCCCGGTACCTGGCCCTGGCCCAAGAGAAGGGCACAGCAATGTACAGCGAAGAGAAGAGCCAGTGACAGCACGAGACACCCTAACACAAAGGAAGAATACCACGGAGCCCCCAGTCAACGCTGCATACAAGGATATCTCCCTAAAAGTGCTTGCAATATCGAGGAACGCATCCATGTCAAAATCAAGGGGGAAACAATCTCATGCCACGGCGCAGACCACACAACTCAGACAAGAACCTGGCACAACTGCGGGGCGCAGAACCTACAACACGAACCTACAACACAATCAAAAGGAAAGATACAAAGCGACCAAAGTGCAAGGACAGACCCGGTCACGGCACAGGGGGAGATGGTCACGAAGGAAGACATGAAGTCCTGGTTTTGGGGGGTTTCAGGACCAATTTATGGCCTCGGTGCACACTCAATTTGAAACTATGAAAAATGAACTGAAACAAGCGGTACAAGAGATAAAAACGGACGTGGCGAATCTCGGGAAAAGAACAGACACCCTAGAAAAAACTGTGCAAAACATAGAGGAGGAGTCACAACAAATCCCAGACACCCAGGAGCACCTGGTCCGCCTGGCGCACAATCTTGAGCTCCAGTGCGAGGACTTAGAAAACCGATCCCGGAGATCGAATATCAGGATCAAGAATATGGTGTAATCGGTGGAGGATAAAGATCTGAAGGACGCAGTCCAGCAGGTATTCAAAGACATCCTTCCATAGAAGAGGACACAGACATTCCAATAGATAGGATGCACCGAGTAGGTCCAAGAAGATCAGGCATACCGGGAACCTGCCCCTGCGATGTCCTGATCGCACTCACGTCTTACTCCCAAAAGGAGCAGATCCTACACAAAGCAAGGTCAATGGATCATATACGGATGAACGGAGTGGACATAATATACCTCTATCAGGATCCAGCGCAGTCGATTCTTTGGAAACGGTGAGAGATGGGCCTGGTAATAAAGGAACTTTTGGCCAAACAAATCAGATATAAATGGACCTTCCCCTTCGGGCTGCTCTTTTCATGGGAAGGGAAACAGCAAAGAATAACCTCTTGTGAGGAAGGGCTGCAGGTCATGAACATACAGGAACGAGAAGGAGATCAGGGAGCCTGGAGAGATGGGTTGGGATGAGGAAGACCTCATGGGAGTGGAAAACAATCAATTGAAAAACTCGACATCCCAGCAAAAAGGTGTAGGGCGTGTACAAATACACTGAAGCTATACGGCTACATGAAAAATCAAGCCCTCCTGGGTCAAACACACCGAACAACTCTGAAGACCGTAGGGAGCAGGAATCCAGCCTCCAGGTGACAGCAGGGGGAGGGGACAACCCTGGTGCCATTGGGGGAACCCAAGTGGGGTTTAGGACTCCCCACAAAGTTATCCCTGAGTGCAAAGAGGGCATGGTGCGGAGGGCTCAACGCCTGAGCAGTCATAGGTCCCACACTTCCTCCACCAGGGGAAATATGATATCATAATGTTCCAAGAGACCCACATAAGGGGAAAGGACAAAGGGAAGGCTCATTTGAGAGGGTATAACCAAATTATCTATGCAAATGAGCAAGAAGCAAGAAAAGAGGACAGGGATGCTGCTAGCCAAATCCCTAAACCTACAAATACACAACACAGACAAGCATGGGAGGTACCTCTTTGCAAATACCCAAATAGAGCGATACTCTCTGACACGGACGGCGATATACGTCCCAAACTCGGATCACGATGGCTTCCTCAGGGACACCCTGAATAAACTAGAAAGCTTCTTCACTGGAGAGGTAGTGCTGGGGGGGGGGGGCTTTAACCTGGCATGGCATCCTAACATGGACAGATCTGGCTCCAGACCACAGGGACAGGGAACCCCATCAAAAGTGCTGCACGAGAAAATGGAAACACTCTCACTGTTAGACATATGGCAGGGCATGAAGGGGCAACAAAAGGGATACACCCATTTTTCACACGTGCACAATTCGATGTCCAGAATAGATTATATCTGAGCCTCGACGGGGCTCCTGGGGAAAATCGAGCACATGGAAATCTGAACATTATCACTCTCTGACCATGCCCCACTCTGGGTGGAACTTACGCGCTTCCCAATGACAGACAAGGCTCTGGGGTTGGAAACTGCCAGATGACATCATCCGGGACCCAGTCCTGGTGAACATGGCCAGGACAAGCATAGTAGAATAGTCTTCTAGGAATGACCAGACTGAGACATCAAGGGAGACTCTCTGGGAAGCCTTTAAGGCAGTGACAAGGGGACATCTTATAGCACTCAAAGCTATGAGGGACAAACAGAACCGCCAATGGGAAACTTAACTAGAAGAGAAATTAACAGCGATTCAGAGGGGGATGGTGCAGAAACCGTCAACCAAATTAAAGAAAGCTCTGAGGCATATCCAAGGCCAGCGAGACACCATCCGCCCTAAAAGAGGGGAGAGAAGCCTCCTAAATTTGAGACACTGGTATTATATTAAGGCTAACATAGCAGACAAACTCCTGGCAAGCTGAAAGCAAATGGTAAAAGGGTTGATAGATGGTAAGGGGGAAACTATGACCCGTACAGTAGATATCAGGAACACATTCAAGGAATTCTACCAGAACCTTCATTCCTCAGACCACCCCAATGGGGAAGACCAAGAAACTTACTTAAATTCCATTTCTCTCGTGTCCATATCGGAAGAGGAAAAGCAATACCTAAACAGGGCAATATCCGAAGATGAGGTAAGAAAAGCAATACACGAACTGCCCAAGAACAAAGCCCCCGGCCCAGACGGGTACACCGCACAATTCTATAAGACATACTCAGACCTCCTAGCCCCAATCCTTACAGAACTCTTCAATACCTTTAAAGAAAAGGGCAACATAACCCAGTCCATGAACGAGGCAAAATTGCTAGTTTTCCATAAACCGGGTAAGAACCCTGTGCTACCCAGCTCTTACCGCCCGATAGCATTAATCAATATAGATGCCAAACTATATCCGAACATTTTAGCCAATAGGCTCGCACAGGTCCTCCCAAAACTAATCCACCAGGACCAGTCAGGATTTGTCCCTTACAGACAGACATACAACAATATAAGAAGAACAATCCACTTAGTGGAAAAAATTGGGTTCACCCTCTCTCCAGCCATCCTACTGGCTCTCGACGCAGAGAAGGCTTTCGACTGCATTGAGTGGTCACTCCTCTTCCACATATTGGGTAAAATGGGAATGGGGGAATCACTCAACAACATGATATGGGCCAACTATGTCTCCCCCAGCGTGCCGATAGCGGTAAACAGAGGGATATCCGACAAGGTCCAGATTGAGAGAGGGACTAAATAGGGGTGCTCCCTTTCCCCCCTCCTATATGGAATTTTTTTGGAACCCCTTCTGGCGTGAATAAGGGATACACCGTCCCTAAAGGGGATACACATGGCAGGCTACTCACACAAGGTAGCAGCATATGCTGACGACATACTGATAGCACTGGAGGACCTGGAGAGAACACTGCCGCCCCTCCTACAAGAGATAGAGACATATGGGGCTCTGTCGGGTCTTAAGATCAATAGGCAAAAATCAGAAATACTCATACTGGGAAATAGAGGATCAATCTTACAACTGGCCTCTGCGCTACAGCTGAAGGTGGCAGACAAAAGATTAAAGTACTTGGGAATAACTCTGACCGATAGAATAGACAAACTCTACAGAGAAAACTATCCCCAACAATTGGAGAAGATTAAACGGGACGTAGAGAGATGGAACCCCTTGTCTCCACATGGTGGGGCCGGATAACAGCGGTAAAAATGGCCATCCTTCCGCGTTCTGTACTTATTCCAAGCGCTACCAATAAAAATTCCCTCATCATTCTTCAAATCCCTGTCCAAAGTAATAATGGCTTACATATGGGTGAAAAAGACCCCCTGTGTGGCAAGAGCAGTCCTCATGGTGCCGAAACAAAAAGGATGCTGTTCCCTCCCACACTTCCGCAAGTATTATGAAGCAGCCCAACTATGTGTCCTGAGAGAATGGATCCCTGGGACCTCACAGAAAATCTGTGTCTCACAAGATAAAGCAGTAGCAACCACCCACCTCCGACATCTGCTTTGGGTAGGGAAACAAACTAGACACCCTAATCTCCAAATTAGTGAGGTAATGAAGACGACGCTAGAAGTCTGGGATAAAGCCACAAAAGAAGAAACCCTAACAATAGACCCAGCCCCCTTCGTGCCTAAGTTCAGAAATCCAGAATTCCCTGCGGGAATGGAAAAGGGGGTGTATGAGAAATGGGAGGAGACCAGGTGTACCAAGATAGGGAACATGAACCATGCCCAAGAAATCAGATAATTTGAAGAATGTGCAGTGCAGCTGGGCCTGACAATGAGAGATAGATATAAAGACGAGCAGTTACGCCACTGGCAGCAGTCCCAGTGGATCAAACAGGCAGCGACCAGGGATCGAACCCCGTTCAAAACGTACCTCACGACACACACAGGCACAAAAAATGTATCTCGGACACCTACAGGTTCTTGACCTTGCACACCAAAGAGGTCAAATGGCAATATATGAAGAGGTGGGAAAAAACCCTCAGGGGCAACTACCCCAAGAAACACTGCGAACATTTATGGTGGGCAATTCCCAAACTCACCAGAGCAATCCAGACCAGGGAAATGTGGACAAAGAACCTAGTTCAATGGCATTACACCCCGGAAAGCCTCCACGCTATGTATAGAAATATCTCAAATAAGTGCTGGAGGGAATGTGGGGGAGTGGGGGACTGGAGGCATATTTGGTGGGACTGCCCGGCTATACAGCAATTCTGGGGAGAAGTAAAAACACAAATGCAAGAGATGTTCACGGGAGCGTGGGGGCTGGGGAAGGAGGTGTAGCTGTGTGGCCCCTGGGATCCCCAAGAGAAGCTTATGTCAAAGACACAGAAGCAGAACTTTATGGGGCTGCTAATAGTGGCATGGTCGGCAATAGCCCAAAAATTGAAACAGAAATCCCCACCGACAATCTATGAATGGCTACAAAGGGTGTGGTCATTTATAGCAACGGAACGGATAACGTACAATATCCAGGGAGAACAACATAGATTCCGAACAGACTGGGGCACTGCCCTCATATACCTGCAGAGCGAATACATGGAACAATGGTGCCCACACAAAATACGGATACTCAACTTGTTCAACTAGTAGAAACAAGGTCACAAGCTGAAAGACTAGAGTATGGCACAGAGATCCCTTCTGGATAGGGGGGGGCGAGTTGGGGAGGGGTTGTTTATGGTATCCCAGCCAATGAGGAGGCTCAGAACGTGGGGCTTTTCCACATGGTACAAGCCCCGCTCCGAGCCTCCTTAGAGCAGGAGGCCCCTGTCATCCCTGCCGGATCACAGGTTAGTGAGCGCTTCCCCCATCTCCTTCTCCTTCCCCCAGACCCATTTTCCCCATCTCCTCACCAGCCCAACCTTATTTCCATTGCGTGGCATGGTCCCTCTCCGTCACCGGGAACATTAGTGTTTCCGGTGCGTCACTGACCTGCCAACGTGGCCACCATGGAAAGATGCGAAACGGCAAAGACGTTGTTTCACAACTTTAAAAGAACACGATTAGTATCTCGGTACAGTGGCCTGGTTATACCCCCACAGCCCTCGCTAGGGTAATAATACTTAATTAGTGGTCTGAAGTTGTTCCGTGGAATTAGTTCAGGCCTAATTTGTTGTCATAGGGACTTTGTTTATACTAGGGAAATGGTTAATTCAGGTTGAGTGTTTGTGGTAGGCTTAACAACCAGAAAAAACGTTATATATAGATTTGTACAGCATAAAGGTATATGGTATTTTCGTTGACAAAACATTTGAAAGTGGTAAATTGGAGACCACCTGGGGGCGCGGACAAGCATGTCCACCTGAACATGGGTTCCCGCTTCCTCCAGCAAAAAGAGATGATCAAGAGCAGTTCGGTGTTGTCCCTACCTCAGCAGAGGGTTCTCTGGTGAAGCAGAGTGGGCGGAGAGCCCTGCACCGAGTTTGCAGAGCGCAGGAGCGTTGGTGGCCACAGCCCATGGGGTCCACTGGACTCTGCTAGACAGGAGCAGGGCGGCGGAAACGTACCAGGACACCCCACCTCCCTGCACACGGAGTGTGCCTGAAGACTATTCGAGCAGCGTCCGGGTAGCCGGGGGAACACGGTCTGGACCCTGCTGGGGATGAGAAAAGCAACAAGGCAACAGAGGGAGAGGGTGTGGAGGTTGAGCCAGGAAGGCCCACCGACACACGGGTGCCTCCATGCAGGAGAAGGCCCTGCCCCATGAAGAGCAAGGCCGCCGGGCCCTCTACAAGCAGGCCGCAGAGGGCTAGCTGCGGGTCCCGGCTCATGACACGGGCTAGGTGCCCTTAGGAGATCACTTGGAGCAGTATACACATGCAAGTTGAGTTCTACACAACCAGTCGGGCACTCATTTGGCAAACGGGGAGGAGAGCAGAGTGCCCATCCCCCACCTGCTGTGCACACAGGAGTTTGTACAGGCCAAGTGGTCACAGGGACAAGGGGAGGCTGGCCCCCATGCAGACATCTGGCCCCCACTGCAGGAAGAACATACGTGAGACTGCTACTGCTGCCATGAACTAAAACGGTGTCCACCATTATGCAATAGCATAGCTACAACCAGGCGAAAATCACAGAGGCTGGCGACCACCCACACTGAGGATGCCTGGGGAGGAGAGGATACTGGTTATGAGGTCAGAGGAGGCAGAGCTGCAATCCCAGTCAGGCAAGAGGAGTCTCTAGTGTAGGCCCGGTGCTAGGTAAGAGCCCATTGTAAGAGCACAGGATTGACCGGGGCACACCATTGCCCCGAGTCGCAGGGGTTGCCACCAGGCGGGACACTGCCTTAAGGCAGGAGTGGCACCCAGAGCCCACAGGGCAAGACCAGAGGTGTGGTACAACCTGCTTGCAGCACCTGGGATCGTTGCAGGTGGAAGAGGCACACAGAGAGATGGAGACAGGGAGGCACAGCGGGGTGCCGGCTAAGGCATCTGAGGGAGGATGTTGACAGAGGTGGACAGTTCGCATTTTGCCACAAAAGATGATATTGGGAGCATCCTGGCTGAAATCAAGGTGCTCCACAGGGACTTGCAAGCATCCCAGGCGGACCTCACAGGCAGAGCGGGCACAGTGAAGAGCAAGGTGGAGAGCCTGTAGAATAATCAGCCCAATGCCGATATGGTTGAAATGCACCTAATGCCAGGATGACAGAGCTGGAGTGGAGCGAGGAGGAGCTCACATTGAAAATGGATGACCTAGAGAACAGGGAGAGGAGGAACAACATCCATATACTGGGGCTAAGGGATGTTGATGGAGAGACCCTATTGTATGTGGTACACAAGGTGGAAACAATTGTCAACCTCCTATTTGCAGCAGAAGGGGCAAAGGAAGTACAATTGGAGAGAGCGCACAAAGGCAGCATGCCGTATGGTAATGGCCCGCGCTCCATCATGGCCAAATTCTTGAGGTATAAGGACAAGGCAGAGGTATTGTCCAGGCCACAAATGCAGCAAGATCTGGAATATGAAGGCTCAAAAGTGGTGATCTATCAAGATGTGTCCAACCTGACGATGTCCCGGAGAAGAGACTGTCGGCTGCTAACGGAGAAACTGAGAAATTGTTTCTGAGAAACTGAGAAATTGACTGAGAAAGGGATCAGGTACAAATGGTCTTACTCGTTTACCTTGCAGTTTGAAGTGGATGCAATAGATTACCAAATCACCTCTGCAAAGGAGGCAGAGCAGGTCATATGCCACTTAACTTCAGATGCTGATGTAGTGTCAGACCAGCAGGCGGGCCCAGCCACAAAAAGGGGAAAGCTGGCACCCGCCAGGTCCCCCCATTGAGACAGAGAGGGCAAACAGGGTGGAAATGCATGAGTCTGAAGGGCCCGGCCCCACGCAAGGACTCCTGAGTGCCCCCACGGATGTGGGGCAGTTGGGCCCCTATGACACCCAGAGAATGGAGCTATACTTGGGAAGGACAGTGCAACCCTGGTGAGATACTTGGGGGGGTTGGGGAGGATCTGTCTCCTACCCCAGGTGTCCCTCAGTAGGACAGTAGGACAGAGGGTGTCCCTACAACGTTTGCTGCAGATTTCAGGTTTCTCTTTACTTTACACAGTTTATGTTTTTGTTATGATGGGGAGTTTCTAGGGTAGCATGTGTTCAATGTGAATTTTACCATAGGCTGCACCATGGACTATTTGCTGTGAAGCAGTGGAGGTCTTCATGTAAGAGTGTGTGATAACCCAAACAGACTGGGATGTGAGATGATAGGAATAAAGGAGGGGGGAAGAAGTCTAGTAGTGGGAACCTTGAACGTAAAGTGGATGAACTCGCCAACAAAGAGGTATCTGGTGGCGCGAGAGTCCCACAACGCTGCTTTGGATGTGTTGTTTCTGCAGGAAACCAGGCAGGTGGCGGGGGAGGAGAAGTGGCTGTGCGGGGCGGGTATAGAGCAGGTGCACTGGGCATCAAGGCAGCGAAGCAAGGCGAGTGGGAATAATATTGCATAAACTGTGTCGGCTGCAAGGGTGTTTGGTTACGAAACTACTCAAGTGATGCCTGCTTATAGTGTGGGGTACTCTGGATGGGGTGAGGATAGTACTGGCTTTGCTTTACGTCTCCAATCCTGGTCAGGCAGAATTTATCCAGGGCACATTAGATGATATACAGGCCCTTGCTGGGGATGTCTTTGTCATCAAAGGGGACTTCAACTCCTGGGTGGATGAAGTGTTGGATAGGAAATCAGTAAAGGGTATAGCCGCCGTGATGGGTATTGAGGAGAGGGACACCTGGGTCGTACTATCGAGGCAAGGGGGCTGCTAGATGTGTGGAGATTGATGCACCCAGGGCAGAAGAGGTATACCTTTTTTCCACCCCCCATACCAATCACATCAGGATTGATTATTTGCTTTTGAACAGGGATCGGCAGGAGTGTCATCCAATGTGGTATCCGACCAGTGGGATGGACCGACTATGACATGGTTTCAATTACCCTAGACATAGAGGGGATTCACAGAGCAGATAGTAGCTGGAGGTGCAATCAATTCCTATGGAGGGACCCCATTTTTGTGGAACAGTTTGCTGGGGAAATTTCAGAGTATTTTGAAAACAATCATACGGGAGCGATGGATATAAATGTGGTTTGAGATGTTGTGAAGGCCACCTGGAGGGGCGCATAGGAAGAGAGATCGGAGATTACTGGAAGAAGCGCTTCGGGCAGACATGGCAGAAGGAGAGACACTGATGCATGTAGAGGGTGGGTATGATCAGGAAGTCCTGGAGGCCATGCAGAAGAAGAGAACACAGTTGAAGGTGCTTAGGTTGGGCGATATCCTGTACATGTTAAAATCTCTTAAGGAAAGATTCTTTGAGAAAGGGGACACGGACGAGGCACTCCTGGTCCCAAGGCTCACAGCAAAAGGGCCTAGAGGTGGGTCACAACCCTGAACGATGTAGGGGGACTCATCAGGGATATGCCTGCAAATAAAGCAGAATCTTTTGCACAGTATTATGAAGGCTTATATGAAACGGAATGCCCAGATGCAACTGCAGAGACGGAAGAATATCTCAGGGGAGTAGATGTGGTAGGACTCATGAGCTCACAGGACGAGCTCCTAGAGAGCCTGATGACTGCAGAAGAAGTGTTGGAGGCCATCAAACGGCTCCCAACTGGTAAAGCCCCAGGAGAGGATGGGTACACAACAGGTTTTAATAAGCGGTTCTCGAGTCCTCTTCTGAACCATATGACTAAGGTGTATTATAAGATACTAGAGACAGGGACTTCCGCTGCATCTGTTAGCAAGGCACTAATAACAGGGTCCCACCCGGTGCCCCTCATATCATCCGATTTCATTGCTTAACATGGACATTCTACCGCCGGCACGCAAGAGATGATGCCTCCGCTGATACACACATACAGGTGGGCTTCATAGCCGGGGTGGCAGGGTAATGATGCCGTCCACAAGACCCTGGATCTCATGGAACACGCCACCACATAGCCTTGTGACTATGCGCTGCTTAGTCTCGATGCCGAAAAGGCGCTCAGCCAGGTGGAATAGGGATTCTTATTTGCAGTACTTTGTAAGGTGGGCTTCAGGGATAGAATGCAGGGCGCCATTGGCACGATTTATGCAGAACCAACTGAGCATGTAGTTGTAAATGGGACGATGTCCGGAGTCATTTGACAGAGGTGGGTACAAGGCAGGGGTTCCCACTGTCCCCCCTGCTTTTTGCATTATTTATAGAACCAATCGGTATCAAAATGAGGCAGGAGAAGCGGATAGCTGGCATACGTGTTGAAAATACGGAATATAAGCTCAGCCTAAATGCCAATGATATTTTACTCCACATCTTCAATGTTGGTACCTCAGTCTGCGGGGTCCTCCGCCCTCCAGATACTGAAGATTATAGAGGGATATCGGACTTCAGGGTCAATATGGACAAATCGGTCTTCTTCCCCTTTGGCCTGGCAGCACGGGATCATGGGGATGAATTGGGTGACCTTGGGATCCTGATCGAAGAGAATAGCATAAAGTACCTGGGTGTGCAGACACTTAGAAATCTAGACCACTTGTATATAATGAACTATCCCCCGCTGCTGCATAGGCTCTTACAGGATATGGAGTCGTGGTCAGGGTTAACTTTGTCCTGGCTTGGTAGGCTCAACGCAGTTAAGATGACGCTGCTCCCCAAAGTACTATATCTATACCAAGCACTGGCCAATTGAGATGTCAAATATCCATTTCACAGAGCTCAAGCACCGGAATAATACATTCATATGGCAGGGACAAAAGCAAATGGTTCCCTACAGGGTGCTAATACCCTCAAAAGAACGGGGAGGGATGCGGCTGCCAGATATGCGTACATTTTACAGAGCGATGCAATTCAGAGCATTGATTCCCCATCTAAGAGTAGATGCACAGAGACACTGGGTGCAAACAGAGAACCACCTGTGGAGACAAATCATAATGGGAGAATGGCTTTAGGCACCTCCGAAGACGATTCCACAGAAGGTCAAGGGACACCGCATGCCGGATCCGCTGTGGGCGCTATGGAGGGCCAAAAGGGAAATGGCTGGAGTCACAACATGGCTGTCTCCATTGAGCCATGTATGGGTGCCCCCGATACAGTATTACATTCAAGATCACGCCAGGTTTCAGGATTGGTTTGAGGCAGGGTCGGAGAACGTGGGACAGATGGTGAAGGGAGATGAATTCGTAGACATATCGGTGTTGGAGGAGTGTATGAGAATGGGGACACTGTCAGTGTTCAAATAGCTGCAGCTCAAAGAGGTACTGATGTCCCGGAGATGGAAGTAGGCTTTGCAGAGGGGGCTGACAGACACTGAAGTGGTGTTGAGCACTCAAGTGTCTATGAGGGGACTTATTTCAAAATTGTATCAGACCCTACTATCCACACTGGGAGGAGACAAAGAAATGCACAAGAAAACGTATGAGAAGGATATGAGGGTAGAGCTGGATGCTGAGCAGTGGAGAATGTTGTGTGGGAATGCTCACAGAACGTCAATAGTGTGCCAGTATACGCTTCATGGCATCACATTTTTGTACAGGTGGCAATGGGACCAGTGCGGTAATCAAAGATGTTCACAGGGGTAGACCCTAAATGTTGCAGAGGGTGTGGCCAGAAGGCAGACTATTGGCACATGTGGTGGGCATGCAAATGGAGCAGGGATTTTGGAGGGAGGTCCTTGGGTGGATAAGGTCCCTGAATGGGGTAGAGAGACGCCTTGACCCCCTACTGGCGCTGTTTGGAGTGGAAGTCATAGAGGGAGAGTGGAAGAGAATGCTGCATATGGCTCACTTCCTGCTGCTGGCCGCGCACAAGCGTGCCTGGCAGGGTGATGGAAGCGGGCAATGCTTCCTAGTGAGCGACAATGGGCTCTGAAAGCCTGAGATATTTATGAGATGGAACGTCTGACTGACGTGCTACATGATCTGAAATCGTCATACGAAATGTAGTGGTCTGCCTTCCTCAGTAAATATGGCCCTGAGAATGAACTGCCCAAGGACGTGTGAGAAACATAAGGGAAGTGTGAGGGATTTGCTGTCCGGTAGTAGTTGCACTACGAGGTTAATGACGTATGGAACTTTTAGACTAGATTCCTGGCTTGACAATAGGAAGCAGGCCTCCATTGCCTAGAGAAGGTAATTGGGCTGTGGTGTGTTGTACATTGGACTTATGAACCATGCCACTTTGCTACCGGGGAGGGGAGAGAGGTTGGGGGTAGGAAACCTCATGGTAGTTGGGGGGGGGAAAGGCGTTTTGTTTTTTGTTGGGTAAAAATATGCTAAAATGTGCATTTGTAAACATGCTACTACAGATAAGATATCGTTGTACATGGTCCTGTAATGTTGCAACTGCCAATAAAATACATTTTAAACAAAAGAAAGTGGTACATTTGGTTGACTTAAATTTTGGTTGTGGTGGTAAAATAAGTATGAGAGGTTGAAGGGGTGTGAAATGGAGGGCAGGGTAGAGTTAGCCGGTGTATAAAGGAACCCAACATTAAAAAAATTAAAATACAGCAACCAAATTTAGGTCGACCAAATGGGAATACTTTCAAATTGGAAAGGACGAAACAAAAACAAAACAGAACCCTGCATAAAGTACCTCTACTTCTGTTCAGGTGTATGACTCCCCCTGACCCCCATTCCCTCCTCCCCCACCTCAAAGGCAACTGAGCTGCTCCTCGGACATCACAAAGCGTGGAAAGGTTTGCATCTGTAATATTAGTGAGCAAACAAAAGGGAGCAACCCGAGATGGCTCTTTATGAGTCAGGTGAAAGGCCAGCAGGTGGATCATTGTAATTGCAAAGTTACAGCCACGTGTGTTAGTGGTACCCAGAGACCCCTCACGATGCCCAGGAGGAGAGCTGAACACCGATATGCAAAGGTACGGCTGGCAGTTTATCCACAACCTTCCCCCCCTCACCCCCACCACCCACCCAGCTGACTCACTCATGCTCTACCCTTCATGCACTGTATGCAAATCACGCACCCGGAGTCCTAAAGAAGACAATTAGGAAGAGTGATGCTCTCAATAAGAACGCTGAAGCCCTCTCCTCATTAAGGAATGAGATGCTGGAGCTGGACAAGGAGAAATGAAAGCAATTATGAGAACATGCAATAAAGGGAGGTCAGGAGGGCGCGCGGAACCCGCCACTGTACCAAGTCCCTATAGCCGTGGCACAGAGGGGCTATAGGACCTTGCACGTGTAAAAGGTAATGGGGGGTTCCTTATTTAATGAAGTACACATCTCCTTGTGCATAATGAAGCCCCTGTCTTGGGACACGTTGTCACACTGTAAGAACTTCCAGGTGGAACATTACACCCTGCTGATGGCTCAGATCGGAGATGCTCTCCTGGGCCACATTCCTACACTTCAGGAGGCCTAGCAGGGCACTGGACCAGCTGATAAAACCACCACCCCTGGGTCCTAAGCTTGCAGCCTGTAGCTACGACACAAAAAGGACAGAAGCACGCGGGTTACCATGTGTGGCAGCTTGTGCCAGCTTGTGTACTAAGACAGCAAGAGCTAATTAAAACATTTGGCTGAGGAACGTGGGTGTGTAAGGGTGGGTGTCTGGGCAAGTGGTAAGGTGCACATTTGAACAGGAGTGTGATACAGGGTTGCTGAGTTGTTAAGAGAAATTACTGATCACCCTGAAACAAACGTGAACATTTCCCGAGGTATCTCCGAGGCCATTCGCTAATTTCACTGATGGAGTGTGTCATGAAGATGGCAGCTAGAGTGTTGCCTGAGAAAGCTTGGGTTTCAAACTTTCAGGGAGAGCAGAGCTCTCAATCTTTAGAACTTGCTGTGAGAGTCCAATGCTGAAATGCTGGTTCCTCTTGAACAGAGACGTCATTATGGAAGGACATAAGGGGCACTTGCCCCGGCCCCCACCTTGGAGGGGGGCTCACAAGGCTCCCTGAGCTAAAGGGGTCATGCCCCATTGTTCATCAAATGTAAATACCACAAAAAAGGATAGTGTATGGAATGCTGCTATTGCCTGTCTGTTGTTGACAAGTACATTCTGCTCTGATCAATTCATCCTGTAATGCTTTCTGTGTTCACTATAGTATACAGTTTGTGCAACTCCTGTAGCATTCTCACCTTTCTGTGATTACATTGATCATGTGCAATAGCCAAAGTTGAAATACATATTGGTACATTTGAGTGTTGCAGTGGTGCAGAAGATAGCTCAGTGTGTTAAGCACTCATTGCAGTGATCTGTGTTTACATGCAAGATTCCAAAACCAAATTCCAACAAAGCCTTTCCTATGTCTGACATTGATACACCTGTATGGATATGCAATTTGTTTTGTAGCGCAACAGGTGCTATTATCAGCAATGTACCTGCACCAGATAGTGATTTCTATAGAAACAAACATAGCATCAATGTGGTGAAAGTCTAGAAATTGGTTTGTTAATATGGGGAGTTGTAAAACCTAGGAAGCCACCTCCAACAATGAGCATAAAGTGCTAATCTGTAGAGGTGATTAGGCAAGACCGTGGAACCAAAGCGTTCATGCTTGTGTCCTGGGTTTGCCAGCACACGATACAGTGATCCTGGACACATGATCAGATTTTTGACATCACTGTGCTGTCTTCTGTGAAAACGTTTGCCTCTCACGTATCTGGTGGTATTGTTTAGCCCATTACCTGATCTTTCTTTTTATGTAATGGAGGGGGTGTAGACAGAAGAAAACAGACCAGATATTGCAGGCCCTTGGCAAGCCTATTTTAAGGTCTACGTATTTGGCACAAGAAAAGCTCTACTTTTTAGTAACATTCAGATTTTATTCTGTACATTTGTAAGTAACAAATTCACAAGCCTGCGTTTTGGGCATATTTAAAACTTTAAAAATACAAAAGAAAAATCGAGATACAATCTTTTAAGATCATGTCAATTAGTTTTCTGGTACTTGTATACTTCCCTTAATTATGGTGACAATGAAGTTAGGAGCATTCCAGCGTTGCCTAATACGCGTCTATAATTATTTTTTTAATTGCCATGTTGTGTACTTTCCAAGCAAGTTCTATAAAAAAAAATGTTATTTTAGTTTGTTGGACGAACTGGAAAAGAAAGTGGTAAAGTACATAAATTGCAGAACGGATGCAAATCCAAGCATCACCTCTTAACCAATGTGTGATCCGGGGCACCTCATTTAATCTCGTATTGCCTAACTTGTCAAACCTGCCAGTCCCTAAACCTTTCAAAATGTTTTCCCTTCAGAGTGATTTCTTTTTCAGGCTATGAGATCTTCAAAAAAAAAACTCACTCATGGTTTCACTGGGTATGGTGTTGCTTCCTCTACAATAATAGTGAGCACTGATATATTGTAGGCATAGCCACTAGTTCCTTTGCTCTCTCATGGCAACACTACTTGAAAACCATGTCCCTCTTCTAATCTTAGTCTGTCTGGAGACAGAAACATTCCTGATAGCATCTAATCTTCATCCACTATCTATACTATGGCACGTGGAGCTTTCTCCTTTCTTCCAATTGGTCTCCTGCAAGCAAGTTTGAGCATATTTGCATTCTGTGAGGCAGCATAGCGGAGTCATCTGTTTATTCTGGATTATGTACACTTTCTGCATACGATCTGTGTCCTGCATGTATACTATGGCGGTTCACCTTACTAGTGGCTGTTAATGATGAACAGTGTCCTGTACCTATGCTAGAACACAAGTACCCTTGTGGACTGTGAATGTGGACTATGAAATGCTACTTGTTTTTCATTTTGATTGCAGCAAGAATGAAGAGGGTAAGGGGACTGAAAGGGAGTATCCATGCTTATTTCGATCGCTGTGAGGAACATATCAAGCTATGGGTTGTGACTGCGATGGGGGGAGTGCAACCAGATATTCTTAATTTAGCTCTGTGGAGGGATGCCCCAAATGTGTCCATGCCCAGGGCCCCATAAGTGCTTAAAGGTGACCCTGATCTTGAAAGCTTTATTGAAATGCATTAAACTGGGCTCATGTTTTGGAGGATCACAGCATAGCTGCCTATTAGCAAATGTTGAAATGAACCACCCAGAGTAGGATCTCAAGGTGCCTAGGACAATGAACGATTTGACGTTAGGTTGCGTGTGTGGTCTAAGCCATTTGCTTAGGTGCCAAGTGCCCCATCTTATGCGAGAGACCTTGTGCCAGACCCCCTTTTCCCTTTCCAAGGGTAGGGGTTGTGGTTTTGTGAGTCCCATTATAAGTATAGGAATGTAAGTCCCAGAATGCAAAGTAAAAAACTAAGACTGGTGGCACGTATGACATAGGGTCTTTTGGCAGCTATTTCATTGGTAGTACTATCACGGTACAATAAAAAATGTTTTAAAGCAATTTATTTGTGAGCTGTTGGTAGGTCACTGCAGTGTGGATGGGGTCTTCGGGAGTCCCTGTCAAAGAGATGAAAAGCCTCCAGCAAAATAACCTGGACCTTAGCATTGCTGATAGCCCCTTTTTCCCTCCAACCCCATCCTTTCTTGCATCTTCTCGCCTTCTATGCCTGAACCATGGCCTGCTGCCTTCTTTCAGCCGTCTCCATGGTAGACCTCGCACATCCTGCAATCTAGGTGTTCCCGGGTCACGAGGAGGAAAGAGGCCTTCATATCCAACCTGCACTAGTCCGTCGCCCCTATATTGCATTGCAGTTGCACCAGTATCTCGCCCGTTCACGGTTCGAAACTGAGGGGAGCTGGGAGGAGCTATTTAGCTCCTGCTTATAGCATAGAAGAGCATGGTTAGCTTAAAACCAACAGTTACCAGGAGTTACCTTTGCCTCCCCAGACCAACTCATGACGAACAAACACAACTATGTGAATTTAACTCTGTACATTTGGGGCAATCTATAAATAAGCCTAGCACACATCTATATGACATTGAAAGCACAAGGGGGTATAAAAATTGGACACAATTATATGTTTGCATTTTATGTGGAAGTTAGAGTTGCATAAAACTATTTACTAGCTGCTCGTTCCCCAGTGAAAGCTCCTGCTGACTGGTTACTGTCGGCTACCCATGTGCTGCTAGTAGCTCCTGCTTATCCAATCTTAATTTCGATCCTTGCCGGTGGCAGATTGTCCTGTCCAGAGTGTTCGATAACTCATCAACGAGGCAACATTTGGTACTTGGCTTTGATTTTCCGTAAAGCGAGTAGACTGAAAATACAGTATCCCCTTTTTGGGATTAGGTCACTTCCAGCATTTCTCAGTGGGTATGGAATCTCATGACACCCAAAAACAGGTCTGTGGGGGAGTGCTAATTCTACTCCTAAAGCAAGGATTAGACACTGTCAAATGTCAGTCGTGATATGGCAGGTGTCACCCTGATACTCCTCAAGATGCATAGGAGAATCCCAATACATCTAATGTGATATGGAGGTTATAATACCAGCACTTGCTCCCCATGCCTCCATCATACTATGCTGGTATTGCACTTTTCAGGAACCATCGAAAGCAGTAAATACCTCTATCCTAACATGACGGCTGTTGTATTTTGACATGGCGAGAAGTATTATAGGCACCCCATAAATCCATCCCAGTTTGTAGTGGGATTTACTCCAACATACATGCAGATATGGTACTTCCATTTTTTAAATTCATCCACCCCAAGATCTGTGCGTTAACCCCCCTTCAATGTGGCTTCAGTGATGAGAATCGGGCTGTATAGAAATGTCAGACATAGACACTCGGCACTCTTTAAAGCAGGGTTGTCCAACTCCAGAACTCGAGGGCCGAGATCCTGATGGGTTTCCCTCAATAATATTCATGATGAAAAATGTGCATACATTTAGAATCAATGTATGCAAATGTATCTCACAAATATGAATGAGGGGTATCCTGAAAACCCAACATGGATCAGGTGGGTTTCTTCCATGTAACACACACACTTGACATGGTATTTATGAAGTGGTCCACACAAGAATCATTTATCACATCAACAGACACAGCAGGTGGTTTAAATCATAATATGCATTATTTGGCTGGAAATGTACAGGGTCTATGCTATCTCCCTCCGTCTCGCTAACAAATGCCATCGCGCTCTCGCCAGTCTGTACATGCCCCTTGGTTGTCTCTCTAGATGCAGACTCCTCCTTGCATGTGCAGTACGACACCCCGAATGCTGTATATCTCCCTTTCTTATGAAGCAAAGGAAATGAAAAAAGTCCTTTTATTTGCCAGGTAGTCTCTTAGTCCTAGCACTGATCCCGGGGCTCATCGCTGCATCGTTGTTGAGTATGCCTCCATAGGTCTGAGGTAACTTGCATTTGACTGGCGTAGAGGTCTTCTTGTTCTCTGGAGAAGAGGTGCATTTGCTGTGTTTTACCACGCCACGATGACTCTTCGTATGTCCTTCTTCAAAATGTTTGGGCAGCCTCTAGCGCAGTTGGAGAGTTCTTCATTAAAAATATTCTCTTGTATAGGTTTGTTTTAGTCACATGTCTCCAGAGCATCTCTCCTGGTGTTGTTTACTTTTCTCCCTAATAGTGATATCCACTCCACATTCCATGTGTGTCTTCTGTGACCGTGTGGTTTGTTCCAATCTGAACCACCTTTCGGCATGGCCATCCTAACGGGGCAACTTCCCCTTGCGGATGTCGCACACTTTCACTGTGGAAGCCATCACTGATGTTGCTCTACCATAGATCCGCTTTTTTTCCGGAATTTCTTCACTCTGTATGCGTCATATCTCCTTGGGCTCGTCCGTCATCCACTGAAAGTCAAGACAGGTTCAAGGAGGAATAGATCTTGCGAATTGGCTGTGAGGTAGTGTGCCGCCACAGCTGTCAATACTACTTTCTGACTATCTTCTTTGTATTCATCCACCAACTGGAGGGCCACACGTGATTATTGCGTCGCCGAAAATGACGAAGCCGAAAATAAAAAATTCAAAATGTACGGCACGCAACAATCACGTAGTGAACCCCTGCCCGCTATCCCCTAGCCTCAACCCCCCTACTCCTACATCTTACCTGTGGGAGTGTACTTACCTGATGTCCTTTCCGGTGGCTCTTTCCCTGTGACGTACGTTCTGCATCCCCATTGAAGGGCGGACCTTCCGTCACAGGGTCCTTTTTTTCTGTTGTAACGTTGTTTTTCCCCTGCTTTCCTTTTTTTTGAACGGGCAACACCCTGCAACTCCTGATTCCTATAATATGGATCAAGAGGAGCAGGGGACACTCCCGCAACCCTCATTCGACATTATGGGAAATTCATCATTTTTTACAATGCCAAATGCGCATAAAACATGCATTCAGCATTTTCGCTCAAAATGTTCTCTCCCTGAATAAATGTATTAGCTCTCTCAATCTGTTCGATGGCCTTTGGATCATAAAAATCTGCATTTGTGTTCTTATTGATGCTAGACTACAGACATTCTAACATCTTCTTCGAGATCAGTTGCACGCCACTGTCAGTAGCGTTATAGTGAATCATACCATTCAGAAGAGTATCGATGGTCAAATCTGTGGAAATGTCCTGGGCAAATTGCAGCTCTATCCATTTTGATAGACAATGTATAAGTACGATTCCGTATCTAGCTTCAATGGGCACATTAAGTAATAGGGCAATGCAGTCTAGATCCAACTTCTTCCACACTGCGTCAGTGCATTCCACAATATGCAGCAGCAACCCAGCGACATTTCACCAAAATGCCTGGGGTAGCAGAAGTGACCTCACTTGACCCTTGAACAAGCAACAAGAAATATTTGGGGTCACGGGAACCGTACCACTAGAAAGATCAAGCGGGGTAAATTGCTCTCAATCTTGGAGCTCAATGAGGAGATAGGTCAGGTCAAGGATAGTATAAAATCAATCAATCTTTATTATTCACATGTCAAATTACATAAACATAGTGCTGAATCCATGGTAAAACAGCATAAAAACAGTCAATCAATGTTAAATGTCTACAGTTAAAGTGCATAGTTATCTACTGATCATCCTGCAATGCGGGATAGACAAAGTGCACAGTGCAATTGCAATTTAGAGACATAATGCACAAAGAAGAAATCCAATTTTCAAAAATAATATCGAACAATTCCAACCAGAAATATATATATAGAAAAAGGAAAAAAGAGAAAAAAGAGAAAAAAAGGGGGAAAAAACAAAACACACTAAGTGTGAGAACAGGAAGTACTGGTCGTTGACTGTTTAGGTCGGAATGGTGACAAGTAGTGCAAATCTGTTCACAAATATTGCATTTTTAACTTGTCAGATCATTTTAAATATAATTTGGAATCGGGGACAATATTAGAAGATTACAGGGGACATTACTTCCTGTGCTCACACTTAGTGTGTTTTGTCTTTTCCCCCTTTTTTTTCTCTTTTTTACCTTTTTCTATATATATATATTTCTGGTTGGAATTGTTCGATATTATTTTTGAAAATTAGATTTCTTCTTTGTGCATTATGTCTCTAAATTGCAATTGCACTGTACACTTTATGTCTATCCCGCATTGCAGGATGATCAGTAGATAACTATGCACTTTAACTGTAGACATTTAACATTGATTGATTGTTTTTATGCTGTTTTACCATGGATTCAGCACTATGTTTATGTAACTTGACATGTGAATAATAAAGATGATTAGTTTTATACTATCCTTGACCTGGCCTATCTCCTCATTGAGCTCCTAGATTGAGAGCAATTTATCCCGCTTGATCTTTCTAGTGCTACGGTTCCCGTGACCCCAATTTTTTCTTGTTGCTTGTTTAGTTCCTCCCCTGAGTTCACGGTGTCTGGGGACGCTCATCCTTGATAATTTCTCACTTGACCCTTGAGCACTCGACAAACTGCATGATCAATGTTGGGACAAGCCGGAGATCTCCGCTGGGACAGCATTTATTTTTCCACCCACACATTCAACTTAGAGGAGCCTGTCCTTTCTTTGTGAGATAGTCTGGAATGACCGTTGGCTTGGCTGTTGAGTTTACCATGATTGTATGCAATAACACATATACATTCTTGCAGTTTACTGGCTAATGTGACCAATCGGGGAATGCATGTTTTGGTTCCACCTAGGCTGACTTCTGGATGAGAGGCTTGTGGTCCATGATCAATGCAAACTTCTTACCCCATATATGTTTAAAAAAAGGTAGCAGGCGCCCCTCTCCAGAAAGAACATGGCATGATAACCTGTTCTGTAGTTATTTCCCCACTTTGAGAGTTCGCAGCCATCATTTTTTGCTCACTGTATCTTTCACAGATGGGAAGTATCCATTTGCATATCAGTCTTTGTTCCGCCCACATGGGCAGTCCAGCACCGAAATGCTATGGCAATTCCTTTCTGAACAAGAGTACCAACAGCAACCCCATGCATGTGGTTCAGCCTTGTTGGGCCTCATCAGTGAGGTGGAGCTGTGCCTCTCTGAGCACAGTGAGCAGGGATTCCACGTCTGGGTTGCTCCCAGGTAACTCAGGGTGACCAAACCCAAGTTCCTTGCAAAAATGTTTTTAAAAAGGTAGCCGGCGCCCCTCTCCAGAAAGAAAATTGCATGCTACCCTGTTCTGTGGTTTTTCCCACTGAGACTTAGCAGCCATCGCTTTTTGCTCACTGTACCTTTCACAGATGGGAAATATCCATTTGCATATCAGTCTTTGTCTCGCCCACTTGGACAGTACTTGTATTCTTGTGTTTATAGTGGGATAGTGAAACTACAAATACTTTACAAGAAAACAGAATGACATGACGTAAGCTGTCAATATTTGAAAAACATCCCATAACCCAGAACAACTTGAGAGCTTTGTTTTGGCATTTCTTTGATAAAAGTAGTAAAAGCAATGTTTTCAGTAGGTTAATCTTAGGTTCCATTGCTACACAGTTTTGGGGTATTTAGAACTTACAGAATGGAGACCCATTCAACATTTTCATGTGAAGTCTTAATAATGGACTTATTTGAAATCCCGGTATGTGTCAACCAGGCCATGTTTATGCCTACACTTACATATCTGGGGCAGATTGCCCTTTCCTATAATATCACTTCCAGCTCAAAGGTGGTTGTCCCCTATATGTCAGCCCCCTCTACCCAACACGGAAAATCTAGAAGCTGGCACCCATGCACAGAGTACTAACGGAGCTCTTGCCTGACTACTATGGAGACAACATCACACATTGTTCAAAACCGAACATCTAATGGAAAACTGAAACAGTGTGTAATCTGAAGCATACAAAATTGCAAAATCTGAAATTAGAAAACCTGGGCTCACAGCCAGGTCTCCACACAGGACCAATCAATGTGATCCTCGAGATAACCGAGAAGTAATTCTGTTAAGTGTACACACACATAATGCCTCACTCATGCATGGTTTTATACTGAAGGTGCCGGATCAGCATCATATAGGGGGGTGAATATTTAACCTGCAGGAGTAAGCAAGGGGGGATAGGGCACCCAAGAGGGGTGGGCAAAACTCAGGACAATCAAAATACAGACATAGCATAAGAAGAGATCATATGGAGAATTGCGGAAGTGGGGATGTCTTAAGTATCTTAACAGCTCAAAGGGTCCACGTATAATTAGCAATCAATAGAAACCGCATATCCTAAATAGACCATATCCAACAGAGGAAATCCCCACTGTTTGGGAAACCCCACTGCAAGCACATGATCTTCCTTCCACGGGCCAGGAGGGCGGGGGAGCAGAACTCATACAGCACATCACTGGCAGACTGAGCCAGCTACAACCTCACTGGGTGATGTCAACACAGAGAAGCAAGCCAATCCCGAGGGCACTCGGGGGTGGAGGGGAGGTAGGCCTGAGTCAGTAATTCATTCACAGGGCTACGAATGCCGATCGGCAGGTGGTTATGTGAACGGAAGCTGAGCGGAGTGGCATTCCTGGAGGAACCAATCAAGCAGTACGTTCTTCATCCCTGGGAGGTGGCCAAACATTAGAGTATCAACTACAAACACTGCAAAGGTAAATTTTCAGAAGGTACTGTGGGACTGTCTCCCTACCCACCAGACGCAGTGTGTCTTGTGGCTCAGTCGCAACAGGTGCTGACCAATGGCAGAATAATAAAGCCGTAGCGGTCAACAAAAATGTTATATTACTACTTACTATGTTTGGATGGTCTCTTGTCTTTTCAGGCTTCCACCAGCTACCTGATTAGATAGAACTTGTTTACAAATATGTCTATCCTACCAACATACTAATTTCACCAAGGATGAATGAGTTGTGAGAAAAAAGGATGACTAAGCAGAATCACTGAATCCTAGACAAGTGGTGAAATTAATATGTCGGTTAGAACTGTTGGGTTTTCTACTTTCTGAAAAAATATAGACTATAAGATCTGATAGAGTATTGACAACAAGTGGAGAACAAAAAAACACTGTACAGATTCAACACACTGATTGTGTAGCTGAAGTAATGATGTTTGTTTTAAAAGATGTGTGTTTTAACATCTTTTTGTTTAATAAATATATTTTTGTATAAATATGATAAAGAATTGCAATTTATTGAAAGTATAAAAGTAGGATAGACATATTTGTAAACAAGTTCTATCTAATTGGGTAGCTGGTGGAAGCCTGAAAAGACAAGAGGCCATCCAAACAGTGTGTGTACCATATCGTGTAGCAGAGGAAAGCTGTTTGGAGAGGTCCAGTTAAATATACCCTCTAGTCTCTCTAGTGTGTGTGAATATTACTAATTATAAATTGTTCCGGGAGGGGTGAGAATGTGTGTCACGCCACACGGGAGGGATGTCTTGGGATATTGTTGCACTGGCTGCTCCAATCACATTTTATTAACATAAGCACGGCACTAAGTATATGACATAACACAGCCAATGACTGTCCTGGAAACGACCGAAAAATTGTACATGTTCAATATGCTTAGGCTACTGTACTCGCCCAATAAAAATAATGTTCGTTGTGTGCCCTCTTGTCAGCTCTCATCAACCAGTGCCTGTCCACTGTCCTGTTTCATTTGTGCTTACCTTGCTGTAATAAACAGTGTTACTTCTTGCCCAGTTTGTGCTCCTTTTTAGTTATGAATTATTTTTTATGGTATGATCAGAAGACCCCTGTATACAATTTTGGAGCCCCCAGCGAGATGCTCAGTCCTCCCGGTTAGCTGTGGAGAAGGCTAGTGTGACGAGTGGAGTGCCTGATCGGGCCTGTGGAGAGGGCTGGAGTGTATTTCTTATTTTTTGTTCTTGGAGTGGGAGTGAATGCGTGGGTAAACAAGGTTGTGGGGACACACAAGGAGGGGAAAAGCGGGAACATGTCATATTTAGATAGCCCCCTGGACCATATGTGTTGAAGGAATTGCCCCACTATCGTGAATAATTACTAAAATACAACTTTCAATGGGTCCAGGAGACTGTAGGTCTGTGTTTCCATGCGCGGCCCAGCGAGGATACTTTTGACAGCAAAACAAAAGAGAATGCATTCTCATACCTATTAACAAAGTACAAGGGCTCTTAGCTGAAAAGCGGACAGAATATACTAGGGCTGCAGAAGCAAAAGGGGGGAACTGAAAAAAGTGGAGGGAGAGACCATGGAAGGGAGCGGACCAGGCTCGCGACCCCCGCCCTATGTTGTCTACCCATCGCGAAGACCCGCAGCAGGGTATACTAACCCCCAGTGAGAAATACCAGAAGGGGACTGAGCAAAAAAGGGCAGGGAAAAGGACAGAGACCACCAAAGGGAGGAGATGCTTGCGAGGGGGAGAGGAAATATCTACCGCACATAGAGAAGAATATGCAGCAACAGGTCAATGCGCTATTTAGTGAGGCAGGAGGGTGATAGAAGAGGAAGTATGGAGCAAAAACAAGGGAGACTAGGGGGAATGGCTGGGGAGAATAAAATTCAAATTAGACGAAGAAGGTTGAAGACAGGAAGAAGGAAGAAAGGGAAAGAAGGGGTGATGATGATGCAGCATCAGATGACAGACCTTTAAGGGGCGAATGGACGCCTGACAAGATGAGGAGGGGGAGGAAAGAGCGATATCGGCAAGACAGTGACAGGAGTGACAGGAACTGGTCCCTCTTTCTCCGCAGCAGGGTAGAGAAGGTGAAAATGGGGATAACTCAAGTGACTGCACTAGGTTGAGGAACAGGTCCAAAGACGTGATTACTGCCACTACTACAGAAAGCGAGAGGGGGTGCGTATTATGTGCCATGACAGAAAATGGACAGGGACAATCTAATATGCAGCCTGCCTCCCCTCATTGCAGTAGCCAGTAAATGGATACAGGCGCTCGAGAAAAAGACGGCAGGAGTAACATTAGCGATTGGAGACATGAATGTTTTTTTGGCAGCAATAATAGGAGAGCAGGCAGACACAATATGGAACCAGGCAGGATACAAAGGAGTGAAGTCAAGCACAAATACTCATGACAGTGCTCCCTTCAATAACTGCAGAGCGCATGTCTGAAATGTTCTGCGAAGCATGTATCCTGACAGTTATGACTTAGGGACCGTAAATGCCCAATAATAAAATAAAAGCAACGATGACTCCATAGATGAACAGAAATGGGTGCAAGATTTATGGACACAAGAAACGCAGAAGTCATGTGATGAATGCATACCCTTGTTTTATCACATATTGATAAAGGGACTTCTGACAGAAGTACAGGCATCATTGGATAAGATTGTGGGCTTTGAAGCTAAGGGGTGGCCAGAAATACAGAGAACAATAGTGCATTATTGCAAGCAAAAGCAGCAGGAGAGTGAGAGACAGGCAGTGGAAAATGCTGCCAAAGTGGAGAGTAAACTGGTAAAGAAAAAACTGGCTAAATATACAATTGAAAGGGCATTGCTGGTACACCCGCCCCACAGCCAGGCTACCCGCAGGGAACATGCCACAGCAAGGGAACTACATGTAGTTGCAGTGTGCACCACAATGGGGAACACATCCACCTGGGAAGTACATGCAGGGAGATTCCTCCCAATAGGAAGAGGGTATTTGTATTTGTATTTTGTTTATTTGTATAGCGCGCAAGGCCCGAAGGCAACCAGGCGCATATCTTAGTGGCACAGGGTACAATACTGACATTGATACAGTTACAGATTAAATTCACAGGAGCAAAACTTAGGTCGCGAGGTACTCATTAGGCATAAGAGCATAAAAGCAGGTGCAGGCAGAGTTAACTATTCATGCAAGCAATACCAGTAGTTCAAGGGTAATGAAACATGTGGCTAGGCTGGTAGTGGGTGAGAAGTAGCAGGGAAGAGGGGGATATAGAGGACCAGGATTCCGGGTCCTCAGACTGTGCTACATATGTCAAAACATGTGGCACCTGGCACGTAGCTGCCCTTTCGTACAACAGGTGCAGGCTTAAGCAATTGAGGCAATGCAGCAACAAGGGTTCTGCAAAACACCACCACAGTGGCAGCAGGTACAGCTTCTTCTGGTACAGACACAACAAGCAAAAGTGCCCACCCGGCAGGGTGGGATGCCGATACAGGAGAGAACCACAAAAGGAGGAGTTGCCGTCCCGACCATTGCACAACCACCAGCCGTAGCCACGGGAAACGCAGTAATGCTGGGACAGAACTTGGTGCCCCATTACACCGGGGTTAGTGTTGTGGGAGGAAACACGTTTCCATTTCCACCAGGCAACTTGCAGCAATGGGGGGCCCACAGAAAGCCTGAGTGTGTCCAGTTCTAGCAGTAACTGATGACCATGAAGAGGAACCCGATGTGGCAGTGAAAATAGGACCACATGAATTTTCCTCTCCCATAGACACAGGAGCTACTAAATCCTGCATCAAAGAGGGGGTAATTCCCATTATCAAAGAAAGTCATGGATACACAGGGCTTCTCTGGGTCGGTGGTCACGGTTTCAATTACAAAAGATTTACCCATAACTATTGGGATGCAGCATCTTGTGGTGTCCCTACTATACCCAAAGGCACCCCTATCAATATACTGGGGAGGGATTTGCTCAGCAAACTAAATGCAACAATCTCATTCACTGAGAAAGGGATGGTGTGTAACACGCCAGGTATATACTACACATACATGGGCATACTCATCTTGGCAGCACACGCCCTAAGCATATTGCGAGCACAGCCCTTGTACCCAAGCATGTTCTTGTACGGGGTCGAGGTTCTGCTAGGATGGGTCTCAGGGATACAGGGGAAGGTGTTCTGACTGGTCTCAGACATCCTGTTCAGACCCCAGTGCCAGAAAGACGACATAGGCCTCGTGGCGCTACCACCCTGTTCCTCTCGGAATAGGCTGATTTCTGTTCCTCCCTCCCTACTCTCTACCACCTCTAATCTCCTCCTCATGGGTGATGTCAACATCCAATTGGACTCCCCTGTCCCAGCATCCACTCTGCACATCACTATCACACTCCAATCTCCCGTCTGGCCAAACCCACTGGGCTAGACACACTCTGGATGCCCTCATCCATTCTGACCTCACTCTCTCCCCCTTTCTGGTCACCCACTCTCTTGGTCAAACCATACACTCCTCTACTCGCACCTGGGTCCCCTCTGCCATTTGACCGTGCCTCCAAAAGCATTGCCAACCTCGTTCACGAACATCCGTCCAATGAAACGAGTGTCATCTGCTGCCTTCGCATCCACCTTCATCTCACCCTTAGCCCCTCCCCCAGACTCTACCACTGACTCTGCTCTCAGCAAACCCCATATGGCCATTACCAACACCCTTGACATTCTTACCCCTGTCATGAGGATTCAACTGAAACCCACCTCCAAATGTAACACCTGGTACGACTCTGAATTTGCAGCCCTGAAACGCGAGTGGAGCTGTGGAACGGAAGTGGCAAACCTCAGGCTCACCGTCTGACAAACTGTCCTGCCACCTGCTCCAAAAGCAATACAGACTCTCCATCCATACCAAGAAAAGGGCCCACATCCAGGCATGGGTATTGGGTGCATCCAACAACACGGCTGAACTCTTTAAAATCTGCAGAGAACTAACCAACCCTTCCACAGTCTCCTCCTCCCATCTTCCATGCCAGGCCTTTTGCGACGCACTGGCCACACACTTCACCACTAAAACTCTGGACATCCTCAGCACCCTTGATACCCTCCCACCCAGTGCCTCCCTCCCTCCCTTGCCACCTATGGCCTACCCCCGTCCTTCTCCCCTGTCACACCTGAAGAAGTCACCAGAGTTGTCCGCTCCATGAAGGTCTCTTCCAAACAGGTTTCCCCTTGCTCCTCCAGAACCATCAAGGACAACATTGGATCTCTTGCCCCTGTGCTCGATGATCTCTGCAACCACTCTTTTGCTGCTGGATCATTCCCATCCTCCCTCAAGCACTCACTTGTGTGCCCCGTCCTGAAAAAACCTTCAGCTGACCCTACCTGTCCAGCCAACTACCGCCCTATTTCTACCACCCCCTTATTTGGGAGACTGCTGGAGAAGCTGGCCTTTCCACAACTTACCTTCACACACTGAACTTGTTGGTGGTCTCCACGACAATCAATCTAGATTCCAAGCATCCAGAGAAATGGAAACTGCTCTTCCGAACACCCATGAAGAACTGCTCCCTTCTCTGGTCTCTAACTCTCCAGTAGTCCTCATCCTACTCGATCTCGCCTCTGCCTTTGATACGGTTAACCATTACATCCTCATAAAACAGCTCCACAATACCCTTGGTATCTCGAAGTCAGCACTGGATTGGCTTACCTCCTTCCTAACTGACCGTACATCTTGTTTTTTTTGGGCACCCTTTCCTCACCAACTTCCTTCTCCACCTGTGGTGTCCCCCAGGGCTCAAACCTCTCCCCCTGGCTCTTCAACACTTACCTTGCTCAGCTAGCACTCCTCATTCTCCAACTTCCAGTGCTACATAGATGAGACACAACTCTTTTTCAAACTTCCTACTGACCCTCTTGCATCTATCTTCCATCATCTCTGACTGCCTATCTGCCATCCAGTCCTGGTGTGCTTCCAATCATCTCTGCCTCAATGCCAGCAAGACTGAGATCATTCCCATTGGGACCCCTGCTCCCCCTTTTTTCCACTCACTCTGGCCATCCTACATGGGCTGTCCCCTGCTCCTTCTACTGAAGCCCGAGACCTTGGAGTCATCTTCGACTCCTCTCTCTCTCCTTTCCCCCTCACACACAGGACATTGCCAAGAAGTCCCACTTTCAACTCTTCCTTCTCAAAGGAATTCTCCATTTTCTCGCGTTCCCCCAAAAGCTCAATGTTACCCGAGCCCTGGTTCTCTCTAAGCTTGACTACTGAAATAGCCTTCTCCTGAATCTACCTTCTTCCACTTTACGACCCCTGCAGCTAATCCCGAATACGGCAGCAAGACTTATCCTAGGCCTTAAACTCAGGGACCGCATCTCTCCTGCCCTAAAAACTCTTAACTGGCTCCCGGTTTGTGGCACAGATTAAATTCAAATCCATATGCCTCATCCAAAAGGCTGTCTGAGGCCTGGGGCCATGCTATCTGCAACTTTCTTTTACTACATATTCTCCCTCTAGACCTCTGTGGTCCTCTGGCACCAACTCTCTGTGTGTAAAACATTTCACTAAACAGAGGGCCGGAGGCTGATCACTTTCTTCAGCTGGCTCCCTCTTATGGAACAGTCTCCCCCTTCATCTTGAGCAGGACTTCTTCAAATTCTAGAAGCTTCTCAAGACTTTCCTCTTCACCTCCTCCTTCCCTTCGTCCCTCCTCTGCTAATCTTACAGTTGCTGTGATTGGTGGCCAGGGCCCTTATGTATCGCTTCAGGGCCCTGGCCTCCCACAGCCAATTTCCCCAGCCTCTACCTACCTCTCAGCATTTGTATCGGCACCCACCAGTCCCAATCCTGTATGTTTGCACTTTCTACCCAATGCAGCTCCAGTTCCCATAGCACTTACCATACTATGCACTTCATCTGCTGCTCACCCACAAGCATGGACATTCCAGCACTTACCCTCAACCCCCAGTTCCCCTCTTCTCACTGCACTTGCACGTTCTGAATACTCACAAGGCATAGTAGGTTCATCTTTTATCCTCCACTGTAATAATTGTTTTCAATCCCATGTTCCCTCCCAGTTGCCCTGTGGGTGCTTTGAAACAGAATTGACTTACTGTATAAGCGCCTTACAAATGCCCAATAAATAAATAAAAGAGACCACACTCGTGCTGCAACTAGAAGAGGTGGTAGTGCACAAAGACATGGATATCCTGTGTGGGACAGACAATGGAGGTCATTACAACCTTGGTGCTAAGTGCACCAACTTCACCATGGTGTAAACCATGTTTACACCATGGTGGATGGCGGATTTACCGCCCCATTCCAAGGTGAGTGGGGCGGTAAATCCCCATTTCCCATTTTCCCTTCCCCATTCCCATTTTTGCCCAATAGGGCATAATGGGAGTGGGGAAGGCGCTAATTACACCGCTGTAAATTACGGCGGCGTAATTAGCACCATGGCAGGTTAGCGCCATGGACTTTAACGCCTGCCAAAAGCAGGCGTTAAAGTGGGAATCCGGCGTTAAGGGTTAACGTCGCCGTTAACCCTTAACGCCGGGGTTGTAATGAGGGCCAATAACTGCATGGAATGGCGTATGGTGCTCTGCCCTGACCCAACACTGACAATTACAGGAGTAACGGATGAACAATTGTTCTCCGCTGAGGAGGAGGGGGAGATGGTGTTTCAGATACAGATACCTTGTCCTGTCCAAGTAAAGAAGATACCGATACTGATGCAGTTAGAGAAGAGAGGGAATAGGTACACAGAAGAGGATCTCAAGAAAGTGCCAGAGAAACTATGGACCAAGGGGCCCCATGATGTAGGAGTACTGAAGGGGTGGGGACAGTAAAGATAAAGCTCAGGGAGGGAGACTGCTGACCCAGGCAAAGCAAAACCCATTGCCCAGAGAAGCGGATGAGGGAATATACTCTATCATACGCACAGTATGGCAACAGGGCATCATCCAGCCCTCCTCATCGCCATGCAGCACAGCAATATACCGGATCAAGAAATCAAAGGGTGGGTCATGAGATTCATGCCCCCTGAACAATGTGGCAGAAACAGTATTTGCCCTGGTTCCAAGTCCCGCTACTATATTGTGTAACATCCCAACAAAGGCAAGGTACTTCACAGTCATCGACTTGAAGAATGCCTTTTCTCTAGCCCACTACACCTAGATTCAAGATACTTGACCGTTTTTTCGTATCGCAGGATCAGATTCAAAACCACTTGGTTGCCCCAGGGATACTGTGAGTCGGCCAGCATCTTTAACAGGGAGCTCCAAATGGATCTGAGTAATGTACACATTTCCAGCACAGTGATCAAGTATGTTCATGATTTGTTGATATGCAATGAGACAGAGGAAGAGTGTAGAACGAATTCAGTGTATATTCTGACTTGGTTAGCAGACACGGGATACAAGGTGGATAAAGCAAAATCACAGTATTGACAAGAAGAGGTTGTGTACCTGGGACAGATAATATCCATTGAGGGACGCAGGATAACACCAGAAAGGGTGCAAGCAATTAATTCCCCCACACCCTCGTACAGTGAAAAAGATGCAAACATTATTGGGGCTCATTAACTACTGCAGGGCATGGGTGTTTGAGTACTCCACATACACAAAACCATTACTAAAGAGGCACAAAAAGAGAAGAGGGAGCTAAAATGAACAGCAGAAATGGATGAGAGCTTCACAGAGCTAAATGATGCATTGGCTCATGCACTAGTGCTGGCAACTCCAAACTACAGAGAGAAATGGTATCTGTTCTCACACTCAGACAGCCAGTGATGATGGCAGTCCTCACACAAAAGAAGCCACAGGGACACAAACCAGTAGCATACTACAGTGGTTTCTTGGATCCTGTAATGTAAGGCCACTTCCCCTGCACACAAGCGCTTGCGGCTGCAGCATTTGACATTGAAAAGGCGGCCGCAATCACAATGGGGTGCCCCGTAGTACTGTACATGGAACATGCATTATTTGCCTGTCTCGAGAAATCCAAGAGTATACTAACCACATAAAGGGCTTCAGGTTATGAAGTAATACTGACTAACACTGCCATAGGTGACATCAAAACCATTTTTTCCGCAAGAGCTGACTGTAAACGAAGGGGGGTGTCTAATGCATTTTTTCTCTGTGCAAAATGAGGAGACCAGGGACATGAAGTAGATGTGAAATGGACTGATGAAGGGGAATACATTTTGAGGATAACTTCATACAGTTAGAACAATCCAAACATACGGCATTAGAATATAAAAAAGAAGGACCCTAGAAATGAAAACAGTTGCCAACTACCAATAAGAGAATACAGTGCAAAACAACAGCGGGGCAGGACATGCCATGGTACCACACCAAACTCCTCATGCAAATAAGAGGTTCGGTGTATCCCAACAAAAAATGGGAAAGGAGGATGGTCTAATGTCATGCAGAGGGATTGATGGGGTTTGAGGAAAGAGTGGTGAAGAGGGTATTTGGGGATTGTGGGGAGATATGGCACAATAACATTCATGCCTTAACCTGGAAAGATGAACCCCCCCCTCTGTTAATATGAAAGCACTCACACACTATAATTAAGTGCCAAGTGGTCAACCAAGCTACCATCATTGCAGAGCCTGTAGAAGGGGATTACATACATTACTGTGCAGCACACATCGACAGACTGGAAGGGAATATAAAGATAAAAGAAGAGGAGATAGCGGGGGCAGACATGGTTTACATTTAAGGGTCATCGAGTATAGACCCGGAGACAGGGAGGTGACATAGTGGAGCAGCAGTGGTCTGCACTATAAATGGGACAAATGTACTTGCATCTCAACTGCGATTACGATCACACTTGGCGCAAGCAGCAGAATTGGTGGCAATGATCAGTGCATTAAAAATGATGGAAGGTCATGCCGCCAACATCTTTTCCGATTCTACCTTTGTTACCTCAAAAATACATTCAGGATTAGCATGATGGGAGAGAAGAGGATTCAAAAGAAGTGATGGTCCCCTGTGCAACATGCAGAGTTGCTTAGACAGTTAATTGAGGCGCTAAAATCAACAGCAGAGGTGGCCATCATAAAATGCACTGCCCACAGGGGTAAACAGGACAGAATATCAATGGTGAACAAAATGGCAGAAAAGGGCAGCGAAAGAAGCCGCCTACATACCCAAAGGGAGTGTAAGAAGATACCCAGGAACAAAAGACAGGAGGAGAATTTCAATACAATACCCATCATTCAAATTATTGAGTTGCAGGGAGAGGAACCAAAAGAGGAAAAAGATCTATGGATAAAGCGTGGGTGTTCATTGCCTCACACTGACCTGATATGGAGGCAGAATGGCACAGGGAGGCCTGTAATGCCCAGGAAATTGCTAAGTGTGTCATTAGAGAAGCTGCACTTCCCCACCCGTACCTCCAAAGAAAGTATAGCAGAAGAAATAAATGAGGGGTGGTACGTGCCTAACCTGCATGAGAGAGTGGCAGAGTTTGTGGGGAATTGTGTGAAGTGTCAAGAATATCTGTGTGGCCATACTCTGAAGACATTGCAGGGAAAAATACCTCGGCCGGAAGGGCCCTTCCGGCACCTGCATATTGACTACTTTGACAGGCAAGAAAGATGTGCCTCTTATAGGTATATGATAATAATTGTCTGTCCCTTCTTGTGTTGGCTTGAGGCCGGACCGTGTGCAAAGAATGATGCAAAAAGCTCAGCAAAATTCCCGGTGAGGGAGGTGTTCCCAAGATGGGGTATATGTGAGGAAATAAGGTTGGATAATGGCCAGCGCTTTGCCAATGACCTTTTTGGGGCAATTGGGCACCCCATTGGAATAAAACACAAACTTTGCACAGTGTACCAGCCGCAGGTGAACTGGATTGTGGAGCAGATTAGTGCTTACTAAAAGAACACTTGGCGAAGCTAACCTCTACTCTGTGCCGAAATTGGCTTTTTTGCCTCCCCCTCTTCACCCTGTGCAACGCACCCAGTGCGTATCACCATTTGACTCCGAATGAAATTGTAAGGGCTCAGTGGATGCATGTGCCTGTCCCCCACACACGTTCAATTTCAGAAGCTAACCCTAGCTTAGAAATCCTTGGAGATCAAATGAAAGCATATATGACCGAAATGACCAAACCTCTTCACTACATCTCCAGCCAGGTTCAGCGACCTACCTATCTGTCAGTCGGTCAACACAAAAAAACAGCCAAGTGGTCATCAGGGGCAAGACTTTTACAGAAGCATAGCCTCTGTACCCAGGTGACCGGGTACTCATCCAAAACATGGTTCAAAAATGGAAGGAGCTGTGATTCTGAAGTCCTTTTGAGGTGGTGTACATGACCCCAACAGAAGTAAAGATAAAAAAGAGAAGAGCATGGATTCATTTATCCGAAGTTCGCAAAGACAACAGCAGCACAACGCAACCACCAAGCATCACCTGATGGGAAGTATTTATGACATTTCTTTGACATTTTGTACTGCACTTAGGTGGTATCGGAGACCCACCAATGGACAAGATGATGGACAAGAGAGTACAAGGGCAAATAGGAGAAAACAGAGAATTATTGTAAATACAATGGAGATTGGAATGCTGTGTGCATTTGCCCATTGTTTTCTCCCTCTTCTTTCCTTCTGGTACCTAATACAAAGGGATAGTACGAGTACACCTGCTCAATGGAAGACACGCACCAAAAGGAGCGTATATAAAATAATGAATTAAATAACGCAATTGGGGAAGAAGAGGACCTGGCTTCCGAAAAACACCTGGTATAGGGAAATGAAGAGGGTGGGGCGAGGGAGCACTAATGGCACTTGCTACGTGTGCTCCCTCATCCCACACCTGGCAGGGTCACCAAAAATATTTTTGGCGCAAGGGGTGACTGCAAAGGAAGGGGGATGTCTAATGCATTTGTCTCTGTGCAAAACGGGGTGACTATTCCAGGCACATGAATTAGATGTGAAATGGATATGAAGGGGCATACCTTTTTGAGGATAACTTCATACAGTTAGAAAGCATGACCCAGGGTGAAAAATCTAAACATACGGTATTAGAATATAAAAATGAAGGACCCCACAAATGAAAAAGGTTGCCAGCTACCCATAAGAGAATATGGTGCAAAACACAAACAGGTCAGGACATACCATGGTGCCACAGCAGACCCCACATGCATATAAGAGGTCTGGTGTATCACAACGAAAAATGGGAAAGGGGGATGGTCCAATGTTATGCAGAGGGATTGGTGGGGTTTGAGGAAAAGGTGGTGAAGAGGGTATATGGAGAGTGTGGGGAGATATGGAACAATAACATTCATGCCCTAACCTGGATAGATGAAAAACACCCCTCTCCCCATTAACATGAAAGCACTATCACACTATAATTTGTGTTTCAGAGGGAACGGAACAGTGGTGCTTGGGATGAACACCGGCTGTGAGAGGATGATGAGTGTTGCGGCGATGGTGGGAGGGACCACTGCAGCGATGGGCTACTGGTGGGACTGTGGAACAAAAGCATATGCCCAGCTGCCACCTGACTAGGGCAGAGTGTTTGCACCAGCGACCTTACAGATCCCCACATTGGTGGTACCTCACACAGATGTTGCACCATTTGGCACAAAAAGGACAGAAGGAAGGTACTGGGCCTCACAAGACGCAAGAAGAGCGGCCCAAGGTAACAAAGTGGAAGAGGGCAAGCAACTACATCCCAGCAGAGTCCACAGAGAGTTTGAATGTCATCCAACCACATTGTAGACTCTTCAGTAAGGCATCCGTCTTCTTCAGCTCCCTCCTGTTGGCCCGGGGTGCAAATGGCCCCCAATGCAAAATGGATACAGATTACCAGAAATGAGTTGCTTAAATTGGGACTAAACGTTGCGCGAGAGGAGCCTCAAGCTCTGCGTCTAATGACCGTCCAGAATCACTTTGTACTTGACTTAATGACAGCAATGGAAATGTGTGTGTGCCACAAAATTGGCAGCACCTGCTCCACCGCCACACCCGCAAAGGATGCAACAAACAGAGCAATCACAAAGCCTGGCGAGGAGATACAGAGAATTCACAAAAGAATGACGGAGGACATAATGTCAAACACCTGGTTGGAGAGCCTATTTGCAAGGGTGCCGGACTGGTTGGCACAATGTTTAAAATAAGTATCCCCCTCCTCGTCGTAATTCTAGTCGCCATCTACATCGGGTGTTGGGATTGAGTATATAATGAATGCCAATAAAATGGAGCTCAATAATGTGTTAGGTGAGGGACACCCAGGTGTGAATGAGAGTGAGGATGAAGTAGAATTCATTTATACAGCACCCCCCACAGGATTTAGAAAACCATGAGGCTCTGTGGGGTGAGGGCTCGCCTGATGGAGCGAAAATACTATTTTTTGGAAAATACATAGAAGGGTATGAAGAAGATAGGGACATAGGTGTGGGTGCACAAAAAAAGAGAAAGAAATGTGTTGGAAAGAGTCGGAAAGAGATATCGATCGAAAGATCGATCGAAGGGGGAATGTACTGAAGGTGTTGAATCAGCGCCATCTAGGGGTGCAAACATACAACATGCAGGAGTAAGCAAGGGGGGATAGGGCACCGAAGATGGGTGGGGAAAACTCTAGACAATCAAAATGTAGACATAGCATAAGAACTCTTCATATGGAGAATTGCTGGAGTGGGGTTGTTTTACGTATATTAACAGCTCAAAGGACCCACGTATAATTAGCACTCAATAGAAACAGCCTTTCCTAAATTGACTATATTCAACAGAGGAAATCCCCACTGTATGCAAAATCCTGCTGCAAGCACATGATCATCCTTCCACGGGCCATGAGTGGGGGGAGCAGAGCTCACGCATCACATCACTGGCAGGCTGTGCCAGATACAACCTCATTGGGTGATGTAAACACAGGGAGGCAAGCCAATCCAGCGGGCACTCAGGGATGGAAGGGAGGTGGACCTGAGCCAGCGATCCGTTCTCAGAGCTACGAATGCCAATCAGCGGGTGGTTATGTGAACAGAAGCTGAGCAGAGTGACATTCACAGAGGAACCAATCAAGCAGTATGTTTTTTATCCCTGGGAGGTGGCCAGCCTTCAGAATATCAACTACAAAAACTGCAATGGTCAGTATTCAGACGGTACTGTGTGACGGTGTCCCTTCCAACGAGAAGCAGGGTGTCTCGTGTATCAGTCAAAACAGGCAACAAAGCTCTATACAGAGCCAACCCAAACGCCACTAGGTGTTAGCTTGCCCCTGCAGGTAAGGCCCCGTAATGAAGGCCTCTGTCTGTGCTGTTATTAGGAGCCTCATTGTGCACTCTGCTTGTGTGTGGGCAGGAGCCCCACCCTCTGCAGTGCTACAGGAGCAGCACGACACTCAGTCAACTTCGTGGTAAGCCTCAGGCGTGGAGCGCACTCCCCCTGTGGACAACATGATCAAGCCTCACATTGCCATACTCGGACAACGAGACATCCGCTACGAGGCACGTTTTCCACAAATGAGCAGTCTAAAGTTGCTCACACGCCAGCATTTGGATATTCCAGACACTAATATGTACTTTAAAACGGCGGCACTGATTGCGGCTCGCCAGGCCACTTTGATTTTGTTTCTTATTTATCCGGTTGGCTAGCAACAGGCAATAAAGCTCTATTTGGAGCCAATCCGAACGCCGGTAAGCATTAGCCGGCCCCTGCAGGTAAGGCCCCGTAGTCGAGGCCCCTGTCTGTGCCGTTATTAGGAGCTGTATCGCGCACTCTGCTTGTGTGTGGGCAGGAGCCCTACCCTACACGGTGCTGCCGGAGCAGCACGACACTCACCATCAACCTTCTGGTAAGTCTCAGGGGTGGAGCACGCTCCCCCTGTAGACAACACGATCGAGCCGCACATTGCCATACTCAGACAATGAGACATCCGCTACGAGGCACGTTTGCCACAAATGAGCAGTCTGAAGTTGCTCACACGCCAGTATTTGGATATTGCAGACACCAATATCTACTTTAAAATGGCTGCACTGCTTGCGGCTCGGCCAGACCTCTTTGATTTTGTTTTTTGTTTATCCGGTTGCCTAGCAACAGGCAAGAAAGCTGTATTCAGAGCCAATATGAACGCCGGTAGGCATTCGCTGGCTTGTGCAGGTAAGGCCCCATAGTGTAGGCCCCTGTCTGCGCCGTTATTAGGAGCCTCATTGCGCACTCTTCTCGTGTGTGGGCAGGAGCCCTACTCTCCGCAGTGCTGCAGGAGCAGCACGACACTCGACATCAATCTCGTAGTAAGCCTCAGGGGTGGAGCGCGCTCCCCCTTTGGACAGCACGGTCAATCTCACATTGACAACCCGGACAAGGAGACATCTGCTATGAGGCACGTTTGCCACAAATGAGCAGTCTGAAGTTGCTCACATGCCAGAATTTGGATGTTCTAGACACCAATATCTACTTTAAAATGGCTGCACTGCTTGCGGCTTGCCAGGCAACTTTGTTTTTGTTTCTTGTTTATCCAGTTGCCAAGACGAACAATCTAACCCTTTATCTAGCGTCTCTCTGTCCTTCGCCTGACCACAGTGTCGACTCTCGCGATTACTCGCATGATTCGAGTAAAATACACTGAATCCTTATAGTGTCATACTCCTTACTATTATACTGCGCGTAGGTTGCTAATTTACCTTTTAAGCTATCCTCCATTGTCATAACATTTGCAAAACAGGTTTGATGAAAAATAGTGCTGCCGTATGTTTCAACAGCGTCATTAGACATCTCGTCAGTAGTGCCGGCTATGCGCACCCCCTATGAAAATACCACTGGAAACCTTATTCTGCCTACTGTGATAGTATTACACACTATAGGAGCCATATACATGTATTACTGCTGATCACCATGAAGCACTGGTATGAATATGTTGCATATTCAATGTTTGCAAAGACACCATTCTTGATTAGCCTCTCCAAGTTAGTGAGGATATTATGATTGCCTGTATCTACCCCTGTTAGGTCAGATTGCGACCTACGCACAGCGCCTTATTACATTACCATACAAATGTGGAACTCTCTTAACTCTTACCACATGCTCTGATGTAGCCGCCTTGCCAAATGAGGTCAGGCTTTTCCATTACATGTACCTGGACTTTATCAATTGTAGCTGCATGCTCTGATGTAACCACCTTGCAACATGAGGCCAGGCTTTCCCAGTGTGTGTATTGGGACACTACAGTACTGTGTACTTGATGTAACCACCTTCTATGGTTTAAAGCACCCAGATGCTTGAGGGTTAGGCGCGCTATATAAATGTCAAAATACATAAAATAAAATAAAAACAGGTGCTGGCCAATGGCAGAATAATAAAGCCCCAGCGGTCGGCACAAATGTTACATTACCAATTGCAAAGAAGTGGTGTGGCGCCACACAGGAGGGATATCTTAGGATATTGTTGCACTGGCTGCTCCAATCATGTTTTTATTAACATACGCACAGCACTAAGGATATGACATAACACAGACAATGACTGGCCTGGGAACGACAGAAAGATTTTACATTGTAACAATTACAGTTTCATAATGCTTAGGCTATTGTACTCACCCTATAAAACTAATGTTCGTTGTGTGCCCTCTTGTCAGCTCTCATCAACTAGTGCCTGTCCACTGTCCTGTTTCATTTGTGCTTACCCAGCTGTAATAAACAGTGTTACTTCTTGCCCGGTGTGTACTCCATTTTAGTTCCAAATTATTTTGTTATGGTATGATCAGAGGTCCCTGGTATACATTTTAATGGACCATATTGCTGGTCCCATATACAACAATAATATTTTTCATTTGAATATCACACACCGCTGGCTGAATTGACCCTTAACTTGCTAATTGCTTATGGCACCTTCACTTGTGAACCACAGTTCTCTCCCAACAGTATGGCGTTCATTCATTGCCAGTTTTTTTTCCACAGAGTCTTTTGCCACCGATTATTGCCTGAAAAAACTCATTAAAAACATGGGGGGTGTCGGTAAAGGTATACAAGGGGTAGGAGGTGTGGCGAATAGGTAGTAAACAACAGGGATGGGGCGGAGGAGAACCTCCCCCAATGAAACAAAATATGATGAGATTTTCAGCAAGAAAATAGCAGCAAAAAACTCGGAAAACAAACTGGCGATGGAATGGCATAGAACCCTCCCAACCGCAAAGGGAAATAAATCATGTTATACTATTGGGTTTTATACTGCACGCCTCTCCTATTTGCATGGTTTCGTGGTGCTCCGGGGTCTAAAACAGGGTTTGGGGGTCTGGGACTGCTTAATAAAGAGAGAGGGAACATGCAACAAAGCAGCTTTAGTGTTGTGTGGGTGCATTTAAGTTGGAAGTACTTGGTGTTAGGTAAGATTTTGTAGAGTCCAACTGGTGTGGGACTTTAAAAGACCTATCTCTTTGTATTAGGTAACCCGCCTTTTAATGTATGCCTGTACTACACAAGTTGGTAGTGTGACTGAGCAGCCAGGCTTATTTTAAGAGGGGTAATGTGAGCTGTAGAGCTGTACAATGAAATCAGTAAATACAGGTATCCAAGTAAACACTTACCAAGTTATACTATAAATGTTTAATTATATATACACAAGGATAATTAGACAATCTTTAAAAAGTAGCAACTAATAGTAACATTAATCCCAAAGTTAGGATTCAACAAGAGCAATAAAGCGGGTGAGTAAACTTTTTCATATGTTCTACATATTCCAGCACATTGAGTGACGTCATTTGAGGTCAGTAATAATCACCATTGCAATATTGAGTTATAAGGAGGGAAAGGTTATAGTTAGATGAGAACATACTTTGTACTTAGAAAAACAGTTAGGTTCTCCCAGAGGGATGTAGGCAGTCTTTTATCCCAACAATATTAGTGTTCAACTATTAAAACCTGTAAGGGAACAAGCACTGCCAAATCCAATGGGTTCAGAAAAGGGCCTTTAGGGAGCCAGGACAGCCAAAGTCAATTGGCTAGTTCAAAGTTTTTGTGCTCTCTTTTAAAAAAAAGGCCATTAGTTCAAATAGAAAATTACAGAAGCTGGAAACACTCTGGGTGCAAATTCCGAAACTAATGAAATCTATACAGACGAGGGAGGCTTGGTACAAGGTGATGCTACAATGGCACTATACCGCCGAGAGACTACTCTCAATGTACCCAGGAATAGCCCAAGAATGTTAGAGGGGATGCTCAGGGAAGGGGGACTGGAGACACATTTGGTGGGACTGCCCGAAGTTTCTGGGGCGACATAAAATACCAGATCACAAAAATGGTTCAGGGCCCCCCAGATTATTCTCAAAAGGAATGGATGTGTGGCCTCTTCAACCCGGAATTTCAAATCCACACAAAACCCCAACGTAAGGCCTACATGATCCTACTCATAGTGGTGTGGGTAGTAATAGCGAGGAATTGGTAAAGGAAAGAACCCCCCGCGAATGTGGAATGGCTACGTAAAGTATGGGGCATAGTAGCAAAGGAATGGATCACATACGGAATACAAGGGGATAGAGACAAGTTCCACCAAGTCTGGGGCGTGGTGTTAGACTACCTACGGTGAGGCCGTTCGATGCAATGGTGCCCCCAAAATCTGAAGATCTTGGACATAATGTAAACAATTGCAACCCTTACCAAAGCCACAAGAGACTGCACCACTATTGCTTCAAATTGCAGTTCGGGTGAAGAGGGGGGAGGAAGGGGAAGGGGGACACTTACAGTTTGCATTAATGAAAATGCTAATAAATAACAAGTTTAAAAAAAAAAAGGAAATCACAGAAGCTCAAGAGGAACCACCTTGAAGAAGCACAAGCTGGGAGGCCAGTGCATGTGAGTTGAGGTCAATTCAAAAGAGTTTAAAATAGTACTCCCTAAACTAGGAAGTATCACAATTGGCAAAAGTTAGATGTACCCCAAACCCCACAGCACCTGTGCCCTGAAGAATTAGTTCCAGCTGGATGCCTTCCTATTGCATTGTAGCAGAACCTTGTTCCGGGTCCTTGGTTGTGGTAACAAAAGTGAGGACGTCTGGCGGCTTCTGCAACAGCACTTGTGAGAGTGCCTCTGCAGCAATGGATTCTCCTTGATTCAGTGGCCTTTTGTGGTTTTGGCGCCTTTTTCTAAGCACCAAAGGAGAACAAACAGCTCTGGTTAGAAATTACTTGATCCCTCGGTCCTGGACTCTGGTGAGGGGGCTCTTGATGAAGATTCCTTACTTTGGTTGGGTCCCTGGGGATGCCCATGAAGCTTTGGCCGGATTTACACTTCCAAAGAGAATGCACTTGATGATGGTCAGGGGTCCCCAGGCAATGGGATTCTGCATCCTTGGAACGTCACAGCAAGTCGGGGTTTGTGCCAAAATCAAGCTTGTCTCAAGGCTAGTTGGTCCCACTAGCCCATGGGAGGAAGTCATCCCATACGGGTCTTCCCAGTCATAACGAAAATGGGGTCAGCACAGCTGCAGGGCTTCACTGGACATTTTGCGGTCCAAGACGGAGCTGCTGGTGTCTCTTCATGTCTTCTTCATCAGATGTTATCCTCCAGTGGTCGACTCTGCCTCCAGTTCCAAAAACCTCATCTTTTAAGCAAGTTCCCATTCATCCACAGCCCTTGGCTGTCAATCACCCAGCAGGGTGGCCGTCCTCCTGGACAGCAAGTTGGCCAATCAGAACTGGTTTTGGGCAACGCCACCGGGCCACCCCAGGCGAGGCCTGGTAACTGTTGCCACATGGCAGCAGGCCCAAGAGAGGGGTCAGCAGCCCTCCCCTAGGGTCAGCTCCCCTCTCACCCAGCAGATAAGGGAGACAGCTGCCTCTGGCACTTCAATGCGCAGGAAGGTTGAGGTGATAAAAATACCTCACCCTTCCATGGAAATATATGGGTACTTTGCACCCAGAGTAAGCAGGAATACCCAGGCAGGGAAAGTACAAACAAGTGCCCCCCCCCAGGGGTGCTCAGATAGTCAGCTGCATGGATGGCCTGGGGGCTGGTTTCACAGCCCCCACAGAGGTACTACAAATACTCTGGGGCCTCCCTGGGTCCTATATAATGAGCTGCCTTCAGCTCAGAAACACACAACTGTTTGTGGACCCTGCACGGGGACCCAAACACCTTAAGGAAGTACGCTGTGTACTCAGCGTCTTCCTGCTATGTTTCTTTTGTTTTCCTTGGACGTTTGCTGTGCACTCAGCATTGTCGTTATATTGTCTCAAGCGTTCGCTGTACACGCAGTGTCGTTATCATACCCCCCCCCCCCACACCTGAACATTGGCCTGTTCAAGGTATCACCCGGGCAGGGCTGACGGCGAAGAAGAAAAGAACAGCTTTTCGTTCCAAGAAGAGCCCAGCGGCGCCCTTGGGGACGGCAAACATTGTTGCAGCCAAGGCGGGGCCCAAGAAGGCGGCGAGCGGAGTGGTGCCCCCGTCGAGAGAAGCAGCTGCAGCAAGAGAACCCGGCGCCAGCGGCGTCGTTGCAACTTTATTTCAAGTAAGTCAGCCGCGGCACCAGGTTTTCTCATCCACGGGGCACTGCACGAGCTCCGCGGCAAACGGGAAACTGAAGCTTCCATGTTGGAAGCAAGCCGGCGCAGAACAACGATGGTCAGCTACACCGCGGGGGAGGACGGGCGAATATTTGGCAGTGGAAAGCATTTTCTAAATATTAACAAAGGCTAAGGAAGCAAGTTTCAAAGAGCACGGGGGTTTATTATTTAACCTGCAAATCAGTAAACGAACATTAAAGCACTATTAGTGTTTATTCGAAAATGAACGCAGGAATACAAGTTCTGGGAGCACGTGGTTTTTGCAGAGGTTTAATTACTGACAAGACAACATCTCACATAATAGAGCACGGGATAAAAGTATTTGCATAAGCGTTTGCATTCAAGCCAACGTGACAGCACGAAGGGTGCTGTAGCACAGGTGGCAACGGCACGCTTCTGTAGAAAATGTTCATTCACTACACAGAGCAGCAAAGCCATAAGAAGGGGCAGTATTACGAATTAAGGGGGGAAGCATGATTTTGTAAACAGTTGTTAAGGCAATTTAAAAGAGACAGAACAAGAAAAACAGTGCTTAGACTAAAGCACATCGTTTTAAGAGGGCACCACACAATTGGCAGGGAGAAATCAACCAAGCCTGTTTTATTAGATGACCTGACCAAACAATTACTGCCACAGGGCACTCCATAGCAGTTACCTCTACGGGTAACAACAAAATTGTATTGGTACACAGTCTCTTACCACAAGGGGCATATATGGGCTAGTCAGCCGCAGGTTGTTAGCATTACCCTAGAACAGGGCACACCACTAAATTTACCATTATAAGTAACAAAAGTGGTTTATATATTAAAACAGGAAAAACCATGGCACACAAAAGGAAGCCACAGGAGCCCAAGAATTTGCCACTAAAACCAAAATCACCCCATCAGCAAGCTGCAATTGGGGCAGCGGAGCACTATGGATGGGACTGGATCCGAGAGCATTTATACGGCCTACCAAAAGAGGGGTTGCCACCACCGGTTGGGGAGGAAGAGAGCCTGTCCCCAGCTAAGAAAAGCAAGGAACCAGAGGGCCCTAGCAAAGGTAAAAAAAACAGTGTATTATTAAAATTGTGTGAGAATATGAAAGAGATGCAACAGATGATGCTAGAGATAAGGGACAAGTAACTAGTGCCCAAAGAGCCAGAAGGGGGCACAGGCCGCAACATACCTGTGGAACCAACAATCATTATAGACCCTGGCCCACCCACAGTGCCACCTCCACCAGCGGTCACACCTATAATACCACCAACACCAGGGCTTGCACCAACAATGCCGAACCAGCAGGGCCGCTGAAAGCATGAGCAATGCCCGTAGCAAGCAACACAGGGCCAATAGACCCCAAAAAGATTGAGGACAAGGCCATAGCCAGGAACGCCCACGTAGAACAGAACTGGGACAACTGGTTGAAATCATTTGCTATCTTAGCAACAATTTACCTCGAAAAATAACCGGGGATGGGATAAAGCTATGGGCTTATATGGACAAAATCAGAGAGGTAAAACTCGCCCACAAAGGGAAGGGGTGGTTAGCATACAACATAAGATTCAGGAGGAACATGTCTGAAAGACCAGCTATAGAGTGGGATGAAGTACAGAACGATCTATACATATTGAATGCAGAGCCTCCAGCAGAGGAGGAGGTTGCTCAAGCAGCGGGGAAGACAAATAAAAACTCACAAGGTGGAAATAGAAGTTCTGAGTATGAAAAACACAGGAAGGGCGAGCAGTCCTTTCAGAGAAACCAGCCATGGGTAGCTAGGTCAAATGCCCGAGGTCAGAGCAAAACTCACCACACCAAAAAATTCAATATTCCATGCCGGAATTATGGGAAAAATCAGTGCACATGGGGAGGGAGTACTGGTACAAGCACAGCTGCTCCAACTGCAACGGGGAATACCCTGCGAGCAACTGCACCAGATTACCCACAAAAAATACAGAAAAAGAGAAGCAATAATGAAACACTGCTGCCATTTCTGGAACCAGGCAGGATCCCCTTCAACCCAACATTTTTTAGCAGAGCATTAAGGAGTTATCCCGACAAAGGGATCAGCTCAGCAATCAAACGGGGGTTCAAAGAAGGGTTCATTATCCCCTTTAAGGGAGTAGGGTCCCAGAAAATCCCCAAAAAGAATTTGATCTCAGCTAGGGACAACCCAAAAGCAGTGAGAGCTAAAATTGAGAAAGAATTGCGCCTGGGCAGGATTACAGGCCCCTCGGAAATAATGCCATTTTCAAGCTACCTAGTGTCACCACTAGGCCTGGTACCTAAAAGAGAACCAGGCAAGATGAGGCTTATACACCACTTGTCATATCCTAGGGGCCACTCGCTCAATGACGGAATCCTGCACACTGAATCTGCGGTTACCTACACGCATTTTCAGGAGGCTTTAAGATTAATACAGGACTCCAGGAGGGAAGCCCTTATGGCAGAACTGAACATTGAATCTGCCTTTAGGTTACATCCAGTCCACCCGAGCTCACAGCAATGGCTAGGTTTCACTTTTGATAAGATGTTTTATGTAGACAGATGCCTCCCCATGGGGTGTGCAGTATCCTACACCCTATTTGAACAATTCAGCTTGTTTTTCTAATGGGCATTTCAGAAACATGTACCCGGGGTCAGAGTATTGCACTACCTGGACAATTTTATGGTGATGGGCCCAACTAATCAGGAAAATGCAGTAGGGCATTAACAGAGTTAGAAAGGATGGTGGCGCAATGGGGCATGTGCATAATCCCAAAAACAAAAGTAGCAGAACCTTTGGGCAAAAATACAAGAGCTAAGCACCAAAGACAAGGGCACAGTAAGGGAATTGCAATCACTGGCAGGCAGTCTCAATTTCGCGGCCAGGATCATACCTCAAGGAAAAGTATTTTCCAGGAGCCTGGGGTTTAAAACCAAAGCATGCACCAAACCCCACCTACACATCAGGCTAGGCAAAGAAGTGAAGGAGGATCTGAAAATATGGGGGAATTTCCTCAAAAGATTACAACGGGATCACACTTTGGCACGCGCCATTGAACACAGGGGCAAAGAGGGTCCTCTTTACAGATGCAGCAGGGAGCAAGGGGTTTGGGCCATGCTGGACACTGAGTGGGTGGCCGGACAATGGCCTGAGTCATGGCACACAGCGGGATGGTCAAGGAACATCACTCTGTTCGAAATATTCCCTATTTGGCTAACCATACACACAAGGGGCAGGCAGCTGCCAAACACAGAACTCATGGTATGGTGTGACAACATGGCAGTGGTAGGAATTATAAAAGGACTACCAGATGCCGATTGGTGCTCAGAGTACTACGAGCCATCACAGCGGTCACACTGCATGAAAACATTTTTGTCAAAGCAAAACACACCGCTGGAGCAGATAATAACATTTCAGATGCTTTATCTCGATTTCAGTGGGCAAGATTCCGGGAGCTAGCGCCTCAAGCCCGGGAAAAGATGACACCAATTCCAGCCGTCTGCTGGGCAATAATGGGAATCTAGATAAAGTGGCATCAATGCCTGCGCCCGAGGGAAAGGCTGGGATGCACATCAATAAACAGGCACCTCAAAAACGGGTGCCAGCAGCATGCTGCCCACAGATAACATGAACCCTGCCACGGGGTTCCTAGCAGAGATGGCAGGGAAGGCATTGGCAAGCAGCACTACAGCCCAGTACAGTAAATTCTGCAATATTACGGGGTGGCTCTGACCCCATACAAAGTGCAGTAATTTCATATGCAATGAAGGGTTGGGGCAAGATGGAGGGGCCTCAGGTAGATACTCACCACCCTCTTGATTTTGATAAATTAACAAAAATAACAAACCTTTTAGACAGCATATGCTCACACCCTTATGAGGCATTATTATTCAAAACAGCGTTTTTACTTGCGTACTTTGGGACCTTTCAGGTGGGAGAGCTCATAGCTTCCATCACCAAACAGGTTAGGCATCATGGAAACCAGGGTGAGAAGAGACAGCATCAGCATAGATATACAACGATCAAAAACAGGGGCCAAAAGGGTAATTAACATCTGCTGCATTGATGATGCCCCCAAACTGCCCAGTGTGCACCACCAACCTCTATTATGCACAACGGCCTAAAGTGGGGGGGAGATTCCTAATCCACAGAGACGCCTCAGCCCTGAGCCACTACCAATTTATAGGGGTGCTTATGAAGGCAATCAACATATCGGGGTGGAATCCAAAGTATTTCGGGACACGCACTCTTTTAGGATTGGGGCAGCAACCTCAACATGGCAAGGAGGGCTAGGCGCTCAGCAAGTAAAGAAAATAGGGGGTTGGAAATCTGATTGTTACAAAAGATTCATCAGACCAGAACTAATATAGTTTTCTGGTCGCTCACCCCTGCCCCCCCAGACCCTCACACCCGTTTTTTTCCTTTCCAGAAAAACCTGCTGACCAGGACGCACCTTTAAAATCAGCCTGGATAGTCGGTCACTCGTTTATATTCAGGACAGGGCGGTGGGCTGAAGAAACTAAAGACGGCCCAGCTTTCAGGAACATGATTGCATCATGGTGAGGCTGACTAGAAAAATATGGCAGGGGGCCACTTGTTATAAATCGGTAGACAATTCAAGGAGGAAATTGAACAAAGGGCTTGAAAAATTCTGTATAGTCAGGGGTTTGGGTTTTATAATACACCTGGCCATAACACTAGGTGACCCCAATCTGTTTCACAAGGATGGTACCCACCTATCCGGGCACGGCATGGAGCAATTGTATAGGGAAATCACCAATACTTTAGCCAACAGGGGCTGCAAATAACCTAACTTTTGGGGGAAAACAGGCAGCTGAAAACCTACCTGTGTGTGGCGGCACGGGCCAGAGGGGGTAACCTCAGGACCCAGTGCCCAAAAGTACTATATGATTATGATATGCGATTATTGTTTATGTTTCAATACCATATCTGTAACAATAAAAACCTACGGCCTTTATTGCCAGCACTTGACCAAATGTTGTGGTGTACTAATTCATGGGGAGGGCAATGG